>NC_090354.1:23809887-24138220 GCF_035084215.1 Heptranchias perlo
GCCCACATCCCACAAACGAATTTAAAAAAACTGGTCATGCCCAGAGGACATTGACCAAAGCGCCCACCTCCCTGCATCCCCTCCAACATTGTAAGGAACATCTGCCTTCCACTTATGAAGCCTTGCCAGGGCATAATTTCACTGAAGGATCTTAAGATGACAAAAAAAAGGAACATTTTTGTCTGAGATTTAGCTTGGGATTGGCTTTTTAAATTCTTTCTTGGTACATAACGGGTTAAAAAGCAGCATCACTCACATAAATCACATTTGTGTTACATTGTTGTATTAATTGTTCATTTGGTCATTGGACAGTCATTTCAAGGAGGAGCTAAGCCAGTCAATTCAAATATAAACATAGTATCATAGTAGATACAGCACAGGAGGAGGCCGTCCGACCCATCGTGCCTGTGTCGGCTCTTTGAAAGAGCTATCCAATTAGTCCCATTCCCCCGCCTTTGCCCCATTGCCCTGTAAACTTTTCCCCTTCGAGTATTTATCTAATTCCCTTTTGAAAATTACGATTGAATCTGCCTCCATCACCCTTTCAAGCAGTGCCTTCCAGATCATGACAACACTCTGTGTAAAAAAAAAATGTTTCCTCATGTCGCCTCTGGCTCTTTTGCCGATCACCTTAACTCTGTGTCCTCTGGTTACCGACCCTTCTGCCACTGGAAACAGTTTCTCCTTATTTACTCTAACAAACATGCTGAATGATTTGTTCAGATATGTTCTGATTAGCAGCCTCGTGTTTTCAAAGGGGATTAGTGGCCTACCCTCCTCAAATCATTGAGACTGTCTGTGATCTTTGAAGTGACTCTGTCTGAAACTTCGGAAGAGTAATAGTTAACCAGATACTTCCATATTGGTGAGAAGATAAAAAGAACATCTGCATGTAAAAATTAGTGTAGAAGGTGGAAATTATTTCTTATTTACTAATATAATGAGAAGCTGGCTAAACATAACTGTTACTGTAAAAATATATGTTGTGTTACTGCTACTATTCCCTTGTTCTTGTTCTATTTGTTTGGCACTTAAAGCCTAAAACAACACCTGGAACAATGTTATTCTGCCACCGATCAAAAGCTAAGGTTCCATGAAACCATGGGACAGAATCAGTAGCTGAAGTCATCTAAAAAAGGGTTCTCTGTTACCGAGATATAAAGCCAAGTGAAAATACTCTTGAGGGTGTAGGAGCTAGGGGTCACCTACGTGAGTATTTCTGAAATGCACAGAAAAAACAATAACAGCAACTTATATTGTACCTTTAACATAGAAAAATGTCCCAAAATACTTCATAGAGGCATAATCAAAAATAATGAACACCGAGCCAAAGGAGATATCAGGGGGACTGTCAAAAATCTTGGTCAAAGTGGTGGGTTTTAAGGAGGATCTTAAAAGGGCAGAGGGAGGTAGAGAGGTTGAGGGAGGGAACTCCAGAGAACGGGCCCTAGATGGCTGAAGGCACGGCTGCCAATGGCGGGGTAAAGGGATGGGGGTGCACAAGAGGCTAGTTTTTGAGTGACAGGGAGATTCAGGTGGGGGGTGGTGCATTGTATGGCTGGAGGAAGTTACAGAGATAGGGAGGTGCAAGGCCATGATGAGATTTAATCAAAAGATGAGAATTTTAAATTTGAGGCAATGAGGAACCAATGTAGGTCAGCAGTGATGGATAAGCAAAAAGCTAAAAATATCTAGAGTTAAAAGAGTAAAGATGTAACAGCCTGCATGTGGTAATTTCAGTGGATGATGCACAAATGCTCACTTACTCCCCCTCATAAAGCTTCCTCTACGAGTCTTTGCTCCTGATCATAGACAAAAGAAAACTTTACATTGAGGAAATTAGTTGACCTACAAAATATTAACAGAAAATGGTGTCTCCATACTTGTGATCAGGTGTAAATCTACTATAGAACTGACATTAATATAATGTGACTGTCTCAAAATGGATTCGGGAGAGAGTTCGAGTGTGGGGTCGAGATGGTTGAAAGCTAAGCCGCATGGAGTGGGAAGAGATGAGCATTTAAGCAGGGATGCAGGGCAGGAGGTTATTGATGTAGGGATCAACATAACATGAGAATCAGTGAGACATGCCTGAAGAAATCAGGCAAATAATTCCAGCCCTCCGAGTGGAACTGTCACTGAAAAGGTTCATCTGAGTGGAGAAATCCGATCTTCTAAAACCTGGGACATTCTTTTGATGTCCTTGCCCATACTAGGAGCAAAACCTCACAGCTATATCCATCAGGACTGTGTCTAGGTCATACCAGAGGAGGGTAATTAGAAAGGGGTTTATAGAAAATGTACTGAGGACATCTTTGCCTTTTTGCAAAAGAGAGAATTATCAGATTTCCTGTGGGTTTAGAAGTAGCCATGAAAGAAAATAGACTTGATAGTGATAGGGCAAGTTGAGATTTTTGCCTCAAGCTTACATATTTCATTTCCTTTCACCTCTGTACAATCCTAGGTTTGTTTACTTTGAATTCTCCCCTTCTTTGTATTCATCCATTGCTGTATCACGCTTTTTTGGATTCCCTTTGGGAACACCGTTATAAAATGATTATATTGTAACAATTTCTAACTTAGCGCATTTGTAATGCAGAGCAAATTCCTTTATTGCACCATGACTGGGCAGTAAAAGCAAAGCACTCTGACTTAGTCAAAACATATGAAAGATAATCCCAGCCCGACTGAAAAAGGCAGAGATATATTATGAATATTTTACTTCTGAGGATTTTTTTGAGGTCTCATTTTAGCAACAGAAAGGGATTGAATACAGATGGGAGACGTCACTAAGACAGATTTTGTTTTCACCTAACCTGATTGGATGGAGTGACAAAATACAGTTTGGTTTTTTCTCTCTCTCTCACTCTCCCTCCCTCCCCCTCTCTCTCTCTCTATTTATCTTTACCTGTCTATATCTCTCTCTTTCTCTAACACTCTCCGTCTCTACCACCTCCCTCTCTAACACTTTCTTTCTCTCTCTCCCTCCCTCTCTATGACTATGCAGTGATGGATACGGTTAACCTGAGGGTAACACATGCAGAGACAAAGTGGTGGAGACCGTCTGCCATTAGTTTTCAGCAGCAGAAACAAATCGATGAAAAGGAGTGAATTCCAGACATCGTTAATGGAGCTGGATAATAATAGCACCGTGTGATTTACTCTCTTCAGACGTTATTTATTTTTAGATTGGAGCATTCAGATAGATTATTTTTGTTAACCCTTGACAGGCCATGTATGGTTCCAAATATAAAATTGGAGGCTAGAGAAAGATTCAAATTTGCCCTGAACTGACCTACAACAGGGAAGAATGTCCACGGTCTGAAGAAAAAGCTGACAGTAGCTCTGTAGAATTGATTGTTTTTAGATCAGAACATACTTTAATGATTATAATAAAACCCTGTGCTATCAGTGCAAATGCAACCTCTTAACCCTCGAGTGCGACACTGGAATTTCAGTCTACCTTTAACAGCTGGCCTGTATTTTATAAGAGAATCAGATGAACTTTTAATGAAAGGAATATTTGCAACATAGTCAGAACTTTTTAATTTTTTTTTCCTGCATATAAAATCTGTATCATGGATGATTCTGTACATTTCTGATGGTGAATGTTATTAAGTAATGGTAGCCAGGAGAAGCCTCGTGCCTCAAGGTGTTTCTGTTCTGATGTACAACACATCAAAATAGAAGGTTGTGGGTTCACACTATGATATCCCTTCATGGGCGGTTTCAGGTCTTGAATGTGATGTTGCGTTGGGAAGGAAGGAACATTGAGGCTGCTCATGGAATGAGAGGAGGATGTGGAATGAGAGGAGGATGTGGAATGAGATGAGGATCGGGAAGCTACCTCATAGAAGTGTAAAGGATAAGAAGGAATAGGAGAGGAAGTGATGGAGTGAAGGGAGAGGAATAAGGGGCAACCCTTTAAAAGATTTGCATCAGAAATGTGGCCTAACTAAAGCCTTAATAACTAAAGAATTTTCTGAATGGTTATCTTTAGAATTGTCCAACAGCAAGATCTGTTTCTCATGAAACTTTGTACATCTTGAATTTAATTTCACCTTTCAAATAGCCTAGCTGCAGGGAACTGGATTCATAAAGGATGGTTATAGCAGCGTAAAAGCAAGAAGCAGTCAATTGGATAGATTTTTTAAAAAAAACTATTGTATCAATAAAAAATGTCAATGGAGCAGAATTTAATTATTTCAATTTGGGGTTAAGGCTTTTTTTAAAATAGAGGGCCTATTAACTCCTATTGTTCCAGATATCCAGACTGAGCAGTAATGGTGATTAGGAAATACAACATCTCTCTACCTGCCAGGTGTTGTTCATCATTTTGATTTAGGAATGACCATTTGATGTTTGCCATTCCTAAATACAGCATCATATGTTTCAGTAGGTCTGTAATCTGTGGTAATCTTGCTGTAAGAATTAGTGTGGAGGGGAGGCGGATATATTTGTGTCATTACTTGAGGCAATGTAACAGAGTAACAATACATATTCACAATAGGCTGCATTGTCTCTGCAAGGAATTGGGAAAAAATCCTCATAATTTTTGTCCCAATCTTCCACTATACAGGTGAGCGAATGATGGGTAGTGTCAGCCTGGGCTCAGTGCTGGCACTCTCACCTCCGAGTCAGAAGGTTCTGTGTTCAACTCCCACTCCAGTAACTTGAGCACATAATCTAGGCTGGCACTTCAGTGCGTTACTGAGGGAGTGCTGCACAGTCGGAGGTGCCGTCTTTCAGATGAGATGTTAAACCAAGGCTCCATCTGCCCTCTCAGTTGGTAAAAGATCTCACGGCGCTATTCGAAGAAGAGTTGGGGAGTTCTCCCGGTGCCCAATATCTATCCCTCAACCAACACCTAAAACAGATTATCTGGCCATTTATTTCATTACTGTTTGTAGGACCTTGCTGTGCACAAATTGGCTGCTGTGGTGACTACACTTCAAAAGTACTTCATTGGCTGTAAAGCGCTTTGGGGCATTGTGAAATCATGAAAGATATTCCATAAATACAAGTCTTTATTTCTTCATTGGTATACCTGCAGCTTAAATACACATGCCCCATGGCACTTTCAGTGTCACTATGTGCCATTCAGGGCTTTATTTGAGTTGCCAGAAATTTGAAGATCTTAGTCAGATTTTTCCAAGTTGGTGCGTACGCCTCAGATTTGTAAGAATTGGTTACTGTGGAGAAAATAGATTAATGTCCAGCTGGTTACTGCCAAAATAGAATGTTTCATGTTTGAGCTTGAGAGTAATTTCGGAACGTATGAACAGGCCGGGGATGTGATGTGGGAGACAGTAACAAAGTGCTTAATTTTGATTGCTCATGATTAAATGATTGAGTTAGTCAGCAACTGCGAAAGGGTCCTTTTGATCCGTTCTAATCCTGCTTCGGGGAAAGAAAACCCATGATTACTGAATTGATCTGACTGGTAGGAGCAGTTTTGACTATTCAGCTGTACCATGCGGTTCTCAATGCGTTCCTTCAGCGTTATGCATGTATAAGATATGCAATAAAACTATGGGGATAGAACGTAGGAGTGGGACTAATTAAATAGCTCTTTCAAAGAGCCAGCAAAGGCACGATGGGCTAAATGGCCTCCTGCCATAAGATTCTATGATTCTATAAAACGTTTAATTCGTCCTAACCATATCTCTTCCCCCATAAAGTTTCCAGGCTATGTGAAACTGTTAGAAACAGATTAGATCAGACATTAGAATGAATCTTGAGGGCTTTTGACCACAGGTAAATTTTAGGATTGGCGCAAAGATTTATGCAGTGGAAACATGTATTGGGAATTGGGGTGAAGAAGTCGGCACACCCAGTTAATGGAGATTTCAACTACCGGCACCAGGAATCTTTATGACTTTTGAGCCACTGTCTCAGGCTGAACCAGACTGTCTGCAACCTTGGCGTCCTATTTGACCCTGAGCTGAGTTTCCGATCCCATATCCTCTCCATCACAAAGGCTGCCTACTTCCACTTCCGCTATATCGCCTGTCTCTGCTCCTTTCTCAGCCCATCCACTGCTGCAACCCTCATCCATGCTTTTGTTACCTTCAGACTCGACTATTCCTGGTCAGCCTCCCATCTTCCATCTTCCATCTTCCATAAACTTGAGTTCATCCGAAACTCTACTGCCGGTATCCTAACTCGCTCCTCCCTAACTCTGTAACCTCCTCCATCCCTACAACCTTCGCAGAATTCTGTTTTCCTGCAATTCTGGCTTATTATACACCACGCACGTCCTTGGCCCCACCATTGGCGGCCATGCCTTCAGCAGTCTAGGCTCTAAGCTCTGGAACTCCCTCCTTAAACCTCTCTGCCTCTACATCTCTCTCTCCTTCTTTAAGACGCTTCTTAAAACCTACCTCTTTGACCGAGCTTTTGGTCACGTGCCCTAATGTCTCCTCCTTTGGCTCGGTGTCAATTTTTGTCTGATTATACACCTCTGAAGCGCTTTGGGACATTTTACTACGTTAAAGGTGCTATATAAATGCAAGTTGTTGTTGATGGTGGTAACATTGTCAATTATTGGCCATTTTGAAACTGGTCTGATATTTTCCTCACATTTCAAGTATGTGTGTGTATATATATATATATATATATATATATATATAAATATGTGTGTGTGCATGTGTATATGTAGATATGTGTATGTGTGTGTATATATATATGTACTTTAGATTTTTTCTGTTCTCTTCTGGATTATGCTTTCTTTCCAAAATAAATAAACTGCTGCTATAAAATGCCATTTTGAGGTAATATCCAAAGTAACAATTTTAGTTCATCATCTCTTCAATCCTAGGAAGTGATTTTAGTAAGATCTGTGGTGAGATCATGTGGCTTTCATTAATCTTTTAAGGTTTCCATTTCTCCCTTTTTGTCCATCTTATATTTTGTTTTTTTGTGATAAAACATACTTATTTTCTGAAAGGGTTGCACAAGGATTTTTTTTCAGAAGCTGGCTTGTGACTGCCCATATGTGGGCAATAGTGGCCCACTGCTGCTTTAATTAATTTTGCTTTTCTGTTTACATCCCTAGGGATCAAATTGCATTTTTATGATGCTTTCAAGGCCCATCTGGAAGCCTGAGATTGTTTCATTTCCACAGACACTTGTTATGGGTTTGGATCTAATTAGCTGCCAATTGGAATCAAAGTCCACGTGATGAGGTGTCTGGAATAATTAGACCCGAACACAATATCTGAACACACAAAGAAAGAACTTGCATTTATTTGGTACTTTTCACGAGCTCAGGACGTCCCAAGTGCTTTACAGCCAATTAAGTAATTTTGATGTGTAGTCACTCTTGTAATGTAGGAAATGCGGCATGCACAGTACGGTCCCACAAACAGCAATGAGATGATGGACCAGGTAACCTGTTTTATGTGGTGTTGGTTGAGGACTAAATGTTGGTCAAAATACTAGCAGAACTCACCTGTTCTTTTTCAAAATAGTGCCATCTTTTAAACCCACCTGAGAGGGCAGACATAGCCTCAGTTTGATGTCTCATCCGAAAGACAGCACCCCTGACTGTGCAGCACAAGCCTCTAGAGTGAGGCTTGAACCCATTACCTTCTGACTCAGTGGCAAGAGTGCTAACACTGAGCCATGGCTGACATCTAAAAAAGAAACCTTTCACATGTGCCTCTAGACTCATTTTGCTTACACATGAATTTAACCAAGTTTATTTGTAAAAAAAAAGTTTCCTTTTTTTCAAACCTTCTTCCTCTTCAGGTGGTGTAGGGTAAGCACTATTCCCTAGCAAAATTAGTGCACCATTCCAGTTCAGATCCTTTGCCTAAGTCATTCTAGAACTGGTTGCTAAGAGGTGTTCAATAGTGGCTTGCCCTTTGTTCTTTTTACCTTCTCATTCCACCGTGGCTAAAGCTGCTTCATACCACTACTGATAACGCAGCCGAGATCAGGGACCATGCTTCAAGTCGGTTCCTGCCACAGCAGGACCAATCAATTGTTTGGTCCATATCCAAAAGAAAAAGAAAAAAAGAACTTGCATTTTTATAGCGCCTTTCATGATCTCAAGATGTCCCAAGGTGCGTTACAGCCAATGAAGTACTTTTGAAGTGTAGTCATTGTTGTAATGTAGGAAATGCAGCAGCCAATTTGCACACAGCAAGGTCGCACAAACAGCAATGTGATAATGACCAGATAATCAGTTTTACTGATGTTGGTTGAGGGATAAAGATTGGCCAGGATACCGGGTAGAACTCCCCTGCTCAAAATAGTTTTGTGAGATCTCTTACGTCCACCTGAGACGGCAGGCGGGGCCTCGGTTTAATGCCTCATCCGAAAGACAGCACCTCTGACAGTATTGCACTCCCTCAGTACTGCACTGGAGTGTCAGCCTAGATTTTGTGCTCACGTCTCTGGAGTAGGACTTGAACCCACAACCTTCTGACTTAGAGATGAGAGCGCTACCATTGAGCCATGGCTGATTCCAGCCCACGATCACACTGGGATAAAAACAGAAAATTCTAGATATGCACAACTGGTTAGTCAGCATCTAAAAGAGGAAGAAGGGTCTTTTTCTTTCAGGTGCCGATTTCCAATATTTTTTATTCGTTTTCAAATTTCCAGTGTTCATTGTACCTCTAAAGCGAATCAAGCAATTTGGTGGGACATGTTTTGCAAATGTTCTTTCCAAACTTGATTTCATAGAATCATAGAATAATAGAAATTTATGGCACAGAAGGAGGCTATTTGCCCATCGTGTCTGTGCCAGCAGAGAAGGAGCCATCTAGCCTAATCCCAGTTTCCAGGTCTTGGTCCGTAACCTTGTAGGTTGCGGCACTTCAAGTGCATATCCAAGTACTTTTTAAATTAGTTGATGGTTTCTGCCTCTACCACCCTTTCAGGCAGTGAATTCCAGACCCCCACCACCCTCTGGGTGATAAGATTTCTCCTCAAATCCCCTCTAATCCTTCTACCAATTACTTAAAATCTTTGCCCCCTGGTTTTTGACCTCTCTGCTAAGGGAAATAGGTCCTTCCTATCCACTCTATCTTGGCCCTTCACAATTTTATATACCTCAATTAAATCTCCCCTCAACCTCCTTTGTTCCAAAGGAAACAACCCCAGCCTATCCAATCTTTCCTCATAGCTAAAATTCTCCAGGCCTGGCAACATCCTCGTAAATCTTCTCTGTACCCTCTCTACAGGAAAGATGTGATTGCACTAATGTGGTGACCAGAACTGTATGCTGTACTCCAGCTGTGGCCTAACTAGTGTTTTATACAGTTCTAGTATAATCTCCCTGCTCTTATATTCTGTGCCTTGGCTAATAAAGGAAAATATCCCGTATGCCTTCTTAACCACCTTATCTATCTGTCCTGCTACCTGCAGGGATCTGTGGACGTGCACTCCAAGGTCCCTCTGTTTCTCTACACTTCAGTATCCTACCATTTATTATGTATTCCCTTACCTTGTTTGACCTCCCCAAATGCATTACCTCACACTTCTCTGGATTGAATTCCATTTGCCCATTTTTTGCCCACCTGACCTGTCCATTGATATCTACCTGCAGTCTACAGCTTTTGTCTTCACTATCAACCAAATGGCCAACTTTTGTATCATCTGCAAACTTCTTAATCATGCCCCCTACATTTAAGTCTTAATCATTGATACATACTACAAATAGCAATGGACCTTGTACTGAGCCCTGCAGAACTCCACTGGCAACAGCCTTCTCGTCACAAAAACACCCGTCAACCATTACCCTTTGCTTCCTGCCACTGAGCCAATTCTGGATTAAACTTGCCACTTTCCCTTGGATCCCATGGGCTTTTACTTTTCTGACCAGTCTGCCATTGCCTCCTCAAAAAATTCAATTAGGTTAGTCAGATACGACCTTCCCTTAACAAATCCATGCTGACTGTCCTTGATTAATCCGTGCCTTACTAAATAATGATTAATACTGTCCCTCAGAATTTTTTCTAATAATTTTCCCACCACCGAGGTTAGACTGGTCTATAATTACCCGGTCTATCCCTTTCTCCCTTTTTAAACAACAGTACAACATTAGCAGTCCTCCAGTCTTCCGGCACCACATCTGTAGCTAGAGAGGGTTGGAAAATGATGGTCAGAGCCTCCGCTATTTCCTCCCTTGCTTCTCTTAACAGTCTGGGATGCATTTCATCTGGGCCTGGCGATTTATATACTTTCAAAGATGCTAAACCCCATAATACTTCCTCTCTCACTATGTTTATCCCATCCAATATTTCACACTCCTCCTCCTTAACTATAGTGTCTGCATCAACCCCTCTTTTGTGAGGACAGACGCAAAGTATTCATTAAGAACCATACCCACGTCTTCCGCCTCCACACATAGGCTACCACTTTGGTCTCTAATAAGCCCTACTCTTTCCTTAGTTATCCTCTTGCTCTTTATGTATTTATCAAACATCTTTGGGTTTTCCTTGATTTTACTTGCCAATATTTTTTCATGCCCTCTCTTTGCTTTCCTAATTTCCTTTTTAATTTCACCCCTGCACTTTCTATACTCCCCTAGGCTTTCTGCAGTATTGAGCTCCGTATCTGACATAAGCTTCTCTTTTTTGCCTTTATCCTACCCTGTATGCTCCTTGATATCCAGGGGGCTCCAGATTTGGGAGTCCCACCCTTTTTCTTCGTGGGAACGTATTTGTTCTGAACCTCCACTATCTCCTTCTTGAACGCCTCCCACTGCTCTGACACTGATTTACCTTCAAGTAGCTGTTTCCAGTCCACTTTTGCTGAATCACATCTCAGCTTAGTAAAATTGGCCTTTCCTCAATTGAGAACTTTTACTCCTGGTCTACCTTTGTTCTTTTCCATAACTATGCTAAATTTAACTGAATTATGATCACTACCACCAAAATGCTCACCGACTAATACCCCTTCTACCTGCCCAGCTTCATTCCCTAAAACTAATCCAGAACTGCCCCCTCTCTTGTTGGGCTTGCTACGTACTGGCTAAAAAAGTTCTCCTGATTGCATTTTAAGAATTCTGTGCCCTCTATTCCTTTTACACTGATTTATCCCTGTTAATATTAGAGTAGTTGAAATCCCCTACTATTACTGTCCTATTGTTTTTGCACTTCTCAGAAATTTGCCTTCATATTTGCTGTTCTATCTCCCTGTTTGGGGGTCTATAGTACACTCCCAGCAGTGTGACTGCCCCATTTCTGTTCTTCAGTTCAACCCATGTGGCCTCATTTCATGATCCTTCTAACATACCATCCCTCCTCACAGCTGTAATTCTTTCTTTAACTAATTTTGCGACCCTCCCCACCCCCCTCTTTTATCCCCCTCTCTATCTCATCTGAAAACCCTGTAACCAGGAATGTTTGTTGAGTTGCCATTCCTGCTCCTCTTTAAGCCATGTTTCAGTAATAGCTATGGTATCATACTTCCACGTGTCTATCTGTGCCCTCAGCTCATCTGCCTTATTCATTAGACTCCTTGCATTGAAGTATATACTATTTAGCACTGCCAAACTCCTTTGTTGTCTATTTTCTAACCTTTGTTTCCTCTGCCTTTCGTTTCCAGCTCTGCTTTTCTCCCTTCTGAATCTGCTCTCAGGTTCCCATCCCCCTGCCAACCTAGTTTAAACCCTCCCCAACAGCACTAGCAAACCTCCCCATGACAATATTGGTCCCGGTCCTGTTGAGGTGCAACCCATACAGCTTGTACAGGTTCCACCTTCCCCAGAACCAGTCCCAATTCCCCAGGAATCTAAAGCCCTCCCTCCTGCACCATCTCTCCAGCCATGCGTTCACCTGCATTATCCTCCTATTTCTATATTCACTGGCACGTGGCACCAGGAATAATCTAGAGATTACTACCTTTGAGATCCTGCTTATTAATCTCTTTCCTAGCTCCCTTAAATCTGCCTGCAGGACCTCATCCCTCTTTCTACCTATGTCATTGGTACCGATATGAGCCATGGCCTCTGGCTGTTCACCCTCCCCCATCAGAATGTTCTGTTGACTTTGTTCTTTGGCTTTTGGATTGAGTAAAAATCAAACACTTCACATGTGAATAGGGCCTGAGTGAATCCTGGCACAAACGGTGCCTTTCTGATCCCTATTTAATGACCCCTGCTGGATGTGGATGTAGAAGGTTAAGAATTATGTCTCTGGCTGCTTCCCCATCACACCATGATTTCAATTATTGTCCACTCCTGAGTCTGAATTTGAACCAAGTGTTCGATTTGCATCTAGCCCACAGTCACACTAGAATAAAGAAACTAAAATAAAGGACAGTATTGGGCTTGGGCCTGAAGTCGCCAACTTCGAATAGTCTGTCTAAGGTCAGTGTGTGCTCACCCATGCAGGATGTTCACTTGGGTGAGTTATTGGAGAGGGCTCCTAGTGGAACTATATGCCAGCATGACTCCTTCCTTCAGAAAAGGAGGGAATAACATTTGGGGAGGGGAGGGGGACAGAATAGTGTGAATCACTGGTCATTCAAATTTGAGCAATCATTTAGCAGGGAAGTGATTCAAGATGTTTCCCCTCAGTGCTTCAGCTGAGAGTGGGCCACGAGGCCACCAGAGCTTTGTTGGCAGCGGTGCTGTGGAGAAGATGTTGGCACAGCCATGGACCATGGCAGGCATGTAGCAGAGATGCAGAGTACACCCCCTCTCCGCCCTCACACAGCTGTGGAAACTCCAGCTGCTGAACACTTGCTTTGGTCTTGTGTCAACTTATGTCTCATAAATTAGCACTCAAGCCTTATGAATCATCATCATCTTGCGAAGAAAATAGGCTTTGACAGCCAAGGCACCAGTCCAAAATAATCAACTCGCAGCAGTACAACACAGTATGAGGTTCGTAGCATTGGCCAACACTGATCTTGGAAAGGTTTTTATTCCCTCTTACCCGCCACCCACCGAACTCTTTGTGACTCTGTTGGGCCTCCATCCCTGATCCAGAGGCCAGGCAAGTGGTCTACTCCCATGGAATACTGCCGGGAATGTATAAAAATCTTCACTATTTCCTGGGTATGTGTCCATAATCATCAGCTACTACTTGGGACGTGGTGAAGATATCCACTGTTTAAGGCTTGCCTTGAATGTACAAGGATGGGCAGCTGGGAGGGTAGTGTAGGTTGTATTAAAACTTCAGTTCAGCACAAATGGACTGAACTGATGGACTCCCTGGGAAGGTAAGCTGTGAGGAGGATGCAAAGAGGCGGTGCAACGGAGGTTCACTAGATTGATTCCTGGGATGAGAGGGTTGCTCTATGAGGAGAGGCCTATACTCTCTGGAGTTTAGAAGAATGAAAGGTGATCTCATTGAAACATATAAGATTCTGAGGGGGCTTGACAGAGTAGATGCTGAGAGGTTGTTTCCCCTGGCTAGAGAGTCTAGAACTAGAGGGCGTAGTTGCAGGATAAGGAGTCGGCCATTTAAGACTGAGATGAGGAGGAATTTCTTTACTCAGAAGGTTGTGAAGCTTTGGAATTCTCTACCCCAGAGGGCTGTGGATGCTGCATCGTTGAGTATATTCAAGGCTGAGATCGATAGATAGATTTTTGGACTCTAGGGGAATCAAGGGATGTGGGGATTGGGCAGGAAAGTGGAGCTGAGATCGAAGATCAGCCATAATCTGGTGGAATGGGCTCGAGGGGCCGTGTGGCCTACTCCTGCTCCTATTTCTTCTGTTCTTATGACTCAGTGATACACTCCCGTGCCAACCCATGTTTGTTTTTTATTCATTCATGGGATGTCCTCTTAGAGCCTGTAAAACTCAGCAAACGAGCGTAGAAAGACTTCAATAGTCGCAGTGATCCCAATACACAGGACAAATGCTGGTGCACCTATACACGATTAACCTAAAATTACCAGGGTAAGGTTCAAAAATACTGTACTATATTTGCTGAGTCTTCCCAGAAGTGTATAGAAGTTAAGTGTGTCTTTATCGATAAAACTTGGTCCATGTGATCTCCTGGACTGGTTTTGAGCGCCTGAGAGGATCGGAGAGGAATTTTCCAGAGTATTTTTTCCCTTATTGGCCCTCGTTTTTTTCTCTTTTTTTTGCCTCTCCCAGGAGATTACATGGCTGAGCGGGTTTGGGAAAGGGATGGGCTAGAGGGAGGGAGGAAGTGTTTAGTCATGATGCTCCGGCCATCATGGGTGTGGGGCAGACTTGATGGACCAGCTGGTCTTTTACTGCCCGTAAATTTTTTATCTATTAACGTTTCCCATTTCCCTTAGCGCACCCATCAATGAGATGTTGCTTGACCCTCAGTGATTTAGTTGCACCCAGTGTGTAGTAAGCAGGTGGGCTCAGATCACTAGGATTTCACTTAATGGATCAAGCAGATGGGTTGGGACACCCAGACACCCAATGAAGGGGATTTGCAGTCTAGGCATGATGTTCAGTACTGTAATGTAAATCATTCTGAATTACTACTGACATTGGCCTCAACTCCGCTCCACTGATTCTTCGCACCATAATTACCAAAGACTGGGAGTGGAGGATTCATCAGTATTTCCAAATGAGACCTTTTCTGCCACAACCTTCCCCATCCCAATCGAAACCTCCTGAATGGGTTAAGTTTCAAATGCTGTTTTTGTTAAGGCGCCCTTCAAAAATATGAAATGTATGTGTGAGATTTGTTTAAAAAGCGTATAGTTTACTTGTATTTGTAACTGGGAACTGATTCATTGAAAGCTGCACTTCAGTACCATTCGTTTAATTGAGAAATAATGTAGATGTCCTTTTGGATTTGTGCTGGTGGTGTCAGCCTTGGCTAAGTGGTAGCACTCCCGTCTCTGAGTCAGAAGTTCGAGGGTTAAAGCCCTACTTCAAAGACTTGAGCTCGTAATTTAGGCTGAAACTTGAATGCTTTACTGTTGGAGGTGCTGTCTTTCAGATGAGGCTTTAAACCAAGGCCCCATCTGCCCTCTCAGGTGAACGTGAATGATCGCATTTTTAAAAATTAATTCTCAGGATGTGTGTGTCACTGGCAAGGCCAGCATTTATCGCCCATGCCTAGTAGCCCTGAGAAGGTGGCGGTGGGCCGCCTTCTTGAACCTCTGCAGTATGTGTTTGTAGCTGTTTGATACAACTTGAGTGGGTTGCTAGGTCACTTCAGAGGGCAGTTAAGAGTTACACATGTTGGTGTGGGACTGGAGTCACATACAGGCCAGACCGGGTAGGGATGGCAGGTTTCCTTCCCCAAAGGACATTAGTGTACCAGTTGCATTTTTATGACAATCTGACAGCTTCCTGGTGACTTTTACTGATACCAGCTTTTTACTGACACATTTTTAGAACTGAATTCAAATTCTCAAATTGCTATAGTGGCGTTTGAACTCACATTCTCTGGATTATTAGTCCAGGCCTTGAGATTACGAATCCAATAATATACCCACTACGCTACTGTACCCCTAGCATGGCATGCACTATTCAAAGAGTAGTAGAGTTCTCCTGGAGCCTTGGCCAACATTTATCCCTCAACCAACACCACTGAGACTGATTATCTGGTTATTTGTCTCACTGCTGTTTGTAGGACCTCGATGTGGCAAATTGGCTGCTGTGTTTCCCTACATTACAACAGTGACTACACTTCAAAAGTACTTTGATGGCTGTGAAGCACGCTTTGTCCTGAGGTTGTGAAAGGTGCCATTTAAATGCAATTTCTTTTTAAAAAATTATTTCCATGGTTACAGAGAGCTGCCGTCTCGCATAACTTAATTAACAGCTAAGTTCACAACATGGCTAGTTCAAGTGCAAGTAGCCTTGTGACCGTAAAAATTCAAAGCCTGTTCCCTCGATGCCGATCAGCAGCTGATAGTCACATTGTACGGCAGCATCTGAATGATTAAAGGAGAGGGACTTCCATCAGTATCAGTTTAATAGAGATAATTACAAAGAGTTATGAGGGATGCCAACTTCCACTCCCTCTTCCCCCATTTTTTGTTCATAAAAAATTGTTTGGCCGACTTTTTAGATTTCATCTGTGCGCAAGCATATAATGTGATGAGGTAAACACAAGCTTAAATGATCATGATGAAAATAAGCTATTCTATTCCTATTGACTATCAATTTTTGTTTGATAATGCCCCTGTGAAGCGCCTTGGGATGTTAAAGGTGCTATACAAATGCAAGTTGTTCTTGTTGATAAGAATGGCTGCCATGTTTGCCTGCATAAAGTAGTCACTGCACCTCAAAGTAATTCATTGCATGTGAAGAACTTTAGGACATTGGTGGCAGATGTTATGCAGCTCTTCATGAATTGAAATCTATTCTTTCTTTTGGTCAAATTAAAAACAAACACTTTTTTTTAACATGGAGCTGCCTTCCCTTTTTGTATGTTTTTGTTGATACGATGAGTTGCTGATTACCTCATCGGGGAGTTGTTTTGCAGGAGTTGCTGAGCCAGGACCATGCAGAGGAGTTTTGTTAAACATTGCGGATTAAATGACAAGATCATTGAGTTAATGAATGTTTCCCTCTGATGTGAATTTGGCTCCCTCACCATTGGATCTGTAGCTCGTCCCTGCTGGTTTCCCCGGTGATAATCTCCGTACTCACTGTCTACATTTTAAAATAAAAAACTACAGAATGACATTAATCAAAAAGCTGTGGAACTTAATCATTTTTCTTTCTTAAATGTCGGCACACTTGGCATAGCAGGGCTATGGGGAAAGAGCAGGAGAGTGGGACTATTGGGATAGCTCTTTCAAAGAGCCGGCACAGGGACGATGGACCGAATGGCCTCCTTCTGCACTGTATGATTCTCTAAGTACTCAATTGCAGGGGGAAAAAAATTATCCTGGAAATTACTTTTGGTGCACTATTGAGGGGCTAACTGAGCATTACTTTAGGTTTTTGAAAGTTGTTATGCTTTCTGGACACCCTCCATTTTACAGTTTGTTGGAGCATTTCTACAAAAGTGCAATTTAATATCAGGCCATTCAATACGTGGCAGAATCAAGAATCCTGACAGTCAGCTGTGAACTGTAACTAGGGGCCATTTAAGCAGCTGAAACAACGCTGGGGAAGGCCAGGGCAGCTGTTAACTGGGCAAAACTGCTGAAGAATAGAACTTTGGAGGAAAGCCTGGTTTACCGTCCAGCTCCTGGAAACCCAACTGCAGGAATCAGGGGCAGGAGGAAGGCAATTTGTGGGACTGACCACAACTTCACTCTGCCATCCCTGAGCTACAGGAGGAGGTGGTAAAAAGCAGGTTGGATCTATTGGTCATCACGGAAGTGGGAGCCTTGCATTGCACGCCCCAAGGAGGTGTAGGACCACTAGACTCCCAGATGGCTGTCAGTGAAACTCTGCGGCTACCCATTACGCTTACTCCTTCCCCAAGAAAGCATTTAAAATAACTAGTAGATTAGGTGCCTCGTGTGTGAAGCAAAGCACAAGGGCAAAGGAGCAGCACTGCGCCAAAATAATTTGGCAATATTCATGTGCCACACAAATGACTTGAGCATTGTGCTGAGTACTTATTTGTCATTGATTAAACCAAAGATGGTATTTGAGCAGCCGAGCATGAAAGTGTAGGCAAAGATCGTTTGGGAATGCTTGCTCTGCATATGGGGTACGTAGTGGTAAGATGTGTAATAGCTTTGGCACACATTGGAAGACGTGTTGAATTAGTGCCTGGTGTATCAGTTTTCTTTTCTGGCTTAGCAGATAATTCTTCATCGTCCCATTCTTCCACCTGCATCGTGAGGCTTCTTTGCAATGCAAAGTTATGGAGCAAGTAGTTGATGATGATTATTGGTGAAACCCTGAGGTGTGTGCACTGTAAGGTGGCCCCTCTGATTAGTTGAGACATCTGGAGTGCTGCTTTAAGATGTTAATGGGATGTTAAATGTTAACACCAGTTACAGCATGAGCTTCATTATACCTTTGCTTCTGTCTATAATTGGTGCAAGATAGTCATGAGCTATGGTTTCAGAGGGTAACATAAGTCCTGTGTAGTTCAAAGGGACCTTCAGCTTGAAATACTCTTCAACGTTCACTTATGCTGAATGCAAACTATACTCTAAATGTAGGATAATATTAACATGCCTTTTTTTCTCCCCCTCTTTTCAGAGGTGTCTATAAAAGTGCAAGTCTTTGATAACGGTGACCTCTCACCTCTGGCGGAGGCTGCGGTAGAAGTTTACACAAACCAGTCCTGGTTAGCCTCAGGAACCACTGACAAGGATGGAGTGGCGCTAATCACGTTACAGTACCGCCTGGGAACGCGGCTGATTGTCAGTGCTGCAAAATATGGCTTTGTGACGAATTCCGCTCCATGGCGTGCCAACAAAACACCACGTAAGTGAGACAATATCTGCAAAAACCTCAAGAACATTTTTGAGTGATATGTTGTATTTTAAAGAATGCGTACTATTTTCTGGCAATGGAAACTTTATTGATAGAAAACCATGCAGGGCACACACTTTGAGTTCCTGATCTATGCTAGCAGTGGTTCAGCCTCTCTGTCAGGGGGCATGCAATGGTGAAATCCAGCCATAAATTGACTATCTGCCTGAGAGAGGCCACAAGGGTTACACATCTCGGCAATGGAAATTTTAGTTGGGAACGTTTTTCTGAGGTAGAGTTAAAGGAGCATTGTTACATTATCCTGGTTGAGGAAGGAGCAGGCTCATATCCTGGAGAAACTCAAGATAGCCTGTGATGAAACTTCCCCGACTGGCCAACAGCAGAGTTTGCATCACTTCCGGTGTGTGAACTATAGTCATGTGGTTTTCACAGGGTATCTATAGATTGTTAAAAAATCTTGCAGGGAGGTGTGAACTTCCTGTCCACAAACCTTACTTCCTTCTGTCACAATTTACTATTGTAAATTGCTAGTGTAAAAATGTCCCATTCAATTTTGCTATGTTAACTATCACAATGTACTTGCGGGTTCTGAATACTAGGTGGCTATGTGGAGTGAGTTTCTAAAGTCTATCTCCCAATTCTGTCGTCATCTTGTATATAAAAACAATTCAAGAGCTGACAGTGGGCAATACCGCACGCAATTTGCTAACGTTCAATTATTTTTTTGATCAAACTTTTTATTTTTTACTTCACATACAATTAATTGATGATGCAATAGCACTATCATGTCAACAAATGTGGCATTGCTCTTTATTAGTGAAATGTCATGGTAGCGACTTTACCAGGATGACAATGTCCCTTTAAGGCGTGTTGTTGAGGCAGAGTACAGGGAAAATTTTCCCTTCCATCTAATCCACCCTTATTTACGAGTGCAATGTGAGACAATTTAAACATAAGAACATAAGAAATAGGAGCAGGAGTAGGCCAATCGGCCCCTCGAGCCTGCTCCGCCATTCAATAAGATCATGGCTGATCTGATCCCAACCTCAAATCTAAAGAACACAAGAAGTAGGAGCAGGACCCGGCCACTCAGCCCCTGGGCCCGCTCCGCCACCCACAGGGCCTTGACCGATCCGAACTCCGCTTCATGTCCAATTTCCTGCCGTAACCCCGAATTCCCTTTACTTCTAGGAAACTGTCTATTTCTGTTTTAAATTTATTTAATGATGTAGCTTCCGCAGCTTCCTGGGGCAGCAAATTCCACAGACCTACTACCCTCTGAGCGAAGAAGTTTCTCCTCATCTCACTTTTGAAAGAGTAGCCCCTTATTCTAAGATTATGCCCCCTAGTTCTAGTTTCACCCATCCTTGGGAACATCCTTACTGCATCCACCCGATCAAGCCCCTTCACAATCTTATATGTTTCAATAAGATCGCCTCTCATTCTTCTGAACTCCAATGAGTAGAGTCCCAATCTACTCAACCTCTCCTCATATGTCCACCCCACAAAGGCAGCTCTACCCTATAATCTAACCCATGGTATACCTGACCTGACAGTACTTGATAGTGATACAGTCCCAAGAAAAATTAACAAAATGTTAGTTTTTCTGCAAAGCAATGTATGTGAAATTTGGTTTGCTAACAGAGGAAAGTATGCATTTAAAATATTAGTGTTTGCGGACGTACTGGATGTTGTAAATCTGGAACAATGACTTACAGACAGGAGACATCAGTAAAGACGCTGGGGCTTTCATTCACTTAGCACAAATCCTCAGGTTTGCTCCCGGTTTAAACAGTAGTTGTCATCAGCTGGTTCTTGTTGAATTTGGTGTAGAAATTCTACTGTCAGCGTGGAGTAAACCAATTGCACAATGTGCGGCACTCACATGTAGTGTGAAACCAGGATTCAGGTTGGCTCAGTTCATGGCGCTCTCTCCTCTGTGTTGGAAAGTTGTGGTTTGAAGCCCACAATAAGACCTGAGCCCATATTGCAGTAGATGAGATGATAAATCACAGCGACTTCACCTGGATGATAATATCCCTTTAAGTATTGTTGAGGCAGAGTAGGAACATAGGAACATGGGAACAGGGGTAGGGCATTCAGCCCCTCATGCCTGCTCCACCATTTGATAAGATCATGGCTGATCTGTGATCTAACTCCATATACCTGCCTTTGGCCCATATCCCTTAATACCTTTGGGTGCCAAAAAGCTATCTATCTCAGATTTAAATTTAGCAATTGAGCTAGTATCAATTGTCGTTTGCGGAAGAGAGTTCCAAACTTCTACAACCCTTTGTGTGTAGAAATGCCACATTTTCTAATCTCACTCCTGAAAGGTCTGGCTCTAATTTTTAGACTGTGCCCCCTACTCCTAGAATCCCCAACCAGCGGAAATAGTTTCTCTCTATCCACCCTAACTGTTCCCCTTAATATCTTATAAACTTCTATCAGATCATCCCTTAACCTTCTAAACTCTAGAGAACACAACCCAATTTGTGTAATCTCTCCTCGTAACTTAACCCTTGAAGTTCGGGTATCATTCTAGTAAACCTACGCTGCACTCCCTCCAAGGCCAATATGTCCTTCCGAAGGTGCGGTGCCCAGAACTGCTCACAGTACTCCAGGTGCGCTCTAACCATGGTTTTGTATAGCTGCAGCATAACTTCTGCCCCCTTGTACTCTAGTCCTCCAGATATAAAGGCCAGCATTCCATTAGCCTTCTTGATTATTTTCTGCACCTGTTCATGACACTTCAATGATCTATGTACCTGAACCCCTAAGTCCCTTTGGACATCCACTGTTTTAACTTTTTACCATTTAGAAAGTACCCTGTTCTATCCTTTTTTGATCCAAAGTGGATGACCTTACATTTGTCTATATTGAATTCCATTTGCCACAGTTTTGCCCATTCACTAATCTATCAATATCCCTTTGTAATTTTATGTTTTCATCTACACTGCTTACAATACCACCAATCTTTGTGTCATCGGCAAACTCAGATATGACACTTTCTATGCCTTCATCTAAGTCGTCAATAAATATTGTGAATAATTGAGGCTCCAAGACAGATCCCTGTGGGACTCCACTAGTCACATCCTGCCAATATGAGTACCTACCCATTATCCCTACTCTCTGTCGCCTTTTGCTCAGCCAACTTCCTAACCAAGTCCGTACTTTTCCCTCGATTCCATGGGCTTCTATCTTAGCTAACAGTCTCTTATGTGGGACCTTATCAAATGCCTTCTGGAAGTCCATATAAATAACAACCATTGACATTCCCCTGTCCACTACTTTAGTCACCTCTTCAAAAAATTCAATCAGGTTTGTCAGGCACCCCCTACCTTTCACAAATCCATGCTGGCTCTCTCTGATTAACTGAAAATTATTGAGGTGTTCAGTCACCCTATCATTATTTATAGACTCCAGCATTTTCCCCACAACAGATGTTAGGCTAACTGGTCTATAATTGCCTGGTTTCCCTCTCCTTTCTTAAAAAGTGGAGTGACATGTGCAATTTTCCAATCTAGAGGGACAGTTTCTGAATCTCGAGAACTTTGAAAGATTGTGGTTAGGGCATCTGCAATGTGCTCACCTACTTCCTTTAAAACCCTGGGATGGAAACCATCTGGTCCTGGGGATTTGTCACTCTTTAGTGCTATTATTTTCTTCATTACTGTTGTTTTACTTATGTTAATTTTATTGAGTCCCTGTCCCCGATTCAATATTAGTTTTCTTGGGATTTCCGGCATGCTATCCTCTTTTTCTACTGTAAATACTGTAAGTATAGGGAAAATTTTCCCTTCCATGTAATCCACCCTTACCTGTGAGTGCAATATGAGACAGTTTAATGGCAGCTCTACCCTATATCTAACCCATGCTATACCCGACCTGACAGTACTTGGTATTGATACTGCGATCTCACATTCCCAGCAGGGAGCTGCACTTGACAGGAATGTAGGTCTAAGAGGAGTGGAATCGCCCGTAATAGGTAATGGTAACTTTACTGACTCCATTTAACAATGAATAACTAAGAAAAGAAAAGAAATTTCAAGGGTTTTATCTTCATTTTCAGGGAGGGAGAAGAGCCAGAACACTTATGTGATTTCAGTCTTGATTACCTTTTCTTTGAAACAGAATAGAGTATGAGTAGATTATTGACATACATGAAGCATTATCTCTTCAAATCTCTGAAGCCACCATTTAAAATTGTCCCTGCATCTCAAAAATAACTCATTGTATAAAATTATTTTGAGATATTTCAACAATATGATGCACTGTTCTTGATCTCAATCATCTTGCTATAAAGGAGCACAGTGCTGAGGCACCAAGTGGAGTAGAGGCCATGTGTTTTTCACAGCTGGGAAGGAGTATCAGAGAATCAGTCCGAAGCTATTGCGTTCTCCTTGCCAGCCTGTATTGCCAGAGGCTTGGGGACAGGTTGTCCAACTGTTCTCTTGGCTGCAGATGGTACATGGCCCAGAAATGAATTGTTGATGGAGAAAAGAGTGAAAACAAATTTGGTAATGAATGCCTAGCTTCTATAAATAAATGGGCATCCCTCACCATGCTCAGCTTTTACCTCTGCCCTTCAGGGGTTAGTCTAACTTCCTGTTATGTCATAAATACAACAAATAGTATAAGATATGCTGTAGAGATGCCATTTTGAATGGTCCTGTATTAGAGAGGAAATCATAAATCATCTAAATCAGAGCTACGGTATCTCGGCATGTCTTCGTGAGGGGTTAGTGTGCTAATTGATTGGAACAGAAATGATTCATTTCTGTGGGCTTTATTCTCTTTCAATAAACAATGTAGTGAGTGTGGTGTACGCATAAACGAGAAGGTTTAGGTTTTATACCGAAGCTGCATGGATTTCCCAGAAGATGTTCATCTGGGATCAGAAACTTGTCCTCCGTCTGAAATCTTGAGAGCTGCTGATATTATTTCTGAATTTTAGTTTAGATCGCTGATTGTCTCTGAGTACTTGCGGGGGGAGTGGGAGGGGTTAACTTCAGTTCTGAATTCAACACAAGATGCAGAGTGTAGGTCAGGATTCCGCATGGGTTTGGATACACCAGAAGATGCAACAGTTCATTTGGGATCAACCACTCTTTCTTTTTGTAGTTATTTCAAGGAATACAGCTTAGTGTAAAAGTGTGGTACTTATAATATGAGCCAGGGGCTGCCTGTGCAAACCTCCCCCTCATTTTGGCCCTCAGTATGGAATCCATTTATTTCTAGACCTCCATTAAGGCCAGTTTGACTGTTTGATGTTGCCAGAGCTGGGATTTTGTGTTGTTCCCTCCTTCCCTTGCTGTCCGGTGAGAGAGCATGAGAATGCTATTAGGAAGTGGGGCTATTGCAGCATCTAAGAGTAAGTGACTCTATAGGACATATAGCGTGAATGGAGCTATTGGTCCTATAAATGTTTCCTCCTTTCCGTCGGAGGTGTCAAGCTCCCACTCTGTAACTGCCCAACGCAATTGAAGCCATGAGCTCATCCTGTCGGGAATCACAAGCAGACACTCCTGTCCCATCAGGTGATAATGACCAATTCCGAGCAAGACACTGATGGGAATAGCGAGCCTGAACAGAAATTGGTGAGCCACACTGGTATAAAATGTTCAAAATCAGTCTGTCACTTGTGGAGTGCAGTCATAACTAAAAGAAAGAAAAACTTATCTAACACCAGATCATATCTGTCAAACATTCCACAGCATTCCCATTTAATGAATTACTTTGAAGCACAGTGAATGTTGTTATGTAGGCAAATACAGCAGCCATTTTGCACACAGCAAGATCCTACAAGTAGCAATGAGATGAATGACCTGTTAGTCTGTAATTTGTTGGTGTTGCTTGAGCGAGCATTGCCGAATATTGGTAGAACTCCCTACTCTTTGAACAGCTAATCAAGAATGTGCGTATATTTAATTTCCTGGACTGGCTTGATTCGGCCAAGTTTTAATGCCCAATTTACAATACCATAGACCTTGAACATTTCCATTCCACCCACGAGCACTCTGAACACCTGCATCAGATCTTCAAACTGTAGTCCTAGTTTTGTGGAGACCACAGAGGAGAGATCAAAGGCTGAGAAACACATCACTCTGCACTGGTACACTGGCAGGAGTCCTTCAGCCAGAGAGTGAGTTTCTAAGCAAATGTCTTACTGGTACAGAGTTGATTGACAATTGGAGTGGATTCTATACCAGCATCTTTCCAGCATACATTTAACTGTAAATGCGATGTAAGCCTGATTGAGAACATTGTGAAGGAGCTTGCAGAAAGAGGTGGCCAGCTTTGCATTATTCATTTGACTCATTGCCATCAACTTCCTTCATCCAAGAAGTTTTGAGAGCCGATTTTGGCAGTATCTAACCTGCCTCTAAAGCATAAATAGTATGTCTAGTGAGTTAACCATGTGCTCAATGAGCTGTATTGTGCTTTGTGTGACCTAGGCTACATTTTCCACTTCCACCCATGCTGCCAGTGTGGAGTCTTGCCCACCGGGAGCCCATATTGGGAAAGTGTATATGCAGCTCATGATTTCCTTTATGTCGGTGGATTGTATTGTGCTGCTGGATCTTTGAAGACTCCACCAACACTAACGGGTCCATGCTACCAGCACTAATCCTCACCCACCAGCAGCACACATCAGAAGTTTGGGTGTGCACTGCCATCTATTGTCTAACCATTCATTGTTGGAAAATCATGGGCAAAGCTTACTCGAATTTCTAATATGGATTACTGGTGGGCAATGTTCGGTGCTGGTAACATTTGCACATTGAATGATGCCTGTAAAGTTTTTTTTCAATCATAATTTTTTGCATAAAACGTGCACTATTTTATCCCAGTAAATGGTCGTCAATCCCAAATGCACATTTACAAGTGAGTTGTTTGTGCGCAGTTTTACAAAACTGAGCTTCAATGGTATTTTTGCATTTTGTATGCACTCGCGTACAATGTGCATCTACTCCCATGGTGTTTATCATGACCAGTATTAATAGATACTTGGAGGCACACAAGGAGAGACTGACATCTCATTGGCACACTGCACGATTGCAGAGTGGAGGTATTTACTGTGTGTTTGATGTCAAATTTGACTTAAACGTTAGTTTGAATTAAAACGGTCAGAAATTCTGTCTTCTTTAAAATGATAGAAGCAGCTGAGGGAAAATAGGCACAGAGTAGCAGAAAATGAGTTAATTAAGAATGAAGCCTGGATTTAAGACTGGCAAAGGAAGAATGACAAAATCCTTACCAGCCGTTCACAAACAAGGCCCAGTGTGAGCTACAAGTCAGTCAGAAGGAAGTTGCTGGAGCAGGTGCTGATAACCAGGAGAATCGGCACCATTAAAATGCTGCACAGCACAAACAATTAAACTCCTGGATTTCAAGGGCAGTCCAGTCTGGGTTTTTAAATTTATGTAGAGGAAAGGATTGAGTGTGCAGAGCCAGTCAGAAGTTGCTCAAGCATTGCTATCACCTGTCCATCAGGAGAAACTTTTCAGCTCTGAAGAAAGTTAGAATGAATTTTGATGCACCAAAAAAGAGAATAATGAGCCAGTGAGATGAACAGTTCACATTAGTGCTACTAATTGCCCATGAACAAATTAACTTTACCATGCTCTGTATGTGTGTTTAATGGTGATAAGCTGAGGCTGGTGGAAAATTACCCTCCAGTGTTATTGTGAAATACAACATGAAAGGGGGGATTAGTGATGTTGGAATAGCTCAAGAAGGGTCTGACATCAGCCAAAAGGAGGGATATTTAATCTTTTACCTCTCTTGGCACCTAGAATCCAGTCAAGTTCGTGAGCTGGACAGTGAAGTGTTCTATGGTGAACAAACGCAGTAGCTGTTTTAATTGTAGGCCTAACTCAGCTTCTTTAGCCATTAGATATCACGGTCAATATACCATTCAAAGCTGCTATGAAGGCACTGTGGAAAACCTGTGTGCCTGAAAGCCTGAGAGCACCAGAATGAAGAAGGCGCCCATAGCTGAAGTGTGTGTGTGGATAGGCAGCACTTGAGAGGGTTGGTACTCTCACTAGGTGCGTCCTGGGATTCAGAAAGGCTGGATTCTTAGAGAAACCATCTCGTACCTGCACGGAGGTGTCTAATGAGGAGAACTCAACTGATAGAGTTGTTTTGGTTAAAGAATGATGAGCAGTTTGTTGGCTTTGTGCCGTAACATGGCAGTACTCTGTGTAGATTGTGTGTTTCACTGCTCTGTTGATGGTACGGTTCGAGTAACAAATTATTGTCACAGTTAAGGTAAGCTGCAGGTGGCAACAGGGTAGATTTCACACATCCGTGCTGCCAGCCTAGAGCTTTGGTCGTTGGAAGCACATATTAGGAGTTCAAGTGGGGAGGTCAGTGTGCCCTTCAGAATGTAGCGCCATTAAAATAAATGTAAGTCAAATCGCACAAGGCCCACTGATGAACATTTTATTTTTTTTTTAAAATAAGTGCTCCAAATAAAGGTATGGGGCGATCAGCAAGCACCGGACTATATTTGTTGGTCTTAGCACACATACAAGTGACCAAGGACAATTGCCTCAGCTTGCTCTGCGTCAGGAGGAAGCCTACTTGCAGAACTTTGCCTTCTGCAGCTGCAGCCAAGTTGCAACACAAGGACAGCACTGCCAGTGGTTGTCAAGGTCACTTGGAAATGTAGACAAACCCGTCCAATGAACACAACAACATACTTAAAAGGTACTGTAAACATTGCAAAATAAAATACATAGAAAGCCTGTGGCACTTTGAGGTTTCTTCGCTCCCATTCCAAATGGGTGCACAAGGGAAAAAGTACAACCCCAGGACAAATGGCAAGGAATTGTGCTAGGTGTTCATTTATGGAAAGAATGAACAGACAGACTTGCATTTAATTAGCGCCTTTCACAACCTCAGGACGTCGCAAAGTGCTTCACAGCCAATGAAGTATTTTTGAAGTGTCTTCACTGTTGTAATGTAGGAAATGCGGCAGCCAATTTGCGCACAGCAATCTCCCACAAACAGCAATGAGATAAATGACCAGATAATCTGTTTTGGTGATGTTGGTTGAGGGATAAATATTGGCCAGGACCTCAGCAGAACTCTTCTGCTTTTTTTCAAAAATTGTTATGTGTGTGACTCATTCCCATCCAGCACTGTAAAATCAGTTAATGTGCTTCTCGTGTATATCAGGTGACCGATGCGTCAATCAGCAAGGGCAGCACTTTAATCTAATTTCCCACGAAGTAGCATGACAGAGCTGCTAATATAGTCACAGTGGCGTATTTCCCGAAGAGCAATGGTTCACTCAGGCTGTCGTATATCCAACCTGAAACCCATGCTGGGTGTCAATAAGTGACCACTTTTGGGACCACCCTCACTCATGTCTTTGTTACCTCTAGACTCAACTATTCCAATGCTCTCCTGGCCGGCCTTCCACCTTGCACTTGAGCTCATCCATAGAATCGGTTGCCCATATCCAAACTCGCATGAAGTCCCGTTCACCCATCACCTCTGTGCTCACTAACCTACATTGGCTCACTGTCCGGCAACGTCTCAATTTTAAAATTCTCACCCTTGTTTTCAAATCCCTCCATGGCCTCGCTCCTCCCTATCTCTGTAAATTCCTCCAGCCCTACAACTCTGAGATCTCTGTGCTCCTTCAGTTCAGTCCTTTTGTGCATCACCGATTTTCATCGCTCCACCATTGATGGCCATGCCTTCAGCTGTCTAGGCCCTAAGCTATGTTAATCTCTCCCTAAACCATTCCGCCTCTCTACCTCCCTCTCCTCCTTTAAGACGCTACCTATCTCTTTGACCAAGCTTTTGGTCACCTGACCTAACATCATCTTATGTGGCTCAGTATCAAATTTTATTTGATAACGATCCTGTTAAGTTCTTTGGGACATTTTACTATGTTAAAGGTGCTATATAAATGAAAGTTGTTGTTGTTGTTGTTGTTACAGTGGTTTAATGTGTGAAGCCCTTGGAAGATGTGAGTTTGGTAAGGCTTTCAATTGTATTTTGCATCCTAGATGTGTACCCTGCTGAAGGGCTTTGCATGAAATGCAATAAAAGAGCTGTAAGGTTGTGCGAGGTTTGGCATGGTTGACGAATACATGTGGACCAGGTGGAGAGCCAATATGTTGTGGCATGGCATCCTGGACCATCAACCTACTCCATGGTACCATTGGGTAGTCTTTTTGCCAGTTTCCTCAAAGTGCGCTCTCTTCTTCTACATTCTGTTCCCAAATACCGTTTACAACATTGAGCCTATCCAGCACCACCGCATGGCGCATTGCTGACTTGTGGGGATGGTGCCCAGTAGTACCAAATAGGGCAAACCTTCCTCGTACAAGAGACAACATGTCCACTTTGCCAACTATCAAACAGGCGTGCGGGTACTAATCTTCACCACTTGGCCACAGCCTTCATTTCATTCCTCTGTGTCGTGTTTGCCTTCTCTTGTTTTTAGCCCACCATTTCTTTCCCCTCATGCAGCTTTTGTAGTGATTGATAAATGTTTACAAACTACTTTCAGCTTTTTAAAGGCTGGAAAGATTCCTGCCCTCTTATGTGGCCATTTACCTTTCCAATTTCCCAGATATCCTGCCCACACTTCATTTGAACGTCCTGCACCTGGACCAATGTGTACAGGAGTATATTCTAATGATTTAAGTGACTGGGTTGCAAAGTCCTGTTTCAGATCCTCACTGCTTTTTCCCCTTCTGTGAAACTCATTTAAGAGGCAGTTACAAACTGGTCTGACAGGGACCATAGTGGCCATTTGCCAAACATTGTTATTAATTTTAAAAGTGTTAAGATAAATCTTCATTTTGGTAAAGTACCTGGCTAAAGAAAATCAGTTTCACAAAACGTTAGGAAATTTAATGGCTCAGTTGCTGAGACATTTTGTGACTGGTTAATTTTTATAACTAATATATAGTGCCAAGATCCCATGGCACTATTTCGAAGAAGAGCAGGGGGGTTCTCCATGGTGCCCTGGCCAACATCTATCACTCAATCCACATCACTAAAATAGATCGTCTGGTCATTATCAAATTGTTGTTTGTGGGACCTTGCTGTGCGCAAATTGGCTGCCGTGTTACATTACAACAGTAACTACAAAATTATTTCATTGGTTGCCAAGTGCTTTGGGACATCCTGAGGGTGTGAAAGGCATTATATTAAATTCAAGTCTTCCTTTTCTTTTTTCAAACACAAATTCCAATCAGTCTCTCTCAGTAATTGTAAAGAAGAAGTACATATCTCAGCTGATAACTCATTTATCACTAAGAATTATGCATGCAGGGTACCTTGTAAACAATCCCTGTGAGGGATTGTTGTGGGAGGGATTCTGCTCAAGAGTAAAACTCGTGAAATAGAATAGTTTTGTTGTATCATTGTTCGAGCAGTTTTGCTGGGCTTTCATATTGTGACTAATCCTGTGATACAAGAGTATGTGTAAAGTCAGATTGGTCTTCCTTTGTTGCTGGAGATGCGTCTGTCGGTTTGCTTTCAAGACTGCCTGTAAGGGCCGTGCAACTGCTCTGTATGATAAATCACACAGACAGTGCACGCATTTTTGATAAAACACTCCAGTTGAGGGAGGGAGGAAGGATCACAGTGACCTGCGGTTGGGGCACTTCACACAAGCAAAGAAACAGAGGCACAAAGAAAGTTCTGTGTTTTTAGCTCTTTTTCTATTTACCTGCCAGAGGCATTGCGATCTATCTGCTGCTGGCTGCAACAGCATAGGCCGGATTTATTTTAATTAGACTGAAATTAAAAGCAGGTTTACATTAGTGACTGAACTGAAGTATTTTTCCTTTATTCTTGGACACCTGCTCATGAACTCATGGATTCCCAAGTTTATCGCTCAACAAATAAGTATTGAGATAGGAACACATTTTGAATTTACCACATCTCGGTGTGTGCTGTACTTCAGAATCTTACTGAAAAAAAGGAAAAATAGATATCTCTTCCTTAAAATATCCGTCCTTATCGATCTCCATCTTGGTACATTTTCCTCCGGAATTAAGATTTTATTTACTGTTTGTCCAATTCTGGCTAAACCTGGGTGAACAGTGTGTGCTGATGAGATCACTGCTGACCTGAAGGTTACATTTGGAGCCTCCAACCCCCTGCCCCTTTCTTCCACCTCTCCTCTCAGCCCGCCAACCCCCTTCCCCATTTCAGCTGCCCCAATGGATCAGCTGGATTGACTGATTAGCTAGACAGAACAGGAGATCCCAGATTCAATCCTCAGTCTGTGTTGAGTTGTCTGATCTCAGCCAGGATTGTGGTGGCGGGTGTGACATTTGGCCTCAGTACCCCGGGGGGGAAGGAGAGAAGAAAGTAAGCCAGGTTTCCCAATCCTGATCACTGTCCGGTGACTCCTTTTGAAGAGGAAAGGACAAAATTGAGCAAAAAAAAAAGATTGTTTAGACAGCAGCACAACGGAGCATTAAAGATGCAGACACAAAGCCCACGGTTTCCTATTTCCATGAGTTACTGACCTGAACCATATCATTGTAGGAAGATGCCAAGCAAGTAGGCCAACACCTCCCTGCAGGGAGGAAGGGAAAATCAGAGACAGAGGCATTTGCAACAGGGTCAATCTCGCACGGCTTCCAGTAGCTGGTTAGACGGTGCCATTTGTGGGGAGCTTGGCTGTTTATCATCTGTTGACAGTATTACTAATTACGATTCAGCCTGACTTATACCGAATTGTAGCTTGAACGTTGCACATTGAACAATGTTGCGCATGTTGCCTTTTGTTTTTGTCCTCTGAAAGCTCTTCAGACTATCGAGACACGTGACTGGACTCCTGCATGGCTGCCGAACAAACAAAATTTGCTCTGTGATATGCACCAGGGCTACACTGAAGTATTTTGACAGGTTTTAGGTTCACAATTTAACCCTCAGGGCAGCAGTGATCTCATCAGCATACTCTGCCCGCCCAGGTTTAGCCAGAATTAGACAAACAGTAAATAAAATCTTAATTCTGAAGGGAAATGTACCAAGGTGGAATAAAAACAGAAAATGCTGGAGAAGCTCAGCAAGTGAGGCAGCATCTGTGGAGAAAGAAACAGAGTTAACGTTTCAGGTCGAAGACCTTTTCGTCAGAACTGGAAGATGTTAAAGAGTTAAAGTTTTTAGGCAAGTACAGAGCCAGGGAAAGGGGGGAGGGAGGGGAGGGGAGGAAAGAACAAAAAGGAAAGTCTCTGATAGGGTGGAGGGCTGGAGTGATTAAATGACAAAAGGGATGATGGTGCAAGGCAAGGAGGGTGGTAATGGGACAAGTAAAGAAACAAAAGATATGTCAGGAGTAGCTGTAAATCGCAACAGCAGAACCATTACCAGCACCTGCTGTCCGAAAAAATGGGAGCAGTGGTTATGATCTGAAGTTATTGAATTCAATGTTGAGTCCAGAAGGTTGTAAAGTGCCTAAACGAAAGATGAGGGTCTGTTCCTCGAGCTTATGTTGAGCTTCATTGGAACAGTGTAAGAGGCCGAGGACAGAGAGGTCAGAGTGGGAGAGGGACAGGGAATTAAAATGGCAAGTGACCGGCTTGCAGACAGAGTGGAGGTGTTCAGCAAAGCGATCACCCAATCTGAGTTTGATCTCCCAATGTGGAGGAGACCGCAACCGTGAGCAGCGAATACAGAATACTAAATTGAAAGAAGTACAAGTAACAAGATGGAGATCGATAAGGATGGATATTTTAAGGAAGAGATTTATTTTTCCTTTTTTTCAGTAAGATTCTGAAGTGTAGCACACATCGAGATGTGGTAAATTCAAAATGTGTTCCTATCTCAATATTTATTTGGTGAGTGACAAACTTAGGAATACAAGAGTTTGTACTCAGGGTGCCCACAAACAAAGGAAAAATTCTTCTGTTCAGTCGCTAATGTAAACCTGCTTTTAATTTCAGACTAATTAAAATGAATCCTGCCTATGCTGTTGCAGCCAGCAGCAGGTAGATTCATCATCTTCTGACAGAGGCCACTGATCTCTCCCAAGCTCATTTATTTCTTTTTTGTGATTTTCTTCCTTCCTGAAGGTACTAACTCAGGCTGAGGTACAGTTTCACAGCTGCCAGCAAACCCCCTCCACCCTCCACCCCCCCACCTTCGCTCCCTCATCTTGTGCCTACTGACCCATTTGTGAGCCTGGCCAGCGAGTGTCACCAGGCTATTCCTCACACAAGCATCACAGTGACATCTGAATGACACCTTTGTGCCACTTTTGGTTTGCCGGTGGTTCTGGTGGCCTTTTAATATTACTCATGTTTGGAGAACTGAAGCAAAATGTTCAGCGATACCTCGGATTTAGGATTTCCAGGGGTGCAGAGACCTCCTTCATCTCTGTGCTGGCTCAGTAAATGCACCAGCCACTGAGCAGGATGGTCTCTGTTCAATCCCTGATCCATGTTGAGTTAGCCAATCTCAGCTGGTGGCATTGAGGACACAATAACTAATTAAAAAAAAGAACTTGCATTTATATAGCCCCTTTCATGACCTCAGGACATCCCAAAGCATTTTACATCCAATGAAGTACTTTTTGAAGTGTAGCCACTGTTGTAATGTAGGAAACGTGGCAGCCAATTTGCACACAACAAGGTCCCACAAACAGCATTGAAATAAATGACCAGATCATCTGTTTTAGGTGTTGGTTGAGAGATAACTATTGGCCAGGACATCGGGGAGAACTCCCCAGCTCTTCTTTGAATAGTGCCATGGGATCTTCAACATCCACCAGAAAGGGCAGATGGGGTCTCAGTTTAACGTTTCATCTGAAAGACTTCTTCTATACTTTCCCATTCTATTTCACTGAGCTCATTACCATGCCATAGTACATCTGTTGACTTTGTGGGTTGCTTGGATCCATACTATGGAGCCTTGAGGGCCACTATAAGGTTTAATCCACATTCCCATTAATTTGCATATATCTCAGGCTGCGGATACTAACGGAGCATGGTGTTCTGATTCAGGATTTATCCACCAGTGAGGGAGCAGCGCTAAACCTCCAGCCCCACCAGATTCAAACAGGACAAACCAGCGAGTATAAATACAAAGAAAAGAAAGTCTTGCATTTGTATAGTGCCTTTCATGACTTCAGGACGTCCCAAAATGCTTCACAGCCAATTAAGTACTTTTGAAGTGTAGTCACTGTTGTAATGTAGGAAATGCGGCAGCCAATTGGCGCACAGCAAGATCCCACAAACAGCAATGATCAGATAATCTGTTTTAGTGATGTTGGTTGAGGGATCAATCTTGGCTAGGACATAAACACAAGACATAAACACAAATAGAACTGAGATGCTTTGGCATTGTCAGGGCTCAGGGACTAGAAATGGCCCATGGGTTATAGTTTGGACACTCCTGGTCTCATTCACTCAGCATTTTGCTGTAAAATAAACATTGAACATTTAAATCACATTCTACATAAAGTACCAGGCAGGGAATTCATGAACACAAGAAGTGCAGAGCCTGAATTCCATAAACCATAAACCACTCAAATAATGAGCTTTGCTCGTGGTTCATTCTGCTGTCTGTGCCATTATTGCTTCCCTATCTTGTATGTGCAGCATGAAGGTTGCATAAACTGATGCAGCGGCGGCACACTGATTTACATACAGATTTAGTACTCTGTTGAGTCTTTTGTCAAACAGATTTATTCTGTGCGTAATTGTTTGTTGTTTCCGCTCTTGACAGTAATAACTCACACAAAAACATTGCTGTTTTAATGGGTCCACACATAAAGCACTCTGATCTACTGGGACACTCGCCAGTCATGCTCACGGGTGTAGTTGTGTATTGTACGAGGTGGGCACTTTGGTTCGAATTTACGAGGGCGATTCGCACATCCCAGGAAATTGGGGGTGCGCAGCCCTTGATGGATGGAAAGCTCATAGACTCCAGTCCTGTGGTTTCCTGAGATGTGCTCCCTGTGAGTGTGCCAGATCATAGAATTCCTTCTTTTTTCCCCCCTGTAGCAACATATGAAGTGTTCTCATTCTGCAACAAATGAAGTATCTTTGGAGATGGTGCAAAGATTTAGCGCTTCAGTGTTTTCACATATCATTATGATGTCAAACACAAGTGGAGCTGGCACGTTTTTATTTGGTGGTTTCCTTTCTCTTCCCTGGTGTGCTGAAGGTGCTAACTCCTGCTGAGGTACCATCCCATGATTATCCTCTTGTCTTACCCAAGTAGTCATTTATATTCATGTTTGAGCCTTGACAGTCAGTGTCAGTAGGACTTTCAATTTCAGGGGGGCATTACAGCTGAGCCCAAACCTGCCCTCGCCCAACAACAACAGCTTGCATTTATATAGTGCCTTTAACACGAAGAGTAGTGGAAACCTGGAAACTCACTCCCTTAAAGGCGGTGGATACCAGTCAATTGACATTTTCCTGACTGAGATCATTAGATTTTTCTTAGGTATTGTTATCAAGTGATATGGAGCAATGGCAGATAAATGGAGTTGAGGTAGCAATCAGCAATGATTTAATTGAATGGCGCAACAGGCTTGAGGGGCTGAATGGCCTCCTCCTGTCCTATGTTCTTGTGTTCCTCTGTACCACTTCCTGAAATTGCGCTATGTTGGATGCTCCCAATTTATCACATACGATAGGGGAAAACTAAATAAAGGATTACATAAAAATGTAACCTGCACCTGAGCAAGCACAACTTGTGCATGCTGCATTCTTGTGCACCCTGCTTTGTGTGTGTACAGACACAATCCCCCCTTTCTCTGTAAAGGTGCAGCAGCAGCAGCAACAACAACAACATCTTGCATTTATATAGCCCCTTTAACATAGTAAAATGTTCCAAGGTGCTTCACAGGAGCGTACTCAGACTGAAATGGACCCCGATCCAAAGAAGGCGATATTAGGACAGGTGACTAAAGGCTTGGTCAAAGAGGTAGGTTTTAAGGAGTGCCTTAAAGGAGGAGAGAGAGGCGGAGAGGTTTAGGGAGGGAATTCCAAAGCTTAGGGCCTAGACGGCTGAAGGCAGGGCGCCAATGGTGATGTTCACACTTTCCAACAGCGGCAACTACAAAGCAGCCAGGAGCCAGAACTATAGCTGATTTTTCCTTCCCTGGCATCGAGTCCAATTGTAACACCACCACTGTCACTCCAGCTGAAATCAATGTACTCAGCACAGGCTGGGAACTGAATCTGGGGCCTTCTGGTCTGTACGGCTTATCTACATGGTGCCTTGGAGTGTGATGGAGGAGCTCCAGCTGTTTTCATAATGTAAGACGCTCCCATGCTGTGAGAGTCGAAGTATATTTTTTACTGTTCATTAATGTTGGCAAAAAAAAATGTTTTTCCCATTTCACACTCGTCCTGACTTTTTCCACTAGTATTACAGTTTGAAGGAAAATGTATCCAAGTATCATCTCACCACATTTGATACATGCTGTCAGAAAGCTGTACCAAGAATCAACAGCACTAATTTCCCCCTCCAGTATCCAGCTCACATGCACCATAAGATCACCGAGCAAGTACGTCAGATAACGCTCAAGTAATTTGTGCTTTAATGTAATCAGATTCATATGGCTTTTAAACTGTTTGTTAGGACTCTGTGTAGATCAGATCTATTTTTGGAAGAATAACATGCCTTTCCTGTATGTGTTATTTGGTTGCAGGTAACTAAAGTGCTGTTTGGGCCCAACACTTTGAAATACAAAGTGAGTCTCTCAGGCTGATGCTTATAATGAGTCTAACAATTAAAGTCAGCCACACAGGGTGACACTTAAAGTGAGCCAAACAGACTAGCAACTGTCAGAAAGGTAGCGAATTTCTTGAGTGTGTCCGGGATAGTTTTCTACAGCAGTATGTCCTAGAGGCAACAAGGGGGCAAGCCATACTAGATTTAGTAATGAGTAATGAACCAGATTTAGTTAACGGCTTAACTGTGCGTGAACATCTATCCAATGGCGATCATAACATGATCGAGTTCAATGTAGTGTTTGAAAGGGAAAAAAGTGAGTCAGCTGTTAAGATTCTAGACTTGGGTAAGGCCGACTTCAATGGGATGAGACAGAGACTGTCCACAGTAAACTGGGCAAATCTGTTAATGGGTAAAACGACTGATGATCAGTGGGAAATGTTTAAAGAAACATTTAACGTGATACAGAATCGGTTTATACCCCTGAGGGGCAAGTACTCTACTTGCCAAAAAAAACAGCCATGGACAACTAAAGAGGTAAAGGACAGTATAAGACATAAGGAAAGGGCAAACAAAAAGGCAAAAAATGGCACAGATCCTGGCGAATGGGAAAGATACAAAGATCAACAAAGGGTCACAAAACAGATAGTAAGGGCTACAAAACGAGAGTATGAAAAGAAACTCGGAAGGGATATCAAAACCAATACGAAGAACTTTTATAGTTATATTAGGAAAAAGAGGGTGGTCAGGAGCAGTGTTGGCCCCTTAAAAACTGAAAGTGGGGATATTGTCATTGACAATGGGGAAATGGCGGACATGTTGAACAATTACGTTGCGTCAGTATTTACAGTAGAAAAAGAGGTTAGCATGCCGGAAATCCCAAGAAAACTAACATTGAATCGGGGACAGGGACTCGATAAAATTAACATAAGTAAAGCAACAGTAATGAAGAAAATAATAGCACTAAAGAGTGACAAATCCCCAGGACCAGATGGTTTCCATCCCAGGGTTTTAAAGGAAGTAGGTGAGCACATTGCGGATGGCCTAACTATAATCTTTCAAAATTCTCTAGATTCGGCAATTGTCCCTCTAGATTGGAAAGTTGCACGTCACTCTGCTTTTTAAGAAAGGAGAGAGAGGGAAACCAGGGAATTATAGACCAGTTAGCCTAACATCTGTTGTTGGGAAAATGCTGGAGTCTATAATTAAGGACAGGGTGACTGAACACCTCGAGAATTTTCAGTTAATCAGAGAGAGCCAGCATGGATTTGTGAAAGGTAGGTCGTGCCTGACAAACCTGATTGAATTTTTTGAAGAGATGACTAAAGTAGTGGACAGGGGAATGTCAATGGTTGTTATTTATATGGACTTCCAGAAGGCATTTGATAAGGTCCCACATAAGAGACTGTTAGCTAAGATAGGAGCCCATGGAATCGAGGGAAAAGTACGGACTTGGTTAGGAAGTTGGCTGAGCAAAAGGCGACAGAGAGTAGGGATAATGGGTAGGTACTCACATTGGCAGGATGTGACTAGTGGAGTCCCGCAGGGATCTGTCTTGGGGCCTCAATTATTCACAATATTTATTAACGACTTAGGTGAAGACATAGAAAGTCTCATATCTAAGTTTGCCGATGACACAAAGATTGGTGGCATTGTAAGCAGTGTAGATGAAAACATAAAATTACAAAGGGATATTGATAGATTAGGTGAATGGGCAAAACTGTGGCAAATGGAATTCAATGTAGACAAATGTGAGATCATTCACTTTGGATCAAAAAAGGATAGAACAGGGTACTTTCTAAATGGTAAAAAGTTAAAAACAGTGGATGTCCAAAGGGACTTAGGGGTTCAGGTACATTGAAGTGTCATGAACAGGTGCAGAAAATCATCAATAAGGCTAATGGAATGCTGGCCTTTATATCTGGAGGACTGGAGTACAAGGGGGCAGAAGTTATGCTGCAGCTATACAAAACCCTGGTTAGACCGCACCTGGAGTACTGTGTGCAGTTCTGGGCACCGCACCTTCGGAAGGACATATTGGCCTTGGAGGGAGTGCAGCGTAGGTTTACTAGAATGACACTCAGACTTTAAGGGTTAAGTTACGAGGAGAGATTACACAAATTGGGGTTGTGTTCTCTAGAGTTTAGAAGGTTAAGGGGTGATCTGATCGAAGTTTATAAGATATTAAGGGGAACAGTTAGGGTGGATAGAGAGAAACTATTTCCGGTGGTTGGGGATTCTAGGAGTAGGGGGCACAGTCTAAAAATTAGAGCCAGACCTTTCAGGAGTGAGATTAGAAAATGTGGCATTTCTACACACAAAGGGTGGTAGAAGTTTGGAATTCTCTTCCGCAAACGGCAATTGATACTAGCTCAATTGCTAAATTTAAATCTGAGATAGATAGCTTTTTGGCACCCAAAGGTATTAAGGGATATGGGCCAAAGGCAGGTATATGGAGTTCGATCACAGATCAGCCATGATCTTATCAAATGGCGGAGCAGGCACGAGGGGCTGAATGGCCTACTCCTGTTCCTATGAGCCAAACAGGGTGACACTTAAAGCGAACCAAACAAGGTGACACTTGCAATGAGATTGACAGGGTGACACAAAGTGGGCGAAACAAGGTGACACTTATAATGAGTCTAACATGGTGACACATAAACTGAGTATCACAAAGTGGCGTTTATAATGACACTAATAGGGTAACAATTAAATTGAGCCAGACAGGGTGGTACTTATTTTGAGTCTAGCAGGGTGACTCTTAAAGGTAACAAGTGACTGCAGTAAAACCTTACAGGGCACGAGTCTAATTCTGGGCAGCGAATGGGCCTGTGTGCATGCTCTCCCTGACAGAGGGACTTTTGGGTCTACCACTTGTGCATTGAAAAGCTCTATGAATTCTGAGTATGGTTCTCTGGTGTGCGGGCTAAATGTAGTGCCATGTAATTTATATTGGCCATTGAATCTCCAGTAATCAGTTACAAGTAAGTCTCTCGATAATCTTACAGTGGTGATATTACAGTCATTAATCCTTCAGTGTAAATATTGTCCCCCCCCTCAAATATACAGTGCTCATTGATAACATAAGAACGTAAGAAATAGGAGCAGGAATAGGCCGTGCGGCCCCTTGAGCCTGCTCCGCCTTTCAATAAGATCATGGCTGATCTTCTACCTCAACTCCACTTTCCTTCCCTATCCCCATATCCCTTAATTCCCTTAGTGTTCAAAAATGTATCGCTCTCAGTCTTGAATATACTCTACGACTAAGTATCCACAGCCCTCTGGGTCGAGAATTCCAAAGATTCACGACCCTCTGAGTGAAGAAATTTTTCCTCCTCTCCATCCTAAGTGGCCGACCCCTTACCTTGAGACTATGACCCCTAGTTCTAGACTCTCCAGCCAGAGGAAACAGTCTCTCAGCATCTACCCTGTCAAGCCTACTAAGAATTTTATACGTTTCAATGAGATCGCCTCTCATCCTTCTAAACTCCAGAGAATATAGGCCCATTCTACTCAATCTCTCACAGGACAACCCTTTCATCCCAGGAATCAATCTAGTGAACCTTTGTTGCACTCCCTCGAAGGCAAGTATATCCTTCCTTAGGTAAGGAGACAAAACTGTACACAGTACACCAGATGTGGTCTCACCAGAGCCCTATGTAATTGCTCTTGTGCTCCAACCCCCTTGCAATAAAGGCTAACATAACATTTGCCTTCCTAATTGCTTGCTGTGCCCGCATGTTAACTTTCTGTGATTTGTGTACAAGGACACCCAAATTCCTCTGACTTCCAACATTTCTTAATCTCTCACCTTTTAAAAAATATTCTGCTTTACTAATCTTCACACTAAAGTGAATAATTTCACATTTCCCCACATTATACTTCATCTGCCACCTTCTCGCCCACTCACTTAACCTGTCTATATCCCCTGGCAGCCTCTTTGTGTCCTCACAGCTTAATTTCCCACCTAGCTTTGTATCGTCAGCAAACTTGGATACATTACACTCGGTCCCCTCATCTAAGTCATTGATATATATTGTAAAACAGCTGAGGCCCAAGCTCTGATCCTTGCAGCACCCTATTAGTTACAACCTGCCAACCCGAAAATGACCCGTTTATTCCTGCTCTCTGTTTTCTGTCTGTTAACCAATCCTTCATCCATGCTAATATATTACCCCCAATCCCATGAGCCATTTTATGGCTATGTAGCAACCTCTTGTGTGGCACCTTATCGAATGCCTTTTGAAAATCCAAGTATACGACATCCACTGGTTCCCCCATATTTACCCTGCTAGTTACACCCTCAAAAACTCTAATAGATTTGTCATACACGATTTCCCTTTCATAAAACCGTGTTGACTCTGCCTAATCATATCATGATTTTCTAGGTGCCCTGTTACCACTCCCTTAAGGCCAACACCTGCACTGAAAACCACTGTTGGCACACAAGATGGGCCCAAAACTGAATTACAACATCCACCAAATTTAAAATGAAACTTTATAAACAATAACCAGCATTCAGAAACAATTCCAAACCATTGACCCAACTGAGGAATCCATTGACCCTTGTAAATTATTGTGCTTCATAGAACCATAGAATTTTACAGGGCATAAGGAGATCGTTGTGTCTGTACTGGCTCTCTGAAATGGCTATCCACTTAGTTCCATTCCACTGCCCTTTCCCTTTTGAATATATTACATTTTTCTTTTTCAAATATTTATCCATTTCCTTTTGAAAAGTTATTATGGATTTTGCTTCCTCTGCTCTTCCTGGTGGGGGCTTTACTCGTCCCAACAGTGCTCTGCATAAAAGATTTCTCCTAAACTCTTGCTTTGTTCTATTGCTGATGATAAATTTATGCCCTCTAGTTATCAACTCACGGACTAGTGGAAATAATTTTTTCCTATTTACCTTAACTCTTTTTCCTACAGTTGTGGATGCCATTTGAACCTCTTCAATTAGATTAATATTTTGTCGTTGCTTCCAGCTATCAATTATTTTGTTAACCCCTTGTAGAATAGACCCATGATGGCTTAGTGGATGTGTATCATTGGATGTAGTATGAAGCTAAACAGACCATAAAAATCCAGGTGTGAATCCAGGTGTGCCAGCGGTAGAGGTGCTACAGTTGGCCTCTGTATCCTTGAGCTTGGGGGAGAAAATGTCAACCTGGGTTCCCACTGCTAATCCTCATCCAGTGATCTCTGTGTTGCCTTCCATGGTGGAATAGTCTGCCACCATTCACTCTCTAGGTTCACATATGAAGAATATTCATTTGAGTGAGGTTCTTGAAGGCTATTGGCACTTGTGGAACCATAACTAGCAAGATAATGGGGGTGGGGGGGGGGGTGCAGAAATGAAGACCTTGTTCTATTTAGAATGAGGACTTCTGTACATCCATCTCCCCTTTTTGCCCCACTGGTGGAAAAGCCTTTAACCAATTATGGTCCCTCCCTAACTCCCTCCGCCTCTCTACTTCTTGCAACTTGGGGCAGTATTCTGTGTTTAAAGGCGCAGGTTGTTGGGGCGTAGACACCTCATCGTTCAGATTTCTGCTTTGCTCCCAGCAACACAACTTAGCTAAAATGTAGAGAGCCCTTCCTGCCATGTTTCCACTTCCCATACAGTATGCAGGCGTACTACCATAACTGCCATCTGTCTCATAGTATTACTGCTATTTTACTTATCTGCGATTTTGCCATAATCCACATTCCTCTGCTTTATCGCCATATTTATTTTTCCCTGTGAAATGGTGTCTCTAATCCCCAGTTGGTGCAGCGTTTCAGGGATAGGCAGGAGTGACAGCTGGGGCATATCTTCCGCCTTCTCAGCAGCTAAGGTCAAACTGGGACCACGGTTTCAACACTTGAAGACTTTAAATTGATATTGAAGAATGCACGATGAGGTAAATGGTGATTGATTGTTCACACTGGTCGCCGAGACAATGCAAGTTTAAGTAATGACAAAATGAATTAAAGGTGACAAAAAACATTTTTTACACAGCGGGTGATTATAACATGGGATTAGACTAGCTGGCTCGTGGGGAAAACTGCTGGCACAGACTTGATGGGCCAAAAGACCTGTTGGCGTGCTGTAACATTCTATGGTGCTACTTTGTTTTTCTTCAGTAATACTCCTTCATTTGTTTAAGTTTTTCCCATGAGCATTTAAATATGAAATGTTACCTGTACTGGTAGAGACTTTTTGTGATGTCGTTCAATATACCAACAATCGATATTTTTGTAAGGGTCCAAATCCTTTTGCCTGTTGCGTGCAGTGGGTGAAGTCAAAGGGATATTGGGAGGAATTTCTGGCTTGCCTCAGTTGCTCGCCATTTCATAACGTCCAGTGTGGTGGACGACTGCAGAACCAGTGTAGTCTTGAAAAGTTTAAACCTTTCACCTTGTATACCAAAGGAGCCTCTATAGGAAGATTTTAATGATGCAGTGGAAAGGATATGGCCGATTTACGTTGCAACTTGTAACAAGATATGCTGAGACTATAATCACCGCTCCTCCATCGATGAAAGTGTTTAAATCCTGCAGTAGCATAAGGTTTTCGTGCCCCACCCCCACCCCGGAACAAACTCTGATCCTTGATGGGAGTCTGGTATCAGCCCACCCAACAAGAAAGAAAGCAAACACGAAGATTGCATTTATATAGCGCCCTTCACAACCTCAGGACGTCCCAAAAGCACTCCACAGCCCATGAAGTAATTTTGAAATATAGTTACTGTTGTGATGTAGGAAATGTACAAACAGCAATGTGATAATGACCAGATAATCTTTTTTAGTCATGTTGGTTGAGGAATAAATATTGACCAGGATTCAGTACTGCACTGGAATGTCAGCCCAGATTTTGTGCTCAAGTCTCTGGAGTGGGACTTGAATCCACAACCTTCTGATTCAGATGTGGAGATGCCGGTGATGGACTGGGGTTGACAAATGTAAGGAATCTTACAACACCAGGTTATCGTCTAACTGTTTTATTTGAAAATCACAAGCTTTCGGAGGCTTTCTCCTTCGTCAGGTGAGTGTGGGATTCCATGGAAGGTTACCGCATTTATAGTCAGTACAATACCTGGTGATTACAGATAATCTTTCCAACTGCCCGTTGTCAAGGCAATCAAAGTGTTCAGACAGAGAGATGTTACCTACAGGACCACCGAATACACAAACAGCCAGAACAAAAGACAGAGAGAGAAACATCCGAAAGGAAGAGAAAGACAGAGAATAACCCGTTGTATTAAAAACAGATAACTTTTTTTCGCTGGTGGGGTTACGTGTAGCGTGACATGAACCCAAGATCCCGGTTGAGGCCCTCCTCATGGGTGCAGAACTTGGCTATCAATTTCTGCTCGACGATTTTGCGTTGTCGTGTGTCTCGAAGGCCGCCTTGGAGAATGCTTACCCGAAGATCGGTGGCTGAATGTCCTTGATTGCTGAGGTGTTCCCCGACTGGGAGGGAACCCTCCTGTCTGGCGATTGTTGCACGGTGTCCGTTCATCTGTTGTCGCAGTGTCTGCATGGTCTCGCCAATGTACCATGCTCCGGGGCATCCTTTCCTGCAACGTATGAGGTAGACAACGTTACACGATAACATCAACAAGTTCCATCCCACCATCAAGCTCACCATGGACTACTCCTCAGAATCGGTTTCTTTCTTGGACACACGAATCTCCATCAAAGACGGGCACCTCAGCACCTCACTCTACCGCAAGCCCACGGACAACCTCACGATGCTCCACTTTTCCAGCTCCCACCCTAACCACGTCAAAGAGGCCATCCCCTATGGACAGGCCCTGCGAATACACAGGATCTGCTCAGACGAGGAGGAACGCGATGGACACCTACAGACGCTAAAAGACGCCCTCGTAAGAACGGGACATGACGCTCGACTCGTCGATCGACAGTTCCGACTGGCCACAGCGAAAAATCGCATAGATCTCCTCAGAAGACTAACACGGGACGCCACCAACAGAGTACCCTTCGTCGTCCAGTACTTCCCCGGAGCGGAGAAACTACGCCATGTTCTCCGCAGCCTCCAACATGTCATCGATGACGACGAACACCTCGCTAAGGCCATCCCCACACCTCCACTACTCGCCTTCAAACAGCCACCCAACCTCAAACAGACCATCGTTCGCAGCAAATTACCCAGCTTTCAGGAGAACAGCGTCCACGACACCACACAACCCTGCCACGGCAACCTCTGCAAGACATGCCAGATCATCAACACAGATACCACCATCACACAAGAGGACACCGCCCACCAGGTACATGGTTCATACTCCTGTGACTTGGCCAACGTTGTCTACCTCATACGTTGCAGGAAAGGATGCCCCGGAGCATGGTACATTGGCGAGACCATGCAGACACTGCGACAACGGATGAACGGACACCGTGCAACAATCGCCAGACAGGAGGGTTCCCTCCCAGTTGGGGAACACTTCAGCAGTCAAGGACATTCAGCCACCGATCTTCGGGTAAGCGTTCTCCAAGGCGGCCTTCGAGACACACGACAACGCAAAATCGTCGAGCAAAAATTGATAGCCAAGTTCCGCACCCATGAGGACGACCTCAACCGGGATCTTGGGTTCATGTCACGCTACACGTAACCCCACCAGCGAAAAAAAGTTATCTGTTTTTAATACAACGGGTCATTCTCTGTCTTTCTCTTCCTTTCGGATGTTTCTCTCTCTCTCTCTCTCTCTCTTTCTTTTGTTCTGGCCGTTTCTGTATTTGGTGGTCCTATAGGTAACATCTCTCTGTCTGAACACTTTGATTGCCTTGACAACGGGCAGTTGGAAAGATTATCTGTAATCACCAGGTATTGTTCTGACTATAAATGCGGTAACCTTCCATGGAATCCCACACTCACCTGACGTAGGAGAAAGCCTCCGAAAGCTTGTGTTTTTCAAATAAAACAGTTGGACTATAACCTGGTGTTGTAAGCTTCCTTACATTTCTGATTCAGAGGCGAAAGTGCTACAACTGAGCCACGGCTGGCCCTTATTTAAAGTGGCTGACCCCTGTGGTTAGTGGTGCTCATGTGGGGCAAGGCGGAGATCCTGCCCCTGTCACACTTCCACTGCTGTTATGGTTGAGTGGAAAATCTAGGCCGTGGTGTTCTAATATCCTTAAGGGAAAGAAATCTGCCGTCTTTACCCAGTCTGACCTATATGTGATTCCAGTCCCACACGAAAGTGGTTGACTTTTAACTGGCCTAGTAAGCCACTCAGTTGTATCAAACTGCTTGCGGTTCAAGAAGAAGCCCCACCACCACCTTATCAAGGCCAATTAGGGAAAGGCAACAAATGCTGGCCTTTCCACATCCTGAGAATGAATTTAAAAGAATGCAATATTTGAAATTTGTCACAAAACTGCTGTTAATGCCAGGGAACAACATTTCTTGATCTTAAAGTGAATTGTAAGCTGTGATTGTTCGCTGTTGATCAAAGAATGGATCTGTGCTGAATCCATAAGGAGGAAGGGGAGGGGGGCTGAGGGGAGATGCTATTTGATGAAGGACGATTTTCTCTGTTTGTAGCAAAATTGTAAATGAGTTCTTCACGCTTTTCAGTTTAGCCCAGTGGCAGCACACTCGTCTCTTGAGTCAGAATGATGTGTAGTCAAGCTGCACTCTATAACGTGAGCAACATAATCTAAGCTGACACTTCAATGCAGTGCTGAGGGAGTGCTGCACTGTTGGAGGTGCTGACCTTTGAGTGAGACATTACACAGAGACTGTGTCTGCCCGTTCAGGTGGATGTAAAAGATCCCATGGCACTTTTTCAAAGAAGAGTAGGGAAATCTGCCAGCATACTGCCAACATTCATTGCTCAACCAACACAACTAAGACAGATTAACTGTTATTTATCTCATTGCTGTTTGTGGGACCTTGCTGTGTGCAAATTGGCTGCCGCATTTGCCTACAAAACAAGTGACTGAGCTTCGGTTGTAATTTATTGTGAGTCGCTTTGGGACATCCTAAGGACATGAAAGGCACTATATAAATACAAGTTTATTCTTTAATGTTCACAGGTTTTCTCCAGTAAACATCACGTAGTATAATTTTGGATTAAATATTGTGGATATGAGATTTCTCCCATTGGATATTCCTAACACGGGGAGTAACAATTTGAATAATCCTGCATTTGAACATCTTCTGTACTTCAACAGCTCAGCTATTTGTTTACATAGAGGAGAAAGCACGTTTGCCTTTTGCTGAGAAGGTTCTAAGTTCAGCTCAAGAGGAGCAAACACATGTTGAGAACTGGGGAGACACCAAGGGTTTTTCTGACCTGGAGACAGGGGCACCACTATTTACGGGGAGGCGGGGAGGGAGCGGGGAGCGTGTTTTGCGGGAAAGAAACCCAGGGCTCAATTTTGAAACGGTGGTGGGTTGGCAGCGGGGGTGAAGGTAAACCCGAATTTAAAAAAAACTTAGTGTTTCCGACACGATCGCATTGTAATTGATGGTGATTAAAATTCCTTCTGGGTTTTGCGCCCGGCGGCCAGCCTGATTGACATGAAGATTGGCGGGGGGAGAGGAGAGGGCAAGATTGGGGGACATCAGGGGGGAAGAGGGGGAGAGGGGAAGATTGGGGGACATCAGGGGGGAAGAGGGGGAGAGGGGAAGATTGGGGGACATCAGGGGGGAAAGAGGGGGAGATGGGGAGACATCGGAGCGGGGAAGAGGGGGAGATCAGAAAGGGGTACATTGGAGCAGGGTGGAGAGGTAGGTTGATTTTGTGTTTTAACTTTGTGCAATGGTTTGTTATTTAGTTTCTTTTTGCCTGATCCGACCCTGGTTTCACCAGGTGTGAATCAGAAGCCATGGGAAAGCCGCCCAGGTAACTTAAAAATCGTTCTAACTACCTAATGTCACAAGTAAAGTATCTTAAGTACCTCAATGAGGTACATTTGGCTCTTTAACTATCAATTAAAGCCGGCGGGACTTCTGGATTCGGGACGCCCGTGCGCACATGGGTGCGTCCGTGGGGAACTCGGAAGTCGGCAGGTTAGAGCCGGCTTCCGAACCCGCTCTGCATTTCTGCAATTTTTGCAGCCCCCCCCCCGAACACACCAGCAATTTAAGTTTTAAAATTGAGCCCCCAGAAATCCCGGGAAGGCGGAGGTCCTGGCGCATTTAACGGCAGGACTGCATTATCATCTTTTTACCCCGTTTCCCGCCCAGCAGCCGGCCAAATTAACAGGCTGGCCGACTGTCGGGCAGGAAAGCCAACTGTCGAAGGCCGGGGAGGTGGGAGGGCCAGACATGCAATCGAGAGGGAGGGTGGACTGGGAGGGACTGTGAGTTTGGAGGGTGGGTCGGCCCATCGCTGCAGTAGATTTACTTGAGGAGGGGCCGGGGGGAAGCACTCCTGCTCCTCTTGGCCACAAGCAGTGCTCTAAAAACTGCTGGATCTGGCTGCTCTCGCTTCCCTTTAGCTGCCTGGTTCCCGAATCCTGGACTGTGGGAGCCAGATTTAAATATTATGAGGTATCCGGCCTCTCGAGAGCGGGACACAAACACACCAAGCAACCCATCGCTGTAAAAATGGTGACAGGCGCCTACACGGTGAGTTGGGGTCGGGTTAACCAATTTAAAATTTTTAACCCCTCTCCCGCCCATCATGGGGGTTTAAAATCCCCCCCCCCCCTCCCCCCCAAGAGTTCTATCATTCTTAGTCCAGTTGATACCCATGCAAACACATGAATCTTTTGGGGTCATTTTGGGGCTCGAAGTAAATTATGTCCCTGGGGCATGAGATTTTTGGATGAGATTTCCACCCCCTCCCCCATTTTTTAATCAAAAAAATAGGGTTTAACTCCATGTAATTTCTAACCAAACAAAATTGTACAATGAGTAGTTTTGGAATGTGAGATTACTGATCACAGGGATTTATCAACGGGGACCAAAACCACTGAACCACAAAGGAAAGCCAGAGTTAATGACCAGACCCTGCAGGTGCTTGTGATCTGTATAGCGGGAAATGCAGTGACATTTTTGCCATCGGAGGAAGGCTCCTAAATACGATACGGAGGCAATGAATGTGGCGGTGTGTCACAGACAACTTGAACTCCATGTTAACTTGTAGGGTCTGATGGGAGGTTTGGGAGAAGCCACTTGACTTAAAAGAAAGAACTTTCAAGACTGCAGGACGCCCCAAAGCGCTTTACAGCCAACTAAGTACTTTTGTTGAAGTGTGGTCACTGTTGTAATGTAGGAAATGCGGCACCCAATTTGTGCATAGCAAGATCCCACAAACAGCAATGTGTTAATGACCAGATAATCTGTTGTGGTGGTGTTGGTTGAGAGAGAGATATTGGCCAGGACACCGGGGAGAACTCCCCTGCTCTTCTTGGAAATAGTGCCATGAGATCTATTGCATCCACCTGAGAGGGTAGATGGGGCCTCTCATCCGAAAGACTCCCTCAGTACTGCACTGGGAGTGTCAGCCTAGATTTTGTGCTCAAGTCTCTTGAGTGAGACTTGAACCCAGCACCTTCTGACCCAAGAAGTGCACAGTCTTTCCGTAATCTTGAAAAGCTGCCAGTGCTTGTGGGTGGATAGACCAACATGAATCAGGAGAGAAATGGGGAGAACTGGAAAGAAATACAGCAGAATAACAGAGCAGCCACTGCTGTAACTCATTGGATTCTGAGTCATCCTTTTAAGTAATTTGATTCAAGACAGTCTCCTGTGCGTTTTGTGCTGATATTGTTTGTACGCTCTTTTGTTTTTGCCAAGTTATGGCTACTTAAGTGCAAAGTGAGCGGAACAGTCTTAACTAGTGTTAAAAATAAAATATTTACAGCAAGAGGAGGAAAATGGAATGTTTTATTATTCCATATTCATCCGTCACTGATGGACATTTAGATGTTGGTTTTTTCCATGTTGGACAATGCATCTTCCATCTCAGGAAGAGAGTTAAACAAAAAGCACAGGAAGTTTGTACAGCTGCTGGCTTGTCACCAAATGTTTGTTGTACGGCAGTTCTGATGGGACTAAAAGAAAAACCTGACCTGATGACCGTATCTAAGGAACTGTGAAAACAACCCACACAGATTGATTAAATTAGGTAAACAGCATTAAATGGACCTTCTTGCCATTCTGGTCTTTCATAGAATCGTAGACTTTTGCAGCGCTGAAGGAGGCCATTCACCTACCGTGCATGTCCGGTTCCCTGAAAGAGCTACTGAAATACTTGCATTTCTATAGCACCCTTCATGACCTCAGGACACTCCAAACCACTTTACAGCCAATGAAGTATTTTTTTTGAAGTGTCGTCACTTGTAATTTAGGAAACGTGGCAGCCAATTTGCGCACAGCAAGGTCCCACAAACAGCAATAAAATAATGACGAGATCATCCGTTTTATTCACTTATTCCCGTTGCCCTGCCCTTTCTCCGTCCCCTTTTAATTTTTCCTTTTACAAAAACTTATCCACTTCCCTTTTAAAAGGTATTATACATTCTGCTTCCACCATAAAAGGACCCTGGTAAGCAACAACATTCAAGATGAAGAATTAAACTTAATAATAGACAGTTAGAGCTGAACTTGTTGACAGAAAACATGTTAAACTTGATTTTCTATGAAAAGTGATGAAGTTGCTTAGACAAGTTTGCCTAAACTAGAAGGTCCAAATTTTATGAAAAGTGAGTCAATTTTTTAGGGGTAATGTCTTAATCTTGATAAGTTGAGAAGGAAACGTTTGATTTTACTTTTAGTTTCCAGAAGCTTTAATTCCAGTGTCTGGCTTAGTTTGGAAGAGTAAGACGTTTGTACGTTGTAGTGTTAGATTGTGTTCAAACTCAGTTCAGAGAGCGTGCTCGAACATTTGTGACAGTTTATGAATTGAGTTCTAACTGTATAAGTGCATGCAAGATGCTAGTGGAGGTTAGAAAAGGAAGGTGAACCAGGGAGGAAGAGGACTTTGAAGGCATACCAGAGAGGCGAGAACCAACACATTACAAAGGAAGAAATAATTGGGCCCCATTTGCTGTGGCAGAGCATCTAATGGCGTTCCACCATTCGTTAGATTTGCCCTTGCACGTTTAGGTTTTTTAATTTTTTGTGTGGCAAGTTGCTGAAAGTGTGAGCTGATAACATCGCAACGAGAGAAACAGGGGCATTTGGGACCTGAATGAACAGGGCAAGCAACTGAGTAGTTCCTTAACCAATCAGATTGAAGCATTGTGAAATTAACAGCGCAAGGATTGAGAAGGAAGTGTAAATTAGAGTGGGTGAATTCAATGTCAAATCAGGTACAGAAAGAGAAATAAAGAGAGGGAAAGAAAGACTGGATTAAGAGAGTGAGAAAAAACAGAAAGGAAAAGTAAAAAAAATGTAAATTTAAAATTTTACATTTTAAAAATCTCCAACAACAATTAAAACCTGAAGGAATGAGACTCCGCACTTGTAATAGTTTATTTTCAGTGTCAGAGAGGTTGATTGGCAGTAATTAACACTTATCACGTCATTAAAAAGGTACTTAAACTGAAATGGACAAGACTTAACTTTCTGTGGTGAGTTTAGTTTGTATCTGCCGTACAAGTACAGGAATTTCATGCCATTTAATACATTTCAGTGGTGAGGCAGACAGCGAGATGCCGTTTTCGCGACACTAACGGTGGAGCAACTTTTTGATTTCCACGTTTAACCGCACATCTGCCCCTTGCCTGAAGTTGCTGTACCATTTGTGTGCGGATAACGGTGAATGCCATTAGCCTACTACTAAATCAAAGAGGTTGTATGTTTTTATGTTAATGTTATCCAAGATAGACTTAAACGGGGAGAACATGGTTGTCCCCTGTTATTTCACTATATAAACTGAAAAGGCCTAATTTTTCCAGGCAATACCATAATCCTCAAAGCTGAATGTTGTTGGTACGCCATTATAAATTCAAACCTGCTACGGTTGTGAGTAATTTGTTAAGTTGAACACACCAAATGTGTTATTGTAATCTAGAAGCTAGGTTTATTGTTCTCGTCTGTGATGATTAATTCCACAATTGTCTTATCGTTGACTCCTTCGCACTAAGTATATTAAAGTAATTATTCGTTGTACTCAAAACTGTGCCCCATTCGGTCCTAATATCTTTGGGGTGAATCAAGAAAAAGAAAATAAAGACTTTCAATTGTAGGTACAGTTCAGTAAACTGCACATTTAGGTATCAAATGTTAAATCCTTGGAAACTATCCTAAATCTTAATCTATTTTTACTACATCCCACAAGGGCTCGTAGTTCCATATCTCCTATTTGAAGTGGCAGGGCTGTACAGTCTTCATTGGTGCCATTTTGCAATCAACACATGGGATAGCCTTGGAGCATGGCAAAGCAGACTCTATCTACAGTCAAATGATGCTGATAGCAGTGAAATAATGATAGAGTATCTCTGTGTAGTCTATTGAAGACAGGAGTGTGAAGCTTCTAGCAGATTCTAATTTGGAAAGTCAGCTGTAAGAAACTTGAATTGCAGAGAATAAAAGGACTGTTAGTGCCACTCAGGGCATTCTTCTGAGGTGAAGTCATGGTTTTATTTTTGGGACAGCTAAAGATGGCAATTCTGCTGTACTAAATCAGGGGTTTTTTTCTATCATGATCAGACAGAAAGAAAAACAGTCTCATTAGTACTATCATGCTTCACTGAAGATTTTACAAATGCTGCACATTCACAGAGATGAATTTGCTCACCCAATGTCCTCATGCAATGCAACATTTACAACACATTTTTAGAACAGAACTAACATAGCATTGCATCATTTGCTTGGTAACCCTTTATTGTAAGGGGTCAGGCACAAACGCTGGGATCGGCAAATTTGTTTTATTCGTGCCAAAGTGATTTTGCTTTCAGAAACCTAGGTGAAAAATACTATCAAGGTTTAAACAGTAGGACAGAAGAAGAAATAAATCAAAAAAATAGCACTAGGTGACAGAATTTTAAAGCCTGTAAGTTGTAGGAGGAATGTGAGAAATTCCACAGTTATAAGGACCTGAGAAAGAATGAATTCAAGTGGGAGACATTGCGATGAACTTGATTTCAACATCGGATGTGGGGATGGGGAGAATGGACAAGTAGGATGGCGTATTTGGAGCTTAGAAGGAAAATAGAGGAACATTGACGTAATATGTGTTGATGAAATAGGGAAGGACAGGAAAAGTTGTGACAGAGAGACCCCAGATGCTGAACTTGAGAAAGGGATAACAAATTTTAATGGTTGAAAAATTATGGTGAGAGTGCAGAGCTTCCCCATGAGTGCTCCCAAAGTGTGCTTGGGGCGCTAAAGTGGAAAATCCAGGAGTGTGAGGGCGATGCTGGAAGACCTTCCCAAGGTACCGGAATATTCAAGCCTGGGCCAAACTTAGGCCTTACATAATAATATACTAACAAAAGTGAAATCTTTCTAACCACTGTACCACAAATAACAGTTGTCTCCTTGCTAATCCTTTAAGGTTATAACATGTTAACAAACATCAATGGGCAAGTTGAAAATCTATCTCAATATCTTTGTATAGGAAAAGGGCAGTGACTTTACATTTTTTAATTGCTAAAACCAGTTAGGATCAATATATAGCACCAGGAGGTCCATAGATGAGCTGTCCGTTGTGTCAGAAAACTGCCAATGTGCTAATTTTAATGTGACCTTGCTTATCTGCTTGCTTGTTCTGTGGAATGTTTTTTTGAGTCAAGAGGTTGTACCAGTAGGCAATGAATAGATTTTTATGTAGCAGCTATTAGGTGGACTAGGTCTTTGTAGAGGTGCTTTTAGAAATATTTCTTGTTAGTATTATAAATAACTATTGATGTATTGAAAGGGATAGCTCACTATCATGTACCAGCTTTCAACTTCAAAGGGTACAAGAGGATAAATTTTATGAGGTTCTGCTGGCAGCATTGTGCCTTGCTGCTGGTGGGCACAGGGCATAAAGTTGGGCATGCGACCACGTGCGCCCAGTTCACTGTGCTCTGCATTTTGCAAGGCACAATTTTTAGGGGTGGTATGAGGCTGTGGTACAGGCAAGTGTGAGGCTCACCAACATGGAACACTTATTAAAATAAGGTCCCAGGCTGAATTTCATGATCTCGGGTGAGGTTCCACCTACAGTGCACACCTCACCTATGTTAAATGGGCACTTTGGAAATCCTGGTTCGCTCAAGTAGGTTTCTTAACGTGAGATTATTATTTGAGTTGCTGTTCAAAGTGTGTTTTTCTTTGCATTTGCAATTACATCTTGCTACATGCATTTGTTGGGTAGTTTGTCTCTTCTTTGCAATTTTAAAATATTTTTATGCCATTCGTGGTTGTTAGTGCCATTTGGATAGCACCAAAGTTCCCAAAAGCACTGCATAATTTAGATAAAGAAGAAGAGTTCCTTAAGGCACGACAACACCCGATGTATCTTGTCTGCACCATTGCAATTATATTTATGTACCCTTCCATACGTACCTGGCATGACCAAGGATGCTTGTACAGCTGTCTCCACTTCACATGAGAGACTGTCACAGAGTTGTATTATCTGCCGCAGGATGAAAAGCAGATATCAATGGAACAGCGAAGGATCTTGCTATAGAAGTGAAGGTTACCACATTATGAAGCTTTAATGTTACAGGATCCTTCCAAGCCACCACTGGGCACGTCTGCCACATCAGGCCACCGCAGGGCACATCTCTGTATCAAGCAACATCAAACACTATGTTTGCAAGGGAAAACGATTTAATCACTTTCTCTGTGGAAAGGAGGCATCAGCTAGACAAAGCTTAGAGCTTTCACCAGATGACAGGGTTCCCTTGAGTGCGGGGCATTGTAGATAGCCCCTATCAGGGCTAATCGTATTAATCTCACGGCCTACATGAAATGAACAGGTTTGCAATTAATCAATATTTAGGTGGTGTTGGCCAGGGGCTGCAGTAACCTGAGATTCCCAGCAGCTGGGAATCTCAGGTTACTGCAGCCCCTGGCCAACAGTGATATCTGGTCATAGAAACAGCATCATATACATGAATGGTTATCCAGAAAAACACCACAGTGCCTTAATTATGCAGCAGCGTATGCCATCTACAATCAGAGAAATGGCTTTCGGAAGACCAGGGCTAATCTCTCATCCATACCTGCTGACTCCACTGAGAAGACCCCTAATAGCAGAGGAGCATCTTGGACTGGATCTGTTTGCCGTACCTCAGCTGTCACCGTCACCTCCACCTGCACCTGCTGGACATGTGTGCTGTCCAGTTTTGAAAGTGTGTGTGCAAAAGCCAATGCTTGTGCACGGTGCTTTAAATGGTATGTCCCAGGGAGTAGCAGTTCCCAGTATATGTCTCTGCTATACTTGATGGACCTCACAAGAAATCTTTGCATTGCTCCTGATGTAAGAAAAATGCTTCCTCATTTGCAGTCAGGCACGACGGTCCTGGGTGACCACGTTTGCTCGATCAGTGACCTGTGTTTTTATTTGAGAGTGGCCTTCAGCTCCAGCTAGGCACACCCTTCGTTGGTGCATCTCCTGCAGAAGCATTAACACTTCAGCATTAAAGGGCACTTCTCCACTGTACCACTGTGAACAAACAGTCTGCTTTTCAGCCATCACCACAACTCCTTCTATGCTGAACTATAACCTTTTGGGAACTGCTGCCTTGCTGGATTTCACATCCCCGAGTTTGCTACAGGCCAGTCTCTCTCTGCAAGCTTTTCATGTTTCAGTAGCCTATCCGAATTAGGGGGAAGGACTGCCGTTGCAAATTTGTCACATCTGAATGTCGGAGAAGGTGAGCTTGCACCAATGTCTAGCTCAACCCTGATTTTGGCATTTTTGCAAAATCAAGGCTCAGATGAATACCCCTGGCCAACAAGCATCCCATATGTTACAAGTCCTAAAGATGTTTGACAGCCTGATATATAGCAAGAGGTACATATTTCGTATCCTCTGTTACTGGTTGAACTTCAAAGTATATCTGGGACAGACTTGCTCCATTCCTCATTTTTTTTTTAAAAGAAAGGCCGGCAACTCAGTGAGGAAACAGGCAAAGTACCTCACAAAGTTATTGTTCAGGGCCATTATCTTACGTCCAGTGCTACTTAGAGAACTAGCAAAGCATTGTGTGTGTTTATTATTTTCTGTTATCTACTGCATTAGTTATTGCTGTTCTGTAGTTTGTAGCCTAAGCAAAAGTCTGATGGTGTTTATTCTCTCGCTTTCCGAAGTCCAGCAAGTCTAGAGAGGGGTTGTGACTTATCCTGTGAACAAAATACAGTACGTGGGTTTGTATTTGACCTTTGGCTTTTTAGATTACCAGATATTGTGTGTGTAAGGTCATGCTTCAGATCACAGGGAGTGAGAGATTGGTTATCAGCGTGGCCGTTGGTGCTGAGCATGAGAGAAATATCTGAGTAAAATTGAAAAATGTAACAGTTGCTGGTTATTGATGGAATCCAAGTGAAAGCCCTTGGTTTTGTAGTGGGTTTATTAGATACATGCTGAAGGTGAATGGCCGTTTTAATATTTATCTTGTCAACACTGGTGTAGATTATAACTGGACATCGGACTTTCTGTAAGGGTGCCTTTGGATACCAGAGGATAGCCCCATTTTTTTTCCCGGATTTCTGTTGCTCTGACCTTGAGCAACATGTTTCGTCGGGGAGTATTCTAGCAAGATGTTTATACGTGATATCCCAGTTAATGAAATTTTGTTTACAATGAGTTCCTGCCTGAGGGTGGCTAATGGACAAAACATAGTCCATGAGACAAAGCTGATTCAATAGATCAATGCTGTGCTCCTTGTCTCAGTGCTATGTCATTCCGTAACTGTAGTTGTTTTGTTTAAAGTGTGCCGTGGGTCCAAACTACTCACCAACAGGAAGCAAATTCAGGTCCTAACATTAGTAGGTGTTGTGTGGCTTGGGCTCTCAGCACCCTGGTGGTGTTTACCTGTGCATTGAATGTTTAGAGCACTTGCCCAATCAATCGGACATTTATTTCCCTGTCCAGCCATTCCACATACACACGAGTCCATCTTCTTGCCTGCTCCATTTGTCACCATAACACAACACAACACTTCTCTTTGCTACTCTCACAGCCCTGCATTGAGAACCGGCAAATTGAATAATGTTTTTTTTGTCCCACTGTTCAAGAAAATATAATGTTCCCACCATCATCTTGCAACAATATTTTCCACGATAAGGATGTGCCAAGTTAGATAGTTACATTTAAAAAGTAATAACTTATCATTTCTGAAGTTATTCATGCTACATTGAAGAAAAAAACCCTCATATTTACATAGTGCCTTAACACGTCCTCTCAAAGCAACGCACATCCAACAAATTACTTTTGAAAGGTAGTCGTTATGTAAGCAAAAGCTGTTATGTTATTTGGTGCAGCTTACATGCACTCTGTGTAGTTGTGGTCATGGTGGTGTGGCTTGTCTTTGAGTGAACAGGGAATAGTGCAGACTGATGTCTTTGGTATTCAGTCAATTGAAACCATTCTTTGTACCTCTTTTTGTACTGAGTTCCCTATCTCAGTTGCTCTTCAACAGAGAGACAGCAATTGGAGACTCCAGGCGTTTTCTCAAACCAGAAGAGAAAATCTGATGGATGAGGTGGTCCCCAATGGGCCACTCTTCTGTACCTCTTGGTATCTGGGCAAGAGCAGCACTGGTGGTACAGGGAGCAGGCTGATCATACCACTGTCTCAAACACAGGAGGTGTGGGGCCCAGGTTCTGTGGTAATTTCTGAGCTGAGAAAGTTGGAGCTAAAGCGGGAACACATGCCTTCATAGATGGCAGAATACCCTCAAAAATGATTCACCATGGTTTGGAAGCCTAAAAATTAGGAATATTTATCTTGTATCCAATAAAAAAACATCCCAGAACACTATTCAAAGAAGAACAGATTTCTCTCAGTATCCTGGCCAACATTCCTCCCTCGATAAACACTATTAAAAACAGATTAACTGGCCATTCATCTTATTTGCTATGCACAAATGTTGCATTCACCTACATTTCAAAAGTAAAGTGATTGGCTATGAAGTACTTTGGGACATCCTGAGGATGTGAAAGGTGCTATATAAATGTAAATTAGTTCTTTTGATGCCATCTTCAATCTACTACAATTAGTGAGGAAGTCTTCTAACTGTTTGCTGCAGAGTATTAATGTAATGTGGATGGTTAGATAACATTCCTGGTTATCCCTCGTAGAGAGGGATCACACAATAAAATGTATTCTGATGTAATAATTGGACCAGTTATAAATGGAACAGTGGATCTGAATCTCTCTATTCTGCTTGTTTCTTTGCAGTGTTTACATCAGTGAGCCTTTATCTCCTTCCGGAACGTCCAGCCACCCTAATGCTGTATGAAGATGTGGTGCAAATCCTGTTGGGATCACCTGGTAAGTGAAAATAAGTGTACATTGTACAGAGTTGAACCTTCTCCCTTCCCACCATGGCAAAGCGTTTGGTGATCTCGTGGAATCCAATTGAATGCGTAGCTAATTTGCAGCCAAGTGCTATTCTTGAATGAGAATTTGTATCCAACAGGAGTGAATGGGACACTGGAAGTCTCTACTCAAACCATACACATGTTCATTTGGATTTGGCCACAATTCATTGGAAACATTGTAGTGATATCCAATGGTAATATTATCTGAAGTAAAAACAGAAAATGCTGAAACACTCAGCAGGTCAGGCAGCATCAATGGAGAGAGAAACAGATTTAACGTTTCTGGTTGATGACCTTTCATCAGAACTGGAAGATGTTAGCGATGAACAGTTTTTAAGCAGTCGCACAGTCAGGGGAAAGGGGGGACAGGGAAAGAACAGATGGGAAAGGTCTGTGATAGGGTGGAGGGCAGATGTGATTCAATGACAAAAGGAATGATGGTGCAAGACAAAAGGAGGTGGTAATGGGACAAAAGTAGAAACAAAAGATGGGTCCAGAGGAGGTGTAAATGGTTACAGCAGAATAGCAGAGGGGGAGGGAAGCATGGAAAACATTATCTGACTTGCAGTAGACTTGAATCCCAACACAATCACAGTTCATCGTACGGTCGTTTCCTACAACGCTTATCTGATATCCCAGATGTGATAGCCTGGGGAGCAACACTGCCAGTCACAATTTCCTCACAACTTCTGAATGCCTCGAGCTGATTAATCTGGTATTGGTGCAAGATTTTCAAACTAGGAAAATACATCAATGTGACACACCTGAATTGAAGGTGCCCTGGGAGAATAACTACTGAATCCAATCACAATCCAATACATGCTTCTGAGATTTTGCTTCCTCCCCCGAATCAGGCTCCACGTGTCAGCCCCAATGGGTGATGGAAGCTTCTATAAATGCAATTGGTGAGCTGGTCTTGCAGGATCCAGTGCGCACCTATGCTAGGATCTGTGAATTGGCCCGATATTCTCATCAGTTCTCAGTTGGAAAAAAAAACCTTTTTCTACACAGCGAGTGGTTAGGATCTGGAATGCACTGCCCGAGGGAGCGGTGGAGGCAGATTTGGTCATGTTCTTCAAAAGGGAACTGGATAAGTACTTGAAATGAAAAATGTGCAGGGCTACGGGGATAGGATGGGGCAGTGGGACCGGCTGGATTGCTCGTGCATAGAGCCGGCGCGGACTTGATGGGCCGCGTGGCCTCCTTCCATGCTGTAACCTTTCTATGATTCTTCTACAGTCGTAAGCCTTTTCCTTCTCACCAATTTTCTCCCTTCCCATTTCCCCAGAAACCACTGACTTCTTTCTGGTCAATGATTCCATCTAAATTGGATGTCCTCTGTTGGCTTGCCCAAGTGTCCATTATTCACATGTTTAGCCTTGACAATGAGTATTGGCAGGTAACATGATGGGGGCGGGGGGGCATCATGAGCCCAAGCCTGTCCTCATTCAAAATCCACACACACAAACTTCCATCGTGGTTCGTGATCAGAAGTGGGAATCCTGCCGAATTTCCTCTCCCTGACTCAGGTATGCTGAGACCAATTATAGCTCTAATACCCGGGGTCGTAGCTGGAATCATCTAACTCAGCATGGACTAGAAGTTAAACTTGGGACCTTTCTAGTCTGTAGAATCATGGAGAAAATTGCTGAACCCATTGTGGGAGCCAAAATGCTTTCTATCTGCTATGTGAGATGAAAATTGGTGAGCCCGATGTAAAAATGACTGACCTGGTCCTCCCACTGACCAGCCACACACTCTTGTACATCAACGTGATCCATGCTGGAAAGAAATAATCCTCTGCTCCACAGCTAGATCTGAAAATACTTTGGTGCTGGAGAAAAAAACAGTATTTTCACTAAGACGCCAAGTGGAAAATGTTTCCTAGATGTAGAAATGGGAATATTACAGCTGCGAGAGAAGCTTTAGAAGCAGACATTCTTGATCTTCCTTTCCTCCAGGACCCATCAAACATTTAATTTGGTAGAGTGGAGTTGGAGTTGTGGGGTGGGATATTTACCACAATTAGTAACAGTGCCATTCTGACTGGTTATCAAACGTGCTAGTAGTGCAAATAATAACATCACTTTTTTTTTCCTCGCAGCTGATCAATTAAGCTCTCGCCCCCCACAAATTTACAAAAAATAGATGACGCTTCTCTTCAGCTGCCTGGACTCAGCCACTGATTCAGGCACCCAAGGCCTCAACACCCATATTCTACCCCCCCCCCCCCGAGGTGGGCTCCCAGTACAGATGGGAATCCTGCCACCAGCCCACCAAAAGTAGATTGAACCCAAAATGTTTGCCCGAGCCAGTGGCATCCAGGCTAGGTGGCACAAAGTCCGCTCTGCCAACTTCGCACCCGGTCTCTGTTAAAGCAGAAAATTCCACCTCATCTGTCTTCATTTCCTGGTCTTCAGTATTGCTGTCGCTATAAGTAAAACAAACATTTGAACACTGCAACTTTTGTTATCCACAAGGGAAGTCCCCTCCATTATGGCGGCTGATGAATATTCCACTCTGTATTTTTTTTAAAAGGGCTTTAGCAAAATAATTTCAAGTCATAAAGTTTACACAACCCAATTACTGAAGTTGTACACATAGAATGATACCAGGGCTAAAAGGGTTAAATTAGGAGGACAGGTTGCATAGACTAGGCTTGTATTCCCTTGAATATAGCTTTGATCCTGGTTTGTGTTGAGCTATCTGATATCCAGCAGGGCAGTGGTTGGATGCTACAATTGGCCTCTGTTGCCAGGCTGGGGAGAAGAGAAAGCAGTCAGGGATCCCAGTGATGTGTGAGGAAGGTTCATGTTAGGACTGGACAAGGCTTAGCTCCCTCTGGTCTAATAGCCTGTGAATATTCACACAGGAAATATAGCCCCTTTAGTGAGGTATGGGAGGAACATAGGAAGAGGAGTAGACTGTTCTGCCACTCAATTAGATCATGGCTGATCAGTATCTTAACTCCATCTACCTGCCTTGGTTCCGTAACCGTTAATACCCTTACCTGACAAAAATCGGTCAACCTCAGTTTCAAAATTTTCAGTTGACCCCCAGCCTCAACAGCTTTTTGGGGGGAGAGAGTTCCAGGTTTCCACCATCCTTTGTGTGAAGAAGGGCATCATGACATCACCCCTGAACGGCCTAGCACTAATATTAAGTTTATGCCCCATGGTTCTGGACTCCCCCACCAGAGGAAATAGTTTCTCTCTATCAACCCTATCAACTCCTTTAATCATCATCTTAAACACCTCAATTAGATCAACCCTGTGAAACTCTACTGCACCATGAATCACTACCTTCAGGAGAACAGGAGAGAAACGGGGAGAAGCATGGGGAAAAAAACACAGTAGTTTGCCATGCTTGCAAGCTGACCTGACTGTATCAATGTAAGACAATGACATAATTGCACTTACACCATTTACAAACAGGAGGAGACAGCGTGTCCTTGAATGACACAAAATTGTTACATTATTGTGGAGTACCACAGTTTCCAGGAATTGTTGTCCTCCTCCCTCCTTTTATGGTTTGCCACATCATCATGGATGGGAAGACAATTGATCTTAGACCATGCAAATGCCTCTTGCAGGTGAGCAAAAGCACCTGCGGCAACCCATTTGATACAAGTGTTTCCCTCCACTCAGCATCTTCCCCTGACAACCTGATGGAGACTGGGAACTTGTGGTGTGGGTAATCAAGTATGTGTGACAGCATGAAGCTTTCTGTTATTGGGCCATCGTGTCTAACTAAAACTAGATGCACAGATGCTGTTATTCCATGGGTTGTTGAAAAAAGATGTTTAATTGCAACCTGCCTGCCTCTGTCTAGACCGAACGCAAAACTGAGTGCCTTGACTGTGACTCATTGTCAACATAATTTCCCTCGAGCAGTGTCAGGGAGATATGTATTGTCATAAAAAATCAGCATCAGAGGTGCAGCTTAAAACATGAAGAGAAAATAGCAATGGAGCTTTTTAGGAGGGAAGTTCGGCACGGTATAATTTGATGACTTTTTGTTTTTATCTGAAACAGAATGTTGCAGCTGTCGGAAACCCAGCTGTGATCAAACTGATAGTTTTCTGATATCACAAATTACCTCCCTGTTAAGTTGTCGGCAAAACTCCGAATTAAAGTGGATATCAGTTACATAGAGAAACACAGCTTACTTGAGAGTAATAAGAAGGCAGTGATCTCACCAAAGGATTCAGGTAATGCCATAAAAGGTAAAAGCAAAGATTGGACCATTTACAAATTGTTACCTGGACCCTGAGATGGCATTACAATCGCTCCCATATTTCCGATTTTATTTACCTTTAGTGAATTTTTGTGTTCATGCAGCCGAGAAGTCAATGTTAGGGAATGGAACACTTTCCATTTCAAACACCCCAGTGTCAGCATCAAACGCTGCCCAGGTTGGAAATAACACAGCCAGATGCAGAGTGAAACTCTCCTTACTCTGTCCTGATAACTGTATGCACTGTTTGTGGAGGGAGCAGGACTCCAGTGCATTGTGCACAGGCATAGTGACAAATACTGGTTGGTGAGCAGATAAGCTCTGGAAATAGTTACCCTTGCCTTTGCCTTGGCTTCCAGACTGCGACCTTCTGCTGTGCTTACCTGACTCACACCCGACAGCCTCACATCATTGACACGGATTCGGGCAGGAATCAAGCCTGGTGTATTTAACTGAGGCCCAGGAGTTAAAATGGCCTGATGTTGGTGAGCTGGGAACGAGCTTGGTGCGTTCCTCGCTGACCCCACACTTGCCCCGAGTTAAAATCGGGGCTTAAGACCAGACATTATGTACAGAACTTCCCCCTTCTGCGATGTGAAGTTCAACACCATTGCACCATGAATGATGACTGCGGACAGTGATGCTCACAAATGCTCCACAAAATGTCTCTAAGCACCAACTGTAAAGCATAAAACACAGACAAGCCATTAACTGCAACATAATCTCCTTTGATAACACATGACTAGATGCTAGTTTAGGGAATTACTGCAGTCCAATCAAGGGGGAATCAGATGATATTGCCCAACCAGTTTATGTTAATTGCCTGACCCCGGATTGGTTTTCTATCCAAAGTTTACCGATAGTGATCAGTATTCTCTGTGTAAAGGGCATAAGAACATAAGAAATAGGAGCAGGAGTAGGCCAATCGGCCCCTCGAGCCTGCTCCGCCATTCAATAAGATCATGGCTGATCTGATCCCAACCACAAATCTAAAGAACACAAGAAGTAGGAGCAGGACCCGGCCACTCAGCCCCTGGGCCCTCTCCGCCACCCACAGGGCATTGACCGATCCGAACTCAGCTTCATGTCCAATTTCCTGCCCGCTCCCCATAACCCCTAATTCCCTTTACTTCGAGAAAACTGTCTATTTCTGTTTTAAATTTATTTAATGATGTAGCTTCCACAGCTTCCTGGGGCAGCAAATTCCACAGACCTACCACCCTCTGAGTGAAGAAGTTTCTCCTCATCTCAGTTTTGAAAGAGCAGCCCCTTATTCTAGGATTATGCCCCCTAGTTCTAGTTTCACCCATTTTTGGGAACATCCTTACTGCATCCACCCGATCAAGCCCCTTCACAATCTTATATGTTTCAATAAGATCGCCTCTCATTCATCTGAACTCCAATGAGTAGAGTCCCAATCTACTCACCCTCTCCTCATATGTCCACCCCCTCATCCCCGGGATTAACCGAGTGAACCTTCTTTGTACTGCCTCGAGAGCAAGTATGTCTTTTCTTAAGTGTGGAGACCAAAACTGTATGCAGTATTCCAGGTGCGGTCTCACCAATACCTTATATAACTGCAGCAATACCTCCCTGTTTTTATATTCTATCCCCCTAGCAATAAAAGCCAACATTCCGTTGGCTTTCTTGATCACCTGCTGCACCTGCATACCAACTTTTTGATTTTCTTGCACTAGGACCCCCAGATCCCTTTGTACTGCAGTACTTTCCAGTTGCTCGCCATTAAGAAAATAACTTGCTCTCTGATTTTTCCTGCCAAAGTGCATAACCTCACATTTTCCAATATTATATTGCATCTGCCAAATCTCCGCCCACTCACCCAGCCTGTCTATATCCCCTTGCAGGTTTTTCATGTCCTCCTCACTCTCTACTTTCCCTCCCATCTTTGTATCATCTGCAAATTTTGATATGTTGCACTCGGTCCCCTCCTCCAAATCGTTAATATAGATTGTAAAGAGTTGGGGACCCAGCACCGACCCCTGTGGAACACCACTGGTTACTGGTTGCCAGTCCGAGAATGAACCATTTATCCCAACTCTCTGCCTCCTGTTCGATAACCAATCCTCCACCCATGCCAGAATATTACCCCCAATCCTGTGATTGCGAATGCCTTCTGGAAGTCTAAATACACTACGTCCACTGGTTCCCCTTTATCCACCCTGTACGTTATATCCTCAAAGAACTCAAGCAAATTTGTCAGACATGACTTCCCCTTCATAAAGCCATGCTGACTTTGTTCTATTAAATTATGCTTATCTAAATGTTCCGTTACTGTCTCCTTAATAATAGACTCCAAAATTTTACCCACCACAGATGTTAGGCTAACTGGCCTATAATTTCCAGCCTTCTGCCTACTAACCTTTTTAAATAACGGTGTTAGATTAGCAGTTTTCCAATCTGCCGGGACCTCTCCTGAGTCCAGGGAATTTTGGAAAACTATCACCAAAGCATCCACAATCCCTACTGCCACTTCCCTCAAGACCCTAGGATGTAAGCCATCAGGTCCGGGGATTTATCCGCTTTGAGTCCCATTATTTTACTGAGTACCATCTCCTGAATGATTTTAATTGTATTTAGCTCCTCCCCCCGTAGAGCCCCCTGTTTGTCCAGTGTTGGGATATTCTTAGTGTCCTCTACCGTAAAGACTGAAACAAAATATTTGTTCAGCATTTTTGCCATCTCCATGTTTCCCACCATTAATTTCCCGGTCTCATCCTCTAAAGGACCTACGTTTGCCTTAGCCACCCTTTTTCTTTTTATATAACTGGAGAAACTCTTGCTATCTGTTTTTATATTTTTTGCTAATTTCTTTTCATAATCTAACTTCCCTTTCTTGATCAATCCTTTAGTTACTTTTTGCTGTCTTTTGAAGACTTCCCAATCTTCTATCCTCCCACTAAGTTTGGCTACCTTATATGTCCTTGTTTTTAGTCGGATACTATCCTTGATTTCTTTACTTAGCCACGGATGGCTGTCATTTCTTTTACACCCTTTTTTCCTCAGTGGAATATATATTTTTTGAAAGTTGTAAAATAACTCCCTAAATGAACACCACTGCTCATGTACCGTCTTACCCTTTAATCTATTTTCCCAGTCCACTTTAATCAATTCCGCTCTCATACCATCATAGTCTCCTTTATTCAAGCTCAGTACGCTTGTTTGAGAATCAACCTTCTCACCCTCTAATTGGATATGGAATTCAACCATGTTGTGGTCGCTCGTTCCAAGGGGATCCTTAACTAGGACATTGTTAATTAATCCTGACTCATTACACAGGACCAGGTCCAAGGTTGCCTCCCACCTTGTAGGATCAGTTACATACTGCTCAGGAAATCCATCCCTGATGCACTCAATGAACTCTTCCTCAAGGCTGCTCTGCCCAATTTGATTTGTCCAGTTAATATGATAGTTAAAATCCCCCATAATTATAACTGTTCCCTTATTACATGCCCCGACTATTTCCTGATTAATACTTCTTCCAGCAGAGTTGCAACTATTAGGAGGCCTATATACTACGCCCACGAGTGTTTTTTTCCCCTTATTATTCCTTATCTCCACCCAAACTGTTTCATTATCTTGATGCTTTGTCCCAATATCATTTATCTGTATTACAGTGATTCCTTCCTTTATTAACATAGCCACCCCACCTCCCCTTCCTTCTTGCCTGTCCTTCCTGATTGTTAAATATCCTGGCATATTTAATTCCCAGTCGTTGTCACCCTGAAGCCATGTTTCTGTAATGGCCACAAGATCATACCCATACGTAGTTATTTGTGCCGTTAACTCGTCCATTTTGTTACGAATGCTACATGCATTCAGATAAAGAACTTTCAAATCTGTTTTGTGACGCTTAATTCCTGCTTTTTCCTTTTTTAACACTTTACCTATTACTCCATACCTTCTGTCCCTTCCTGTTACGCTTTCCTCTGTCTCCCTGCTCAGGTTCCCAACCCCCTGCCACTTTAGTTTAAACCCTCCCCAACAGCACTAGCAAACACTCCTCCTAGGACAGCGGTCCCGGCCCTGCCCAGGTCCAGACCGTCCGGTTTGTACTGGTCCCACCTCCCCCAGAACCGTTTCCAGTGTCCCAGGAATTTGAATCCCTCCCCCTTGCACCATTCCTCTAGCCACGTATTCATTTGAAATATCCTCCTATTTCTACTCTGACTAGCACGTGGCACTGGCAGCAATCCTGAGATTACTACCTTTGAGGTCCTATTTTTAAATTTACCTCCTAACTCCCTATATTCTGCTTTTAGGACCTCATCCCCTTTTTTACCTATATCGTTGGTGCCTATGTGCACCACGACAGCTGGCTGTTCGCCCTCCCCCTCCAAAATGTTCTGTAGCCGCTCAGAGACGTCCTTGATCCTTGCACCAGGGAGGCAACACACCATCCTGGAGTCTCGGTTGCGGCCGCAGAAACGCCTGTCTATTCCCCTTACAATTGAGTCCCCTATCACTATAGCTCTTCCACTCTTTTTCCTCCCAGCCTGTGCAGCAGAGCCACCCATGGTGCCAGGAAGTTGGCTGCTGCTGCCTTCCCCTGATAAGTCATCCCCCCCAACAGCATCCAAAGTGGCATATCTGTTTGAGAGGGGGATGGCCACAGGGGACCCCTGCACTACCTGCCTGCACCTCTTACTCTTCCTGGTGGTCACCCATTCACTTCCTGCCTGTATACCCTTTACCTGCGGTGTGACCAACTCGCTAAACGTGCTATCCACGAGTTTCTCTGCATCGCGGATGCTCCACAGTGAATCCACCCGCAGCTCCAGCTCCGAGATACGATCGGTCAGTAGCTGCAGGTGGACACACTTCCTGCACACATGGTCGGCAGGGACACTGGTAGTGTCCATGACTTCCCACATCTTGCAGGAGGGGCATATCACGGGTGCGAGGTCTGCTGCCATGACTTGCCTTAGCTTAGTTACCCCTTTTAAATTACGTTGAAATTAGAAAATGTTAACTATACTAGGGACCTAGGTTCACTTAAAAAAACACACTACCTGCTATAAAACCTGCAGATCTTCCCTTTCTCATTACTTTACTTACAGTAAAACGGTAGAAATACTCACCTGAACCTACTCACCAATCAGCTGCCTCCCATGTGCCGCATCACTTTCTGACTGGTGACGTCACCCCGAACTGCCGCTGGTCTCAGAGTCTCGCTCTCTCCGCACTGTTTATATCCCCGCTCTGGTCTCGCTCTCTCCCGCCGCTCACCGACTGAACTCCCGCTCTCTCCGCGCTGTTTATATCCCCGCTCTGGTCTCGCTCTCTCCCGCCGCTCACCGACTGAACTCCCGCTCTCTCCGCGCTGTTTTTATCCCCGCTCTGGTCTCGCTCTCTCCCGCCGCTCACCGACTGAACTCCCGCTCTCTCCGCGCTGTTTATATCCCCGCTCTGGTCTTGCTCTCTCCCGCCGCTCACCGACTGAACTCCCGCTCTCTCCGCGCTGTTTTTATCCCCGCTCTGGTCTCGCTCTCTCCCGCCGCTCACCGACTTCAGTTTGTTTTCTGTTAATTCTCTTTCATATTGTGCGTGCCTTTGCCTCACAGATGGAGTTTTATGACTTTCTATCTCCCAACTTATGATGTAGAACATCACAGATGGAGTTTTATGATGCAGGACCTCACAAAGTCTGAATTTTATGTTGTCTTGCCTCCAGATGGGAGTTTTGCGGAGTATAAGCAGGTTAAGGACAGTGAAGTTAAGACGAAATGACACTCTAGTGTTGAATGGCAATTCGGATAAATACAGTCCCTGTGTATAGTAAATCTTGTGGTATGAGCAGAATAGAAGAGGGGAAAAGGGGGAAGATAGTAAGTTCATCTCATAAATCTGAGATAGAATGACTAAGCCTTTGTCTTTGTAGGTCATTTAGGTTCGTGTCATGCAGTCTCGGGAGTCACATATAAATTCCACAATCCTGGTAGTGCAATGCAGGCTGTGGAATCGGGGCTACAATGTTGTTTCCCACCTCCGATCTGTGCTCCATTCACATATGGCTACCTGCTGGGAGTATAGCGATGCGGAATGTAACATATACAAATTCTTTTCATGTTCCTACTAATTTGCATACATCTCAAGTTGCTGAGACCAACAGGTTTTAGTGTTCGGATTCAGTAATGAGGCAACAGTATTAAAAACGGGCCCTTTCCAAACCTCCAAGCCAACAAGGTCAGAATTCTAGGCACATATAGGACTGATTTTCCTGGACTTCTGGGGCTGGATTCCCAGAGCTCAGGAACTCCATTTGGTCCTAGGCCTGCAGGATAAACAACTCTGCTCTAAGACTTTACTTATGAAATAAACTTCAAAGAAGCTATCCTACAATATAGGCCAAGGCTGCTGTTGCTGTTGTAACTGCCCCTTTAATATTGCAAGGCAGATTTCACAGCACTAGAACAACAAATGACTGCATTTATGGTTGTATGATTCATGACTTTGCTTTGTGGCCGTTGTACCTTCCTGAATGGTTGGGGGAGGATCTGCACAAGCAAATGAGGAAATGCATCACCGTCCTGTCTGGGGAGGCTGAACACTCAGCCTGCCACTGGCCAGAAAACATGGCAGCCTTTTCTTCCAGTAGCAGGATTTACATTTACTCCCCGGACACTGCCCCCTCTGGGAGTGCCAAAGATAACTATGGGCCTGAAATTCCTGGGCCCGGGGGGGGTGGGATTCACAACGGAAACATAATTGGGACAGGTGGGCCTTAAAAGGCCCTGAATTTGTATGACAATTCAGACATTTTTACAATCATTTTGTAAACATAACCAGCTAAAATCCCAGCTTCTTATTGGCCCAAAGTCAACACAAGCTATAGTCATACATGTCAATGTACAATGCAAAAGCTGACAACTCAAAAATGGCCCTGCATATAGGCCTATGAGAAGTGATAACAAGTAGTGACACTGAGAGTGTGGTGGGACATGAAATATACCTTAAGCTGCAGGTATTCCCAATATTCCTTCACTTCTATTGGTACAATTAAATCATTAAGTACATGAAAGCTTGAAAGGGGAATACAAGTATTGAAGGCACAAGATTTATTTTCTGTGGGGAGGGATATGAGACATGTCCATCCCCCAGAGAATCAGCTGATTGATTGCAGTTGGAGAGAGAAGGCAGGGGGGGGGGATCTCTCCTCCTCTGCCTTCACCCATGTCTGTGTTGGGTGCCAAGGAGCAGCTGTGCCAGCTGGGGAGAGTGGCACCTCCTTCCAGTGCTGAACTGGTCTAGGGCAGATAACATTTAGTCCGGAGCAGGTGCAGTTTCCATCTTCACTCAGTTTAGCAGGACTGTGATTCCTGAGCACGATGGCATCAGGTAGGAGTAAGGCAGGGAGTGGCGCTAAATTTAATTCACAAACATGGGCACTGAGCCTAATATGCTGGCTGTCCATGTGAAACCCAGATGGCTGACATGAACACACAGTCTGATCCCGAAGTGTGTGAAGAAACTAGGCACTGTGCACTTCACCAATAAATCCTGCATACATAAAAGCCTGGCTTCAGCTTTCCTAACTATTCTGCCCTTTGGCAGATATCTCATGCTGCCACCTTATTTTGTTGTTGCTGTACCATTACAGAGAAGGGGGAATGTGTTTGTACACACACAAGGAGGATGCACAAGAATGCAACAAGTTGTGCTTGCTCAGGTGCAGGTTACATTTTTACGTAATCCTTTATGCAGTCTTTCCCTATCATATGTGATAAATTGGGAGCATCCAACATAATTCAATTTCATGAAGTAGTACATGAGAATGTAGGAACATAACATGGGAACATAAGAACAGGAATTCAGCCCCTCAAGCCTGTTCCACCATTCTGTTAGATCACTGCTGATCTCTACCTCAACTCCATTTACCCATCTTTGCTCCATATCCTTTGATACCCTTACCTAAAAAAAAACTTTATTGATCTCAGTCATGAAAATTTCAGTTGACCCAGCATCCACTGCATTTGAGGGAGAGTTTCCAGATTTCCACCAGCCTTTGCATGAAAAAAATACTTCCTGATTTCACTCCGAACTGGTCTTGCTCAAATTATAAGATTATGCCCCCTTGTTCTAGAGGGAGACAGACACCGGATTTGCATGGAAATTTAGGAAAACTTCCAGCGTGCAGTCAAAGTGTGCATCCAGAAGGATAAGGACAGCAGGCACATGGGAACAACACCACCTGCACGTTCCCCTCCAAGTCACACACCATCCCGACTTGGAAATATATCGCCGTTCCTTCATCGTCGCTGGGTCAAAATCCTGGAACTCCCTCCCTAACAGCACTGGTGAGCCGCCTTCTTGAACCACTGCAGTGGTTCAAGAAGGCGGCTCACCACCACCTTCTCAAGGGCAATTAGGGATGGGCAATAACTGCTGGCCTTGCCAGCGATGCCCACATCCCATGAACAAATAAAAAAATATATCTTTTCTATGCTGAGTAAGGTGTCTGAGCTGCTGTATTGGGACTTGTATCCATAGCTCTCAAAGTGTTAAACAAGTGAAGTATGACTGAGAGAGAGGTTACCTGAGCTCAATTTGCATGGCAATTAAGAGGAGAATCTTTTGAGTGGGTGCAGAAGACTGCAAATTATGGGACGTCTCTCGGGAATCGTGAAGATGTGAAGTCTTGGTTGAGGTGGTTTGGGATTTGATGCTGCCATAGGGAATATTGAAATTTCACATATACATGAAGTATAGAATTTTAAATAAAAACAGAAAATGCTGGAAATACTAAGCAGGTCAGGCAGCTTCTTTGGAGTGAGAAACAGAATTAATGGGGAATTTTAATCCCCCAAGACGGGCAGAAGTGGGTCGGTGGGTGGGGTTACAATTTCATAAATCCGGAACCCGACCCCAACCCGCCTCGAAAACGTCCACTTCCGGCTTAACCGTGGCGGGCGAGTAACCTGCTCTCGAGGCGGGTCAGTCATTTAAATATGCTAATGAGGCGGTGTGCCTCAATTTTTGCAGACTTTCAGATTCAATTGCTGCGGGCCGGGTTTCCCAGGGTTCGGGAGAGCCGGCAGCTGAAGGGAGGTGAGAAAGGCTGGAACCAGTAGGTAAGTGCTATTCCAGGACCACTTGTGGGCCAGGAGGAGCAGGAGTGCTCCCCCTGTCTTCCCCCCCACCCCCAGCCCCTCAAACAAACTTGCTTCTCTCCCTGCAATCGTTCCCCCCCTCCCCCCACCGTCTTGGTCCGATGTCCCCCACCGCGATCTACCCTCCCCCAGACCCACCATCTCCACCCCGTCCCACCATCCGTTCAACTTCTCCCCCGACCCATTATCTGCTCAACCCTCCACCCCCCGCCATCTCCCTCCCGTCTCTCCGCTCCATAGCTGCGGCCTTGCAGCGCAGGCCTTCCCGCCCAGCAGCCAGCCGGCCTCACAATCTGTGCGGCTGCCGGCCGGCAAACAGAGAACAAAATTTCAAATGAGGTCCTGCCGCTAAATTCGGCAGGCCCTCTGCCTTATCCGCATTTCATCCCTTGATAACGTCATGGACTTTAAGCAGCAACAAAACTGGAAAGTGATTACACAAATTTAAATTTAACAAACTGTCAATTTTAATCAAAGTAAATTGAAAATAACGGGAAATGGATTGAAGTAATTTCAGGCTCTGCAGCTCTTCATAACTTTGGGACAGATTGTCACAGCTCTGTGCCTGGGACGGTTTTGTTCACTGTCTTGTTTTACTCTCTGCCTTGTCCGTTATCTACACGAGGGATGCACTGTGGGCTGCTCATGTGTTGTGGTAGCAGTGCAGGAAGGCATTTCTTAACTTCATGGCCGGGATTTTGACCCGGAGCCGGGAAGCGGGCAGAGGGGTCGAATCGTGGACGGGAAACCTGGAAGGACGGGTTACCCAGACGTCCTTACGATTTTGACGTCTTTTTTTGGTCAGTTTGTCGTCTGACAGGCTGGCCTGATTGACAGGCTGGCCTCAGTCGGAAGGGAGAGCAAGGAAGAGGATGTGAAATGTATGTCTTCAGTTAAGTCTTAGATTGTACAGATGATGGTGGGGGGGGAACATGTGTGGGCACGGGGGCATGGGGGTCGGGGGGGGGGTCAGTTTTCTGTGGGGGGGGAGGTCAGTCACCACAGGTCAGTCACTGTGGGAGTCATTCATCGGAGTGGGGGGGTGATCGGGGGTCAGTCACTGGTGAGGGTGGGAAGTTCGGGATCGGGGATCATCGCGGAGGTCCGCGATCGTTCGGGGTGGTGCCGCGATCATTGGGGGGTGGGATCCACGATCGTTGCGGGGGGATGCCCGCGATCATTGAGGGGTCGCTGCAGGTAGGCTTGTTGGGCCTGGGGGAAGCACTCCTGTTCCTCTGGACCCACAAACTGTGCCAAAAAGGCACCTACCTGCAGTTTCGGGCCTTCTCGCTTCCTCTCTCGCAGTAAAAAGGAGAAGGCCCGGGAATCCCGGCTCCCAAGAGCTAAAATCGCGAAACCTTTCAAAATGGAGGCCCGCAGCCTCCTTGAAAGGTTTCAGTGACAAACCCGCCTCCTGAGAGCGGGTTGGTTGCCCACCCCTCGTCCTGCCTAGGTGAAAACCAGAAATGGGGGGGGGGGTGGGTCTGAAATTGTTGAAATTTTCAATGCCTCCCCGCCCCCAACCTATCCGTTTTTCACAGTTAAATTCCTGCCCTGTGTCTCCTAATTTTGTTTCTGAGCCTCCTATATTGAACTATAAAAGTTTACTGCACCGAAGGAGGTCATTCTGCCTATCACGTCTGTGCTGGCTCTTTGGTGGAGCAATCCAAATTTAATCGCACTTCCCGCAGCCCTCTATCTTACTCTGCTACCAGCATTTATACAGTTTTCACATAAATGATCCAGTGCTCTCTGTCTGAATCACTCCCTGTGACGAAGTATTCCATGCTTTCCATGTATTCCATGCATGTGACAGATGTCAGGTTGATAACACAAGTGAGAACCAGGCTGAATATAGAAAGTTCAGAGGGGAAGTGAAAAAGGAAATAAGAGGGGCAAAGAGAGAGTATGAGAATAGACTGGCGGCCAACATAAAAGGGAATCCGAAAGTCTTCTACAGGCAGATATTACAACCTTGTTCAAAAAAGGGTGTAAGGATAAACCCAACAACTATAGGCCAGTCAGTTTAACCTCAGTGGTGGGGAAACTTTTAGAAACGATAATCTGGGATAGAATTAACAGTCACTTGGACAAGGGTTGCTTGATTAGGGAAAGCAAGCATGGATTTGTTAAAGACAAATTGTGTTTAACTAACCTGATAGAGTTTTTGATGAGGTAACAGAAAGGGTAGATGAGGGCAATGCTGTTGATGTGGTGTATGTGGACTTTCAAAAGGTTTGATAAAGTGCTGCATGTTAGGCTTATCATCAAGATTGCGGCCCATGGAATAAAGGGAGCTGTAGCAACATGGATATAGAATTGGTGGTGAACGGTTGTTTTTTGGACTGGAGGGAGGTGTACAGTGGTGTTCCCCAGGGGTCAGTGCTGTGACCACTGCTTTTCTTCATATATATTAATGACTTGGACTTGGGTGTACAGGGCACAATTTCAAAATCTGCAGGTCACACAAAACTTGGAAGGGTAGTAAACAGTGAGGAGGATAGTGATAGACTTCAAGAGGATATAGACATGCTGGTGGCATGGGCGGACACGTGGCAGATGAAATTTAACGCAGAAAAATGCAAAGTGATGCATTTCGGTAGGAAGAAAGAGGAGAGGCAATATAAACTAGTGGGCACAATTCTAAAAGGGGTACAGGAACAGAGCGATCTGGGAGTCTATGTGCACAAATCGTTGAAGGTGGCAGGGCAGGTTGAGAAAGCTGTTAAAAAAGCGTACGGGATCCTGGGCTTTATAAATAGAGGCATAGAGTACAAAAGTATGGAAGTCATGATTAACTTTTATAAAACACTGGTTCGGCCACAACTAGAGTATTGTGTCCAGTTCTGGGCACCACACTTTAGAAAAGATGTAAAGGCCTTAGAGAGGATGCAGAAGAGATTTACTACAATGATTCCATGAATGAGGGACTTTAGTTACGTGGATAGACTGGAGAAGCTGGGGTTGTTCTCCTTGGAACAGAGACGGTTGCGAGGAGATTTGATAGAGGTATTCAAAATCATGAAGGGTCTAGACAGAGTAGATAGAGAGAAACTGTTCCCATTGGCAGAAGGGTCAAGAACCAGAGGACATAGATTTAAGGTGATTGGCAAAAGAACTAACGATGACGTGAGGAAAAACTTTTTTATACAGCGAGTGGTTAGGATCTGGAATGCACTGCCCGAGGGGGTGGTGGAGGCAGATTCAATCATTGCCTTCAAAAGGGAACTGGATAAGTACTTGAAAGGAAAAAAATTGCAGGGCTACGGAGAAAGGGCGGGGGAGTGGGACTAGCTGGATTGCTCTTGCATTGAGCCAGCGAGGACTCAATGGGCTGAATGGCCTCCTTCCGTGCTGTAACCTTTCTATGATAACTAGCGTCTCCTTAGTTCCTTAACGACAATTTTATGATGATTCCTTGGTACTGACTCTCCAACTAAAATAAATAGTCTTTCCCTCTATTTAAAAAAGAACTTCGTAATTTAAAAAATCTCCATTAAATCTCCTCTTAGCTTTCTCTGCTTCAGTGAAAATAGTTCCAGTATTTCAAATCACTCCTCATAACTATAGTTTCCATCCCTGGCATCATCTTGGGGAATCTACACTCCTCATGTCATTCCTAGTGGAAAGAATGGGCTGGAGCCCTGATTCTTGGCCTTAGCTACTACTGCTGTATATCCAGCTGCTAGCAAATGTGTTTATTTTGCTTGGTTCAACTAAGTTCAACTAAGTTCCTCAGCACATCTCCCTGTTTCTTGTTTTATCTGATGGTTTGAGCTCTCAAAACCAATTTCAGCTTTCACTGCACCAAACCATAATCGTCTCACCTTCCTTTCCCGTGCCCCTCACACATTCATAGTTTCTTCCTTTCTCTTCTGGAAGTGTTGACTTAACTTGGGGCTCACTCCCAGGTTACCAGATGTCTCGCCATTCCTAATGTGAGCACAGGTAGCGAGTGAGCTGTTCAACTATTTGGGGCATCGCGGCCATACCTGGCTCTGTCCTCCTTATGCATTGCAGTATGGGTAATTGGGAGCAAGAAGCCTTTGCAGCTTTTTCTCTTCCACAGGCTCAGGTTGAAACCTACCGTAGTTCCCCTATCTCTGCCTCCAACTAAGATCAGCTTACTCAGCACAACCCATGGATCAAACCCTGGACCGTCCTGCTCTGTTTGGTGCAGTACCACACTACAATTCATTTATATTCACTGAACTATCAGGGAGGCTTCTGTTCTTATTATAAAATGAAGAATTGTCTTTTACTATTCATTTTCGGAATGTGGGCGTCGCTGGCAAGGCCGGCATTTATTCCCCATCCCTGGTTGCCCTGAGAAGGTGGAGGTGGGCCTTCTTCTTGAACCGCTGGTAGCGAGTATGATGCAGCCGAGTGCCTTGCTAGGCCACTTCAGAGGGCAATTAAGAGTCAACCACATTGGTGTGGAACTGGAGTCACACACGGGCCTGACCAGGTAAGGACAGCTGTATTCCTGCTCTGAAGGACATGAGTGAACCTGTTGCATTTTTATGACAATCTGACAGCTTCATGGTCACTTACTTTTGTAATTTTTGAGGCATCGGGAAGCTAAGAAGGAAACAGCAGTTATTGAAAATAGGTTTTATCTTCTACCCTTCACCCATTGTGTCACTGGATCAAAAATCCGTATCAGTCCTTGGTTTATAATCTGAGACGAACTTTCAGATTTGATCCATGGCAAAAATGTAGAATGTAATCCTACATATAAACAAGCAAACACTGTGTAACAGACTTCATGTGCACTCTGTTCTGATATTAGGGAGGAGACATTACTTACGCAGGAACTTGTCCGATTGATTATCGGGCTCCTTCCTTCATCACTGTGGATTTTAAGGCTGGATCTGATTCTGGCTGAAGAAATGCCCTTAAAGAGCATTTGGGATTTTAAAGAAAGGTCGAGATGTTGAATGACCTTGAGGCTGGAATTAAACTGCTATTTTTACATCACTGCAAAATAACTTCCGTAGCACATTTGATTTGAAGAAGTGAAATCCTGAGCAGCTGAGGGGGCGTCAGACCCAAAATCCAGGTTGTAGATTGTAGTATAACTCTGGTTTCCTGCAGTTGCATTGAAGCGTGTCGTTTGAACTCGTGATGGCGCCATCGTGCCAAGACCATTAGAAGCACTGCATAGCAAGGTGCAGTTGGCTGATTCCACTCAACGGTGTGTTCAAGCTGTGGGAACTGGAACTGGCTTCAGAATCTCAAAATAATTGAAAACATCAGAGTGATGGTATAACTCCAATCAGTGTGACTTCCAGGTCCTCGACAATGATCCACTCTTGCCGTTTAACTGCATCTAAGAGAATGCTTTTTGCAAATCTTTTTTCTCTTAAGCAAAACATTCCCTGTTTAATTGCCTTCCTTACTGGCAGGGCGAGACCATTGAGAACTGACAACATGGGTTGTCTGGGCAACCAAGTTCTCCCTTTGCTGGTTATATCACAGAGCAAAATTATCAGTGATGCCGCCTGTCCAACATTCTATGAAAAACAATTTGTGGTAATCTGTTGTTCCAAGAGGGAAATAGAGGAGGCAGAGTAATTGGGACCTAATAAAATGGAAGTTAGGAAAACAGAAAACTGAAGAAGCATTCATTCATAAACGGAGCCTAATTGTCAACAATTCCTGGAACATTGAGTAATTTCAGGATTTCTAGCTGCTTTAAATAAAATCACCATCATGTCACTTACAATTGATGTCATTGCAATGAAAATGACAAATTGCTCTTCTCCCTCCTCAAACTAAAATAAAAAATTGCCAAACATTTTTTTTGGTAAGAGCACTTCTCCTTTAATTACTTACTGTGATCACAAAATGAAATATAACAGTCAGTTTAATGACTTTTGCCAGGATCTGTTGACTCCATTTTGTAACTACTAGCAGCCATTTTCTACTGGCCATGTTGAAACAACGAGTTTATTGACTAGTTTTCAGAATATATCGCACAATGCAATAAAGTACTTATGAAAGGGGAGGAAAGCACTATGAGTGCTGTCTGATCCAAGAAGCCCCTAGTCTCCCTGGAAAAAATAGGTTTAAAATATCTGCTACCATTTATAAATTCTTTCTTGCTGTTTGTGGTCCAGCCATTTTGGATCTCCTTCCTTCTCGAACTGCCCCACTGCCATTAACACCACACGGACTGCAGCGGTTCAAGAAGGCGGCTCACCACCACCTTCTCAAGGGCAATTAGGGATGGGCAATAAATGCTGGCCTAGCCAGTGATGCCCACATCCCATGAACAATTTAAAAAATCAGATGAGGAGGAGATGCCTGTATTCCAGAACAGCTCTGTTTACATTAATGTGGGTCAAAACTTTGGACTGGGCTGACCCGATCTGGAGCCGCCCAATCTTGGGAATAATACACTGTCGCCTGACCCCCATTGAAATAATTAGAGCTGCTCCAGGACCCAGGTGTCTTCCCCAATCAGTGACACCACAGAGTGGCTCAGGAGCAAAAGAGAACAACCAAAATGCTGGGTGAAACCTGCAGAATTGAGGAAAACTTACACATGGTAACTGACATTTAGATGTGGTCACTTTTGATCTTTCTAGAGAGAGAGAGATTGGTGGGAGTACTTCCACTAGGTTTTCTTTCCTTCCCTTTTAATAAACAAAAACTAGTCAACAGGAAACTTGACTACATTGTCTATGCAGTGACTTCATGTAAGTAGGGTCACGGAGAATGGTGTTTAAGTCACTGCTTTTTGTATATTGACGGGGGAAGGAGGCTTTATATGACGAATTAAACCTGAATAACAGTGAGGTCTGCATTTTAGATAGATTGCGGTAATTATCTTTAAATGAAGTCCAGCTCTTGACTCACCTTTCATCAGGCGGAAACATCCTACAGTGCATAATATTTAAGTATATATATAGCACAGCTCAGAATTATCCATTTAAACAGTTAGACAAAACGGATATCTGATTTGCTATATCCCTGCTTAAATTGTTTTCTAGAATTTGCACTTCGACAAATCCCTTAAGCTTTTTCTGTAATTGGAAGTATTTTGTAGTTTGGACAATTCTACAGTAACCCTGAGGTATTTTGAGTATTATGCTTAATGTTTATTTTAGCTAGGACTATACAGTACATTAATATCAAACTCTTCCACCACCTCCATTATAGGAAATGAAAGAACAGCCTTCACCTTCTCCCACAGCCGCCAACTCTTTCCCAGTGTTGCTCGCCTGCTTCCCAGTATATCTGCCCTCATCATCTTTTGTCTTTAATGAATGGAAGCTTGCATTGTTCAGACACGGAGAAGAGCGTCAGTACCGACTTTCACACTGATGCAAACAGAGGAGCACCATCAAACAGAAAGTAAATGATTCAAAATCTCTGCAGTGGCTGAGAGATGCTTGCAAATGCTACAGAGAAACTGGCCACATTTCTGCAATTATGAGCATTGCCTACATAACAACATGCACTGCACGCCAAAAAAGTAATTAGTTGTACATGAGAAAGGTGTAAATACAAATTGTTCTTTCTTTTCAGTTTAATTGAAGAGATCATCTAAATCGCATCGCTGTAAGAAATCTGTTAGTAAGAGGCAAAGCTAAGTTAAGTATTTTATACACTCAGTGGAGAATGGGATTCTTTCCACTTTGCACCCTGTAAGCCAATGCCCTAACAAGTATGTAGTTCTCCCCAGACAAATAGTGAGAACCTTACCCCATGCTCTGTGTTGACCGGCCATGCTATTTTAGTAGCTTGTTGTTGTTGTATCTTCGCACATTTCCCTAGGATTGGAGAATAGTGTGAAGCAGTGGAAGGAATCGCAGGCTGATTACCAGTCCAACAGGCCACGATGCGAATGCTCCTTTCATGGCCGTAACCATCTTTATGCAAGCTGAATAGGGTGGTTAGTCCTATACTGCGGGAGAGTTTCATGGGTTGCCACAACCCATACGAGGGGGGGAGTTCACCCTTACGATGTGGGGGAGCAGGGCCACCCATACGATGGCAGGGTGGGTGGGGCCACCCATACGATGGTAGGGAGCGGGCCACCCATACGATGAGGGGGAGGGTGGGCTGGGCCACCCACACCCTGGACCCAAATATCCCGCTAGACATTAATCCAGAGTTTAGAGTCGGAGCTCTGGTCTCACTCCTCGCAGTGTTCTGAAGCAGGGTTCAAACTCTGCACCTTGTGACTCAAAGAAAGTGCTTGGGAACACTAAGCCAAAAGCTCACTCCTGTTTTAGTAGGTAAAATTATAGAAGTCTTTCTCTGCAGACTTGAAGGAATCCTTAAGCCTTGCCTGACTGAAAGTGATTGTCCAACAACATTATCAAGAACTTACGTTTTGAAAAACTGTGGTTAGTGAATGGGTGAAGGTGCGGACAAGGTGAAGGGTTATGGTGAGGCTTTTCAAAGCAAGGAGTGAGGTGGTGAAGTGGAGGGATTTTTGTTAGGGAGGACAAGGGTGCAGTGGTGAAAGAACAGCTGCCCTTAGTAGGTTGGAGGGAGTGGACAATGTGGAGTAATTGGAAGTCAGAGGAGTAGAAAGTGCTTGAGAACATATGGATGGAAGAGATTGCTGATGTCGCACGGGATGAAGCCATGGAGCGATTTGAAAAATGAGAACAAGGATCTTCTAGGTACGATGGGACTGTGCACTATACTGGGCAAATGGAAACTCTACTTGTGGGTTTCTCAATAGTTTTGGTTTTGACACGCTTAAGCATGGCAATGGGTTTCTGCACATGTCAGGCATCTGGCTGACTAACAAGAAACAGACAATATTTGAGATAATAAAAAGTCTCTGAAGACGTACATAAGTCACAACGTGTCTGCTCGTTTTACGTGTTTGCGACATGTTAAAAGAATGGCATGCAGTCAACAGACGCTGCACCGGAGGTGAATAATCTGCAAAAAAAAGGTGCTGAGCTGAGAAAACCTTATTTATAATTCAGCATCTCAGTTAAAAAAAAATCCTGATGTTTAGCAATAAGGAACTTGGATTTCAGCATTTTAATTATGCGTGAGTGGGATGCTTAAAGGGAAGGTGAGCAGCGTCTAACAGAACTGCACCTATTGGGAGAAGAAATTGTGACAAAGTAGATCCATCCAATAAGCTTTGCAAGGCGGCTGTCCAGGCGTAGCACCAATTGGAGAATCAGACACGAGTCTTGGTTCTCCGATCCCTGCTCGCGGTGAACAAGGATCCACCCTGGGGCCCTTGGCTTGCAATATATACTGTTGATTGCTTACCCACCATCGGTCGAGATTAAGAAACTTTTAACAAATTAAAAGCGGTTTAAATTAAGAAAATCTTTGTAATAAATGAGCTGCAATGTTTATTGTGTAAATATGAAGGTTTTTCATGACAAATGTGAAAAATGTACCTCCTTCCCCCACTCTGTTTTCTCTGCTGAAGGTCGAAACTTATGCCAGGTAATTTTGAAGGTGAAGGGCTGAGGTTGGGCAGAATAAAAGAAAAGATGGGGTAAATCCCTCACTTATGAACCCCCCTATTATAAATATCAACCATAGGGGCCAAATAACAGAGTCTGATGCTATCCTCACCCGATGTCCAAGTGTGGGTATACTCATTAGGGTGGATAGATGGTGGTTGGGAGTTGGACCTGGACCATTTTTGTCCATCTCTTTCCAGGGATGCTAAGGCTAATTGCTGTGCCCCCACTGCCGAACCCAGCTAATTTAACACTAACCAAGGATTGAACCTAGGATATTATTGGTTTATACAGGTCAATGGCATATAGTGAACCCACAAAGCCATCAAGCCAGGGAGGGAAGGTGTAGGATTTGAGCTATTTGCCGTTCTGTAGTCGGGAGGATTGACACTATGGAGATACAGGGTGATTCATGTAAGCATTTAAAACAATGCTAAAAAAGGGGAAGGGCAGTATTTTAATGACATCTGTCAATTTTCCATTCAACATTTTCCATCAAACCCCATCTTAAAGTTCTTGTGCTCCTCCTTAGATAACTCATCTCGAGTCTCACACCATTCCCCAATTGAGAGGCTGAACTGGCTAACTTAGACTGTCCCCGTAGGAGGTGTAGGAGAGCAATGTGGGTTGATTTTGCTGTTCAGTTTCTTGATCTTACAGATGGTCCAGGTGGAAACACATGATGTGGTGGAAAGGGAGGTTGTGTTTACCACCAACTCATAGTATAACCCAATAGTAGAACAATCAGTGATGTCACAGGTTTCACTTGGAACTGTACCTGCATAGGAGTCAGAACCTTCAAGAGAAGACGGGAATATCAAAACGAGTATATTACCAAAATTTACTGAGATGGGAATTTTCCCAGAGCAGAATGGCTTAATAGAAATTTCACCATTGGTTAGAAAAGTTTAATGGCAATTTCACCATTGATTGGAATAGAACTAAATAGGATTTTTAAATTGATTGGAATAGAGTTTAATGGCAATTTTATCATTGATTGGAATGGAGTTTAATGGCAATTTTATCATTGATTGGAATGGAGTTTAATGGGAATTTTATCATTGGTTGGAATGGAGTTTAATGGGAATTTTACCATTGATTGGAATGGAGTTTAATGGGAATTTTATCATTGGTTGGAATGGAGTTTAATGGGAATGTTATCATTGATTGGAATGGAGTTTAATGGGAATTTTACCATTGATTGGAATGGAGTTTAATGGGAATTTTACCATTGATTGGAATAGAGTTTAATGGGAATTTTATCATTGGTTGGAATGGAGATTAATGGGACCTGCTCACCCATCACTCCTGTTTTTCCTGACTGACATTGGCTCCGAGTCCCCCAATGCCTCCAATTTAAAACTTTCATTCTCATGTTTAAGTCTCTTCATGTCCTTGCTATTCCCTTTATTTGTAACAAATCTATTACAAATCCCCCAGAACTCTCCATTCCGTCAGCTCTGGGCTCTTGAGAATTCCGGTTGCTTCACCCCACCATTGCCAGATGTGCCTTCAACCGTCTCGGGTCCCATGCTCTGAATTGCCCCCATAAGTCCTGTGCCTTTCTACTTCCATCTCCTCCTTTAAGACCCTCCTTAAAATCCAACTCTTTGATCACCCTTCCTAATATCTACTTTGGCTTGGTTTCCTTTTTTTGTCTGATTATACCTCTGTGAAGCGCCTTGCGACATTTTCCTACGTTAAAGGCACTAAATGAATGCAAGTTATTATTGATGAATGTCTCCATTGATTGGAATGGAGTTTGATAGGAATCTCACCAGAAAGAATCCTGGGGCAAACATTTCTTGTGTTGGGAAAAGCCAATGCAGAGACTGATTGCAGAAGCTCCTGCTTCCCCACTTCCACATCTCAGCTCCTGTGAAACTCAGGACCATCCACTGTCTTTCAAAACCCAAGCAAACAATCTGGACAGAGCAGAGTGTGAAAATAAATCACTGGCATAAATATGTAAGGAATGTTAGAAAATGTCCCCAAAACAAAGGAGATAAAATTCCACTAACCACTCACTATTTTTGTACGATAATTAGCACTCTTGTGTAAAATTCCTATGTTCATTTTAAATGGGTTAATGACGCTGTTAAAATAATGCACGTAGATATCTTATGTGAGCATATTAACCAGAGTGCGAAAAGTGTGCCCATTTGATTTTCAACCTGAAAGCATTAATGACTTCTCATTTTTTTTAACAAGCTTCATCACCAGACTCAGAAGCTGCTAACTTCCAGCTGTATGCGTATTAGAGGAGAGAAACAGTGGTCTGTTACTGTTTATTCCTGGGTTTTTTCTCTGAGGTGCCATTCACATCGAGTTTCACAATGGGGAATAATGGAGCTTTTTTAAAGTGGATGCTGTCCTTGCGCATATGGGAGCGCAGAGTTGCACACTGAGTCTTTTTCTGCTGAAGTGGCCTCTTGAAGCTTCTTTGACCATGTATCATGTTCATCACATGTTAATGTCTCTCAGGTTTAAAAGGTGATACTCAGCAAAACTAAACTAAGAACAGGCCGTCATTGGAGATAAATGATAGTGTTTGTATCTCATTTTCTTTTATACTCCACTCCCATTGATACGCTGTGCTATCATTAGGAAAGGTGGTAGAAAGATAGCTAAAAGGGGCAGTAACTTTTATTTGCTGAACTTTATTTCAAGTACAAATTACAGATGGAGTTGAACAAAATATGTACGTGGGCAAAATAACAACAGTTGTGATGTATTTAAAACATCGACTTCAAACTAATTTCTGTATCAGTGTTGTCACTAGGCTTATTTGATGAGTTGTACCAACAAGCTAGAGAAAAAAAATCACATTTAAACCAATGCACTTTAATGTTATGCTCATATGCTTTGTGTGTGATGATCTTAATTCAGCTCAAATTGACCGTACCACTGCCAACATCAGTACTTCTCCCTGGTGTTACACAGCTCAAAATGCCATCTCCAGACTCAAGCCAAGTTGAGAAAAACAAAATCTATAATGGTAGTGTAGACTGTTTTTCACAGTTCAAGTTGCCGTATTGGAATTAATTGTTGTTCCTGGGGTGAAGCCTTGCCTTCAACTTATTATTTTATATTAAAATATATAAAAGAGTTAGCACTATGTACTTGTATAGTAAAATGTCAGTGGCAATTTCTCAGCTCAGTGCGAGGAAACTAATATGAAGAGAGGACGCATTTAGCGAGAGGCTCATTTGCAGGGGAGGGGCAGGACCAAGGCTTTGTGCTGTGGAGCTTGTAAAATGACTCCTACTATGAACATTTTACACACCTACTATTGGACTTTACTGAAATCCTGTTGACAACACTCTGTATTGTATTTATTGTACAGTAGCTAAAGTTGCTATGTGCGGTGATGTTTAATCCTGGAGAGGAGAACAGATGGAATTCTCCTGGGTAGAGTTAAGCTCTGTGAGAACACATTGAGAATCAGTCTATTGGAGCATCAACACTCTCTGTTTCTCACACACTGTTGGAGTGACAGTGCTACTGTATCTGTAAGTGTGAATCCTGACACACAAAAAGAAAACTTGCATTTATATAGCGCCTTTTGCGACCTCAAGATGTCCCATAGTGCTTTACAGCCAATGAAATATATTGACATGGAGTCACTATTGTAATGTAGGGAAATGCGGCACAGTTGGGATAAACAAAATCTATAATACTACTTGCACAAGGCAAAGTCCCATTAATAGTAATGAGATAAATAACGAGATAATCTCTCTTAGTGATGTTAATTGAGGGGTAAAGTTGGGAGAAATCCACTTTTCATCAAATAGCTCCATGGGATCTTTTACGTCCACCTGAGAGGGCAGATCTCAGTTTAACATCTCATCTGAAAGGCAGCACTTTTGACAATGCAGCACTCCCCCAGTACTGCACTGAAGTGTCAGCCTAGATTATGGGCTCAGGTCTCTGGAGAGGGGCTTGAACCCACGACCCTTTGACTCAGAGGCAAGAATGCCACCACTGACACTTTAACAGAGGACAGGTCAGAGTGTTATCACGAGCTGCGTATGTACTATAAGAAAATGTAATGAGCCCTTCTGTTAGAAGTAGGTCTGTAGTTGGAACTCCCAGTCCTATTGAATCCAGCCCAGATTTCACAACCCAGCAACAACAGACAAATATATATGGGAAAATTTCTGATGTGCTGCTCCTTGTCCCTCGCAAAATGCAAAATTGTGCACTCCCAGCTCGTAATTTTGCTTTAATTGAAGTTGATGGACAGTAAATCGCAGGCTTGGAGTCTGCAGTTTAGTGATATGTTTGCCCGGTGTGGGACAAGAAGACATTGGTACTTTTACCCATTTACTGTTGTTTGAATGCTGTGAATTACTGAAAAGGCCCAACAGACTAGCCAGTGAAAAATTGCATTTCTTTCCTGTACGTAGCCAGTGCAGTGCCAGTAGTAGCCGAGTTTATAATGGTAAAGGTGCAGTGTAGATTCGCAAGGATGTTACTAGGGTTGAGAGATTACAATTATGAAGAGAAACTTGAGAGATTAGGGCTATTTTTTTACTGGAGCTGAGAAGGTTATGGGATCACCTGAGTGAGGTCTTCAAGATTATGAAGCATTATGAAATTTTAAATAGTGATGGATTTTTTACACTAGTGAGTGAGGCAGTAACAAAGAGGGCAAGAATTTTGGATAATAAATGGGAATTTAGAAAAACTGTCTTTACACGGAGGCTGGTTTGAATGTGGAATTCTCTGCCATGAAGGGTTTTTGCAGCAGAGTCTATAAATTCTTTAAAAGGGAATTGGATAGTTCCTTTAAAAAGGTTATTAAAGGTCATGTGCAGTGAGCATGTTGCTGTTAATGGGATTAGACTAGGAGGCTCATGTGGAGAAATACACTAAATGACCTGGTTCTATGCTGTAACACCCTACGTTTGCCACCAGCAGCCCTGGTGTTGTTAGAGGAACTGGAAAAGTGCCTCCTGAGTTGGTTCTCCCCTTCTTTGAAAATAGAAGCACTGACCCCATTACAGTGCTTGCATTGGAAGTCAAGCTCCTGTCAGTGATGGCATTGTAATATAAAGGTGGCGTGGGTTTTGCTGCATGGAATTCCCAATTTTTCAGCAAGGTTGGAGGATCTGGATTCTGTGCCAATTAGTGAGGAGTTGAGATAAATGAAAAATCCTAATTCAGAACTGACCGTGAATCCTTTAATTGATGGCCAAATGCAAGAAAGATGCTGCTTTTATTTACCGTTGAGAAACCTAGGTGAAAGGCTAAGGGCTAAATCGGAGGACAGCGCCAAGTCTGAAAAGAGTAAAAGCTTGGGTTTTAAAAGATTGTAAGAGGAAGAAAAAAAACTGAAGGAGGTAAGGAGTCCTACATTTTGAGACTGAATTGAAGTAGGAGATGAGTCTTCATTTCAACACTGAATATGTAAAGAAAGGGCAAGAGGATATAGGAAGGCAAATTTGGAACTTAGAATGAACAAGAGTGGAAAGTTAAGAGGATCACTGACCATTGCAGTGTTGATAAAATTCAGAGGCTGCAAGAGAGGGAGAGGGAGAGGGAGAGGTGAGAGGCTGGAGATGAGAGAAGGATCCTGTTTCTGACAGCAAGCTTTTTCTTCTATCAAGTTCAGAGTGAGAGAGCAGTACCCTCGTATATATGTTGCTTATGCAGCCAAGCCAGGATTGAGTTGAAAGGAACCAGACAGGGGATCCTTAAATTTACTAAGGAGTTCCGGACTATTTTAGTACCAAATTGAAATAATTTAAAGATTAATTAATCAGAAATTTTTAAAAGTCTCAAATTGACAGTCACTTCTTTGATTAATTGATTCATTCCTATCTGTGAAAAGAGATTGTTTAACTCGATTAAATTAGAAATTAACATGGAATTTTCCCAGCAAGGCACATTTGTGAATAAATTTCCATATTTTTGAATAAATTTCAATTTTCTCCCTCCCAGATTCTAACACTGTGGGTACAACATATCTGGATCCCTTCTTCCTTTGATCTTCTGATTCCAGACATCTGGTATTCTGGGTTTGGAAGACTAGTTGGGCCTGCTCAACTTGATCGATGATAGAAAAGGGTGAGAGACAACCCAGCTTGACCAGAACTAATCCAATTCTGACAGCCCTGCCCTGGCCAACTCTTTGGTTGGAGATAGTGAGATTGGTTGGAGATAGTGAGATTGAGAGGGAACTGGTACTCCCAGCTGGATTCCCTTAATCTGTAGGAACCCTGATTTTTCATCAGATGTTGGAAAGAATTTCCTGATGACCTCCATTTGTATCATTCTTCCATTCCCAACTGCAGAGATGTTGAAGGAAAATATGTGATGTTGTGTACTTCCTTTTGGTAATCTTGGCAGCCATTTTGTTGCTTGCTGCTTAATGCCTATTATCCAGGACACCAGCAACTTGGGAAAGAGAAATTAAAGAGACAGAAAAGAAAAATGAACTATAGAGAAAGCAAGTAAGAGGGAAGAGAAGAACAGAAGGGAGCAAGGGAAACAAAAAAAAATTCCGCATGAATGAAAGATTGGGAGAAAACAAAGAAAATCAGGCAGGAGACTGAGATGAAAAGTGAGAGGAAACCGGAAGATACATGTAATATTACAACGTTGGATAAGATTTTTTTTCACGGATGTAGACAAACGAAAACAAACCAAATTATTCATGGAAATAATTTCATTTTCTTTTGACTTTTTCTAAGTGTGTGGGTACAAGGAAGCATTCACGAAAAATAACTGCAGGATGGAAACATGGAAACATAGAAAATAGGAGCAGGAGTAGGCCATTCAGCCCTTCGAGCCCGCTCCGCCATTCATTATGATCATGGCTGATCCTCTATGTCAATACCATATTCCCGCTCTCTCCCCATACCCCTTGATGCCTTTTGTGTCTAGAAATCTATCTAGCTCCTTTTTAAATATATTCAGTGACTTGGCCTCCACAGCCTTCTGTGGTAGAGAATTCCACAGGTTCACCACCCTCTGAGTGAAGAAATTTCTCCTCATCTCAGTCCTAAATGTCCTACCCCATATCCTGAGACTGTGACCCCTCGTTCTGGACCCCCCCCCCCCCCAACCAGGGGAAACATCCAGTCTGTCCAGCCCTGTCATAAGATATAGGGGAATTGTAAGAAGAGAAAGCTGTGCTCCATGATGGCTCATGTGACAATAGCAATGAGTAGCTGAACCGCACAGAGCAGTACAGTCCCTGGTTTGGTTCCCGGTCTGTGGTGTGTTCGTGGATCTCAGCTGGGGCAGTTGGCCTCAACAGCCCCTGGGTTAGAGAGGGGGAAAATTATGCAAGGTTTCTGCTCCTGATCATTGTCCAATGGCCTCTGCTGGAAGGGCATGTGTGGACATTGGGTGAAGCTCCGCTGCTGTGATTCTCCCTGTGGTAACTCACTGTCTTGGATGGTGGTGCAGCAGGGGACCACCTGGAATCAGACCCCAGCAAGGAGAATGGAAAAAATTGGCAGGTAAAGAAGGAAGAAGAAATTAAAAGAAAAACAACTGGCATGCTGGAGAAGTCCAATCATGATGGGAAAGCGCTGGAATTATTGGGATTGACGGCAACAAATATGCAACACTGCTGTGTACGAGATTGACAACGTTGATGCCTTTGTTGAAGAATCAAACATATATTTCATATCAATAGGAAAACTCATTATTTTAGCCCTGGAGGGGATGCATGTCTTTTCTTTCCTTAATACTATGTCCTCCCCAACCTTCGATAATATTACTTTTGGGACCTATCTCAGTGAAGGGTGTTGCAGAGCATTTCATGTAGTCTTATAAATCAGGAGCCATACAGCGTGTCTGTGTCAGACGGAGATGTTGTGGCATGCAATGATGGTCTGGTGTTATTGATGCTTTGTTTTCCAGGTATTATGGTCTGTTTTCTACCTATTTAGGTGCCAAGAATCAGCCATGGGTCCAGTTCCAGAGGAAGAACGTTGGGCTTCCAGAAAACACGTCCTATAGCGATCTTTCTGCCTTCCTAACAACAGCCAACACCAAAATGGAAGTGGAAGGATTCCCCTATCTCTTGGGCCATGAAGCCAACAAAACAAGTACTTGAATATTTACTTTGTAGTTAAAATGAGCCTTGTGTTGCTGGGGGATAGGAGGAGTTGGGAGAGTCTAGAAACCCCATAGATGCACCTGTTGTAAATCATTACTGGCAATGTCTGGTGCAATCAACAATGTGAGTCAAGAATTCGATGTGAAGATTGCAGTATTTAAACCAAAACAGCATTTCTAATAATAATGTGTTACACTTGCCTCCACATTGCATGGTTTGTTTACAATTCCAGTTTATAATTTCTTCTTTGTTTTTTTCTCTTCCACTTCAAGTCGCTTGAGGCCGTACACCATTCCCTGGCAGGGAGGATGGGCAAATGACCTGTTCCCAGGCCTTTGCCTACACTATGGGGGTGATTTTAAACCCCAAGAACGGGTGGGTTGGGGGCGGGCGGTAGCTGAAAATAGTTGTTTTTTTGGGTCGCAACTGCAACATTTTCGGACTTTGCATTCCCAGTGGGAAGCCTTGACTTTTCCACACCAACGTTAAACCCAGAAATAAAGCCGGGTTGCAGTCGCGACCCAAAAAACAACTATTTTCAACTCCCATCCACCCCCAACCCACCCTTTCTTGGGATTTAAAATCATCCCCCATATGTCAGTTGGCTGATGGGGTGGTCTGTGAGAGGGGCCAAAGTGACTACCTAAAGCCTCCACCACTCCAATCCCCATGATCTTCTTTCCTTGTAGGAAATGACTTCCCTTCTCTCCGTCCCTCATCTTCTCTCCACCCCTCTCCTCTCCTCCTGATGGCATAGAAAGATAGGGTAGTTGCTGTGTGGGGAGTCATAAGTATAAATATTTTTTCCTAACAGAGCCTAACCTAGCATAGAGGAGAACCAACACTGGTCCACCATGCCACTACAGATGGTCAATTCTGGAGACCGAGAACATAACATAAGAAATAGGAGCAGGAGTAGGCCATACGGCCCCTCGAGCCTGCTCCATACGGCCCCTCGAGCCTGATTCAATAAGATCATGGCTGATCTTCGACCTCATCTCCACTTTACTGCCTAATCCCCATATCCCTTGATTCCCCCAGAATCTAAAACTCTATCTGTCTCAGCCTTGAATATATTCAATGACTCAGCATCCAGAGCCCTCTGGGGTAGAGAATTCCAAAGATTCACAACCCTCTGAGTGAAGGAGTTCCTCCTCATCTCAGTCTTAAATGGCCGACCCCTTATCCTGAGACGATGCCCCCTAGTTCTAGATCCTCCAACCAGGGGAAACAACCTCTCATCTACCCTGTCAAGTCCCCTCAGAATCTTGTATGTTTCAGTGAGATCACCTCTCATTCTTCTAAACTCCTGAGAGTATAGGCCCATTCTACTCAAATCTCTTCTCATAGGACAACCCTCTCATCCCAGGACCCAATAGAGACCCAAAAGCTGCCCTGGTCTTGATTGTTTTGAGAACCTGTCAGTGTTCATAATGCTGCAGCACAGGAGCCCATCTATTTAAAATAAACAGGCTAACACCTGCACCAAAATACCAGAAGTAGGAATGTCTTATAAATGCATTAAGCATATTATCACCAACGCTAATTTCTACCCTCAAAACTCTCAAAATGATCCTTGCACCTCCATCTAAAAAGATATGATGCGATGGATTGGATATAAATAGAAAATCAGTGAATTCAAAAGTCTCTGCCTTTTTTTAAAAATTCATTCTTAGGACGTGGGTGTCACTAGCAAGGCTGGCATTTATTGCCCATCTCTAGTTGCCTTTGAGAAGATGGTGGTGATTTGCCTTCTTGAACCGCTGCAGTCAATGTGGCGAAGGTGCCCCCACGATGCTGGTAGTAGGGAGTTCCAGGATTTTGACCCAACGACGATGAAGGAACGGCCGATATATGTCCAAGTCAGGCTGGTGTGTGACTTGAAGGGGAACTTGGAGGTGATGGTGCCCCTGTCCTTCTCGGTGGTGGTGGTGGTTGCGGGTGCCCCTGGGTAGGTGTTTGTAGTGCATTATTGACTGGGTATATCAGTTGCCAGTCTCCTTGGAATGGTACTCTGTGTGCAGGGACTAAAGGGAGGGCAGGAGAGGAGAACATGGGACATTCTTGTAGTGTTCAATACACCATAGTATGTGTGTCTTCCTTCAGACATATTAATGCAGAGGCTGCAAATTGTGCAAGTTAAATTTTTTTATATATCGTCCTTTATCTGGACACTCTCCTTAACAATTCGAACCTGTTCTTTCTGGTTCTTTATTTAAGTGAAACAAATAGATTAAAGATTTCGGGGTAGACATTCGTGTGACTGTTTCCATTGGGTGGGAGGCGGGTGGAGGCGGAGCAATCATGGTCGGGCCTCATTAGCATTCTGTCGGTGAGCTGCTTGCTCATTTGGAGCAGCTTGCTGATCGGAGCAGGTCAAAAATCCAGTTACTCCACCGGGGAACCCGGCTAGTCCAGGTCAGTTAAAGGGGGAGAAGAGGCAATCCCCTGGGGAGGGCCGCGGAGGGTCAGGCAATGCGGGGTGGGGGTGGGGTAATTTTGTGGGGCCAGATGGAGCATTAATGTAGGTTTTCCACCTTACACGATTTTCTTAGCTTTAATGGAAAAGGAATTCGGACAAAGTGTAAAACGGGCTGTCAGTTCACTATCGTCCATTTGGTGCTACTGCCAGTTTCACCACTATGTAGTTTACATGGACTGACTGGGCTGAATTTTACTCCATTGCCCCACCTGAAATTGGACAGGGTAGCGGCAGAAATGTCAGAAAAGTGGGATGGAATTTTGAAGTAACAATGTGGCAGAGTGTGCACTGTGCGTGCTCCGCCCATTGGCTCTTGGCATGAAGCAGTGCAACCAGCAGCTCTTAAAGGGACCACTGCAGGCAGCTCCAAAAAAAGTTTCAAAAAAGGTATGTAAACGATTTTGTGGAGTCAAATGCTCCACCTGGCCCCACAAAAAAACAGCTCCTCCCACCCACCCCACATTGCCCTACCCTCCGTGGCTTCTCCCCATTATGCGTTATCGCCAATTTCACACCCCAAAATCCTTAATTGGTAGAAGTAACCTCACTGGATTTAAAATAAAATGTTTCAGTTTGCACTGTGGCTTCTGGAAAGTTGGATTTACAACATTACACGTTGCTGTTGGGTGCTGATGACACTCTCCTTATTTTTTTATATAAATAGTTAACGGCTCCAAGTTTGAACTGATCCCTGTGGCTGCAGTCAGCGTCCACCTGTTCACCAGTAATGGCTCTGGTGTCGAAGTGTCCGGCCCCATTCAAGTGTCTGTCCCTCTCCCCACTGACGGCCTTGTGACAACAGTGAGGAGCATCCCTGCCTGGAAGTTTGACAGGAAGATTGGTGAGTAACCTTTGTTGAGACAGATATGTTGTATTAATTTACATTGAACCAAACAAGTTATAATTCAGGTCATTTAAGTAGAGACACTTGTTGGTATTTTTTTTTAATCAAAGTCACAAATGACATCCTATGTGACTGTGGCGATGATAAACTATCACTCCTCATCCTTCTCGACCTGTCTGCAGCCTTTCATATGGTTGACCACACCATCCTCCTCCAATGCCTCGCCTCCATTGTCCAGCTGGGTGGGACTCCGCTCACCTAGTTCCATTCCGATCTATCCAGTTGTAGCCAGAGAATCACCTGCAGTAGCTTCTCTCCCCACTCCCACACCATTACCTCTGGAGTTCCCCAAGGATCTTATCCTTGGCCCCCTCCTATTTCTCATTTACAGGCTGATCCTCGGCGATATCATTCGAAAGCACAACATCAGGTTCCACATGTAAGCTGACGATACCCAGCTCTACCTCATTACCCCCTCTCTTGACCCCTCCACTGCCTCTGATTTGTCATGCTGCCTGTCCGACATCCAGTAAGGGCAGAAATTTCTTCCAATTAAATACTGGGAAGACCGAAGCCATTGTCTTCGGTTCCCGCCACAAACTTTGTTACCTAGCCACTGACTCCATCCCTCTCCATGGACACTGTCTAAGGCTGAACCAGACCGTTCGCAACCGTGGTCTCCTATTTGACCCTGAGCTGAGCTTCCAATCCCATATCCTCTCCATCAGTGAGAGCTCCCAATTCCGCCTCCGTAACGTCCCCCATCTCCATCCCCGCCTCAGCTCATCTGCTGCTGAAACTCTCATCCATGCCTTTGTTCCCTTTAGACTTGATTATTCCAATGCTCTCCTGGCCAGCCTCCTATCTTCCACCCTCCATAAACGTGAGCTCATCCAAAACTCTGCAGCCTGTATCGCAACTCGCACCAAGTCCAGTTCACCCATCCCCCAAGTGCTCCATAACCTATATTGGCCCCCAATCCGGCAACGCCTCGATTTTAAAATTCTCATCCATTTTTCAAATCTCTCCATGGCCTCGCCCCCTCCCTAAATCTATAACCGCCTCCAGCCCTACAACCCTCCGAGACCTCTGTGCTCCTCCAATTCTGGTCTCTAGTGGATCCCCGATTTTCATTGCTCCACCATTGGTGGCCGTGCCTTCAGCTGCCTCGGCCCTAAGCTCTGGAATTCCCCTCCCTAAATCTCTGAGCCTCTCTTACACTCTCTCTTCCTTTAAGATGTTTCTTAAAACCTACCTCTTTGGTCACCTCTCGTACTATCACCTTATGTGGCTGAGTGTCAGATTTTGTTTGATAACGCTCCTGTGAAGTGCCTTGGGACGTTTTACTATGTTAAAGGTGCTATATAAATGCAAGTTGTGTTGTGTATTTATCCTTGGGATGTGGACATTGCTGGCGAGGCTAGCATTTATTGCAAATCCTTAGTTGCCCTTGAGAAGGTGGTGGTGAGTCGCCTTCTTGAACTGTTGCAGTCCATATGGTGAAGGTTCTCCCACAATGCTGTTGGGTAAGGAGTTGCAGGATTTTGACCCAATGATCAAGAAGGAACAGCGATATATTTCCAAGACAGGGTGGTGTGTGACTTGGAAGGGAACTTGGAGATGATGGTGTTCCCATTCGTTTGCTGCCCTTGTCCTAATCTAGGTGGTAGAGGTCGCTGGTTTGGGAGGTAAGAGATGAAGATCTTCAATTTGACTTAAATTGAATGGAATATATCTTACTAATTATAATTTCTCTACGGGGTTAGAGTGAGGTTGATTTTAAATGTTTCTTATAACGTGTCCAGTGATATTCAAGTGGTTTCTGATCAGACTAAGAAGGTGATATTTCTTCTTTGCCCGTGTCTCTCATATTCTGTGTTCTAACACCTTTTCAGCTGAAATCTTATTACGTTATTTGTTTCTCCTCAAACCCTAGAAAATTGGACCAAATCGCCTAGGGTTGTCATTTTTTCTGATTTGATGGTGTGTCACTGAGATTATTGCTTTATCTCTAGTTCTGCTGGTATTTCTCTCTGAGTGTAATAAATAGGTCAATATCGAATTTACCTGAATATAAATGTGAGGCTTCAAGGAAAGTGACGCTTTTATTTTGCTGTCAATATTATAATATTACCAGTGTACTCAATTCACCGTAAAATATAAGACTATTTTTACCTGTGTTTTCAAGAACGTTTCTCTAACTCCTTGTACCTTTTTACAATGTACTAGTTGATCTCCCATGATGTTGCTCAGAGACAAAATGAAAGAAAAAGTGTAATTGAATAGGCCTCAGCTTAGGGTTGCCAACTCTGGTTGGAGGCGTGCCTGGAGGTTTGATCATGTGACATCCGATCACATGACTTCTACTAATGTTATTGCATTTACCTTATAAAGGTTGGGTCCCCTGTAGTTGAGTATTTTTGCTCATGGTCTCGGGCCAGCAACTGTTGTACGATAACTTCCAATAACCATAAGGCCACCCATGAAAAGACAAAGAGGAGAAACCGAGGGTGGGGAAGAGGGGAAACTGAGGACCTTTCCTCATTTCCGAGAGCCCACTCCGTTTCCGAGAGCTCTCGCCCCCGTTTCCAAGATTCTCCCTCCCCCCCCGCCCCCCGAATGCCTAGACTCCTCCCGACTGCGCTCCACATGGTCACGGTTCTGCGGGTGATGTCACTGAGCTGGAGGGCCCAATAACCGCAGCCAGTGATGTCACTGAGCGGGGGTGGGGGAGACACACTGCGGCAGGAAATTTAAATCGCTGATCTCCCGGGCTGTTGGAGGCAGCACTCAAGAGGAACCCCGATTCCGGGTAACTCCCGGTCATTCCAGCAGGGTTGGGAACCCTACCTCAGCAGCTGACACCTTGGTTTTGACCTGTTCATGCACTAAATCCTAGATTCACCCAGGAGCCTGAGGCCTCAAGAGGCCCAATTCATGAAATTGGTTAAAATTTCAGCTACTACAATGTGAATTTCTAAATGTTTGTGATTTACTCCAACCTACTTAGTTAAGCTTTCAGGTACAATTATAAATGATTAGAATGATTTAAATTGAACTGCTTAGATTTTTATTTGGTATGGACTGTAATCATAGAATCATTGAAAGGGTACAGTATGGAAGGTGGCCATTCAGCCCGTTGAGTCCGTGCTGGCTCTCTGCAAGAGCAATCCAGCTAGTCCCACTCCCCTGCCCTTTGCCCTTGCAAATTTTTTCCCTTCAAGTACTTATCGAATTCCCTTTTGAAAGCCACGATTGAATCTGCCTACATCACTCCCTCAGGCAGTGTATTCCAGATCACAAGCACTCGCTGTGTAAAAAAGTTTTTTCTCATGTCGCCTTTGGTTCTTTTGCCAATCACCTTAAATCTGTGTCCTCTGGTTCTTCACCCTCCGCCAACAAGAACGGTTTCTCTCTATCTACTCTGTCCAAACCTCTCAACCTTCTCTACTCTACTCTGAGGAGAACAACTCCAGCTTCTCCAGTCTATGCATGTAACTGAAGTCCCTTGTCCCTGGAATCATTCTAGTAAATCTTTTCTGCACCCTCTCTAAGGCCTTCACATCCTTCCTAAAGTGTGGTGCCCTGAACTGGACACAATTCTCCAGTTGTGGCCGAACCACTGTTTTATAAAGGTTCTTCATAACCTCCTTGCTTTTGTACTCTATGCCTCTATTTATCAATCTGCCCTACGATTTGTGCACATATACCCCCAGATCTCTCTGTTCCTGCACCCCTTCTAGAATTTTACCCTTTAATTTATATTGCCTCTCCTCATTCTTTCTATCGAAATATATCACTTCACACTTTTCTGCGTTGAATTTCATCTGCCAGGTGTCCGCCCATGCCACCAGCCTGTCCAAATCCTCTTGAAGTCTATCACTATCCTCCTCACTGTTCACTACCCTTCCAAGTTTTGTGTCATCTGCAGATTTTGAAATTGTGCCATGTACATCCAAGTCCAAGTCATTAACATATATCAAAAAAAAGCAGTGGTCGTAGTACTGACCCCTGGGAAACACCACTGTACACCTCCCTCCAGTCTGAAAAACAACTGTTCACCACTACTCTCTGTTTCCTATTACTTAGCCAATTTCGTATCCGTGATGCCACTGCCCCCTTTATTCCATGGGCTTCAACTTTGAAGACAAGCCTGTTATGTGGCACTGTGCGGTAATGCGGGCATTATGCGGTAATGGCTGCTCTCTTTATTTGCTCTGGAAAGTGTTTGTCAGATCTAATTGGTCAGTACTCCCAATGTAGAAGCCCAGAGTGACTAATTCAGTGGTTTTCCCTCCTTGTCTGTGAGGAACCACAGCTCTTCCCCACAATGCATACTTGAGGTAAGGAGGTTCACCATCTGAGGAATTGTGGTTACAATCCCACACCCTACTGTTTTGGAGCTCTAGCATTAAACTGGACCCAACCTTCTCACCAAACATTAAATAATTTGCTCTCCTCCTCCCCTGAAGCCACCGCCTCTTGCTGCTGTACATAGTTCCATGGGCAATTGGTGCCTTTCTAAGTGGCTAATTTTAACATAGAAATATAGAAACATAGAAAATAGGTGCAGGCGTAGGCCATTCGGCCCTTCGAGCCTGCTCTGCCATTCAATTTGATCATGGCTGATCCTCTATCTCAATACCATATTCCTGCTCTCTCCCCATACCCCTTGATGCCTTTTGTGCCTAGAAATCTATCTAGCTCCTTATATATATTCAGTGACTTGGCCTCCACAGCCTTCTGTGGTAGAGAATTCCACAGGTTCACCACCCTCTGAGTGAAGAAATTTCTCCTTATCTCAGTCCTAAATGTCCTTCCCCGTATCCTGAGACTGCGACCCCTTGTTCTAGACCACCCAGCCAGGGGAAACATCCTCCTTGCATCCAGTCTGTCTAGTCCTGTCAGAATTTTACATGTTTCAATGAGACCCCTCTCATTCTTCTAAACTCGAGTGCACACAGGCTGAGTCGACCCAATCTCTCCTCATACGACAGTCTTGCCATCCCAGGGATCAGTCTGGTGAACCTTCGCTGCACTCCCTCTATGGCAAGTATATCCTTTCTTGGGTAAGGAGACCAAAACAGCATACAATACGTCAGGTGTGGTCTCACCAAGGCCCTGTATAACTGCAGTAAGACATCCTTGCTCCTATACTCAAACCTTCTTGCAATAAAGGCCAAAATACCATTTGCCTTCCTAACTGCTTGCTGCACCTGCATGTTTGCTTTCAGTGACTGGAGTACAAGGACACCCAGGTCCCTTTGCACATCAACATTCCCTAATCTACCACCATTTAAATAATACTCTGCCTTTCTGTTTTTCCTTCCGAAGTGGATAACTTCACATTTATCCACGTGATACTGCATCTGCCATCTATTTGCCCACTCACTCAACTTGTCTAAATCGCCTTGAAGTCTCTTTGCATCCTCCTCACAACTCACGATCCCACCTAGTTTTGTGTCGTCAGCAAACTTGGAAATATTGCATTTGGTTCCCTCATCCAAATCATTGATATATATAGTGAAGAGCTGGGGCCCGAGCACTGATCCCTGCGGTACCCCACTAGTCACTGCCTGCCACCCCGAAAAAGACCCATTTATTCCTACACATGAGCCTAGACAGTGGTTGTTGATGGCAGTTCGACAGCTGGAAGCAAACACAGCCAACTATGATCCTGGCCACACCGGACACATGCTTTTTCCAGCTCAGACCATCGGATGCCAATCAGTACTGGGAACCCTGACAATTCCCTCTCCACCCAACCCAGGAGTGTTGAGGCCAATTGTAGTAATTCCCAATGCTGTCTCAGCTGAGATCAGTTAACTCATCGCAGATTGAACCATGGATTTCCCTGGCCACAACTGTTCGGTATCACACTGGGCGGTGACTTTATCAGCTGATCCACCAGGGATCTGGGAGAAAAGGCATTACTCGTGGAAATAATTGTATCTTCTGCACATTCCCAGACGTGCTTTTAGATCAATTATGGGGTAGAAATCGCTCGGAGTGACGAATCAACAGTGCTCGCCGCTCCATAGATTCACACGAACACACTAACTTACTGCAGTCTTCCTCAGCCACTTCCTTGAATAGGAAGCGGAGAAGAGCCCAGGGTCAGTTCAAGCGAAGTTAGGACCCTGGGAGAAGCGGGAGGATCGGTCTCTCCCCTCGATCAATCAGATCGCAGCATTTTTCACACGCTGCGTTCACTGTTTCCGAATTGTGAAACCAGGAATTGAAAGGTACAACATTAAAAGCAATGTAAAAATAGTGAAAAATACGGAGCGTAAGAAATAATTGAATAAGAGAGACAGAGGGGAAATGTAAAAAAAAATTAATTTTTTAATTTAAAAAACAATTTTAATGACCAAAAACTATTAAAATCAGGAGTAATGCGACTCCACATTTTTAAAAGTCAATTTTTAGTTGTTTGGCAGACATTAAGACTAACTGCGCTGTTAACACTTAGTTTAGACCTGGTATTTTTAAGCGTACCCGTCTGGTGGCGTAATTAGTTACTTTCCAGCTAAGCAGATAAGCAAGCTTGCGCTTTTTCAATGATTCCTCTGAATGCAGTGTGCGATGTCCCTTTAATTCAAAGCTGTCATATCGCAGGCAAACACTAGAAGCAAGTTCCTGATTTCCACGTTTCACTACGCATGTGCGAACGCCAGAATTTGCTCCTCCATTTTGCCACTAACAACGGAGAGCGCTGTTGAGCTCTCTGTTATTTCGGGAGCGATTTCTGCTCCAGTGTGCTTAGAGTCTTTCCACAGTTACAGCCTCTCTTTGTCAAGGGTGACTGGGATGAATATTTCAGGTTAATATTTTGCTGTTTGACCTTTTTGTTGTTGTTCTGACCTCTCCCTGACTTTAGATCTTGCAGTTGGTATATTTATGCAGTGTTTGTAAAACCCAGGAGTGCTGGTCAGTAATGTGTTCCAGCTGAAATGAGGCTCTTTAGATGATTTAGGGCTCTGTGCACATTTGTTTTCTCTTTTCACTTAAAGCTGGTTCATAACTGGAGTCCATGAAAGAGCAGCACTTTCTCCATCAGTCACAATACAAAAGCAGGGATGTAATGATGGAACTGTATAAAACGCTGGTAAGGCCACAGCTGGAGTATTGTGCGCAGTTCTGGTCACCAGATAAGACGTAATTGCCCTGGAGAGAGTGCAGAGAAGATCTACAAGAATGTTGCCAGGGTTTGAAAATTGCAGCTACGAGGAGAGATTGGAAAGGCTGGGGTTGTTTTCCTTGGAGCAGAGAAGGCTGAGGGGAGACTTGATTGAGGTGTACAAAATTATGAGGGGCCCAGATAGAGTAGACAGGAAGTATCTGTTTCCCCTAGCGGAGAGTTCAAGAACTAGAGGACATAGATTTAAGCTGTTTGGCGGAAGGATTACAGGGGACATGAGGGAAAAACTTTTTTACCCAGAGGGTGGTGGGTGTATGGAATTTGCTGCCCGAATTGGTGGTAGAGGCAGGGACCCTCAACTCTTTTAAAAAGTACCTGGACCTGCACCTAAAGTGCTGTAAGCTGCAGGGCTACGGACCGGGTGCTGGAAGGTGGGATTAGAATGGGCACCTGGATGTTCTTCGAGCCGGCGTGGACACAATGGGCCGAATGGCCCCCTTCTGTGCTGTATCTTTTCTATGGTTCTAATTATTATGACTCGGATAAATTTTCAGATCCCTCACGGCCTGGTCAGTTCTAAAGAACGGAGAAGGTGTTAAGAATCCTACGGTTTCTCATGATCGAGCAGCGGACTAGTTCGACCCCTCACGCTCTGTAGGTCACGGAAACTCAGTTTGTAACCAAATTGAAATCTGGTTAAACAAATGCCCGTCAGGCACCATCTAAGGGTCTGTAGCAGCACTGAGGGTTGCTCAATTCATTTGAATAAAATTGCTGCTTCATTTCTCTTTGTAGTACATGTACTGTTTCCAGTGCAATTAGTTGCTTAAATATTTACAGTTACAGGGAGCTGGAAACAACCTTGGGGAGAGTGAGGGCAGGGTGGGGTGGGGGGTTGTTGGGAACAGCTCATGTGCAGTAAGGGAGGTTGTATTATGAGCAGGAAAACAAATTAACTTGTGCTTTGCCTTGCACACTTTATTACAGTCTTACAGTGAAGGTTACACAACACCATCAGATCACTGATTGTGTCTGCTGCTAAATTCATTTTGTCATTTGTGAGAACTGAAATAAAACAGACTCTGCAAAATTTCACATTGCAGAGGAGCACACAGACTTTTCCCAATAGTAGAGGCATTAAACTCTGTTTCTGGAACACTGTCCCCTCAACTGAGAAAACACTTCTTCTTGGGGGAAAAACAGGCCTTTGAATAACAGACAATCTTGGTTTGGGCAGTACAACAACAACTTGGATTTATATAGCACCTTTAACATGGTAAAAATATTTCCCCAAGGCACTTCAGAGGAGCGTTACCTGACAAAACAATTTGACACCAAGCCACATAAAGAGACATTAGCACAGCTAATCTAAAACTTGGTCAAAGAAGTAGGTTTTAAGGAGCGACTTAAAGGAAGAGAGAGAGAGAGAGAGGGAGGGAATTCCAGAGCGTAGGGCCTAAGCAGCTGAAGGCACGGCCGCCAATGGTGGAGTGATGAAAATTGGGGATGCGCAAGAGGCCAGAGTATCTCCAGTCCAGTGCTGTCACCTACATTGTATCACATGCTGCGGAGGAAATGGGATCAGTTTATTGACTGACGCACTTGAGGACACCCCAAGGATGTGAAACGTTCTGTATAAATGCAAGTTCCTTCTTTCTTTAAACCATCAGGGCTGCCTCCCTTGAAACTGTGTTGCTGCTACTTAATTGAATCATCTCTTAGGTCTTCTTGTTTCAAACTAAAATCCCAGTGGACCTTTTCTATAGTAGATCATTCTTTTAAATCAGTAGTTTTCATGTGCTCACAATCAGACTGGAAAATTTCTGCTGGATGAAGATGCAGACACTAAAATTAACTCCCAGTGCACGTGTCAGTATGAGTGTCGACTTACACGGCCTTGGGCTGCTTGGAACGCACTGTCACTGCTGATCTGTTCGGTGCAGATCAATCTGAAATACTGATCTGTTCCTGCTCCTTCTGTGTATCAGGGGTCTCCTGAGGTGCAGGAGAGGAAATTAATACACCCCAGCTTCCCGTTTTTTGGGTCCTGACTCAGTGCTGCGCGCGCAGCGTACTCCTGAACCAAGGCCCGAGGCCTTCCCGAAATTGGGTCTCGGGCCTCATCTAAATATTCCAGTGAGCTCGCCCTTTTTGTATGGCTTGCCTCACCGGCAGCGGCCTCAGATAAGCCTTGGCGGTGGGGAACAGCAGAAGGTGGGGGGGGGGGGGGCCAATGGCTGCTGTCAGGCGTGCTGTGGACGGGCACGCCTGCTCCTCAATAAAAACATTTTTTTAAAATGTACTTACTTTTTTGGCGGTGGCTGCCCCCGTGCCAGCAAAACCAGAGTGGAGCAGGCCTGGCGCCGGCTTCGCACAGGACAGCCGAATTTCTCTGAGGGGTCCTAAAACAGATGTTAAGCTCCTCATTAGCATAGGCAAGGGGCCTAACACCTGTTTTAGCCGGTTGATCCTAATACCTGAAAATCGTCCGAGGCCAATAAAAGGCGTCAGGCGTTTTTCAGGCGTCTTTGGGGCGTAGGTCATAGCCCCGCAAAATCGGTCATCCCCTCCCCGGACCCCCCATTTTCCGCCTGGAAAACCGGGAGCAATGATAACCAGTTTCTAATCCCGTAACCTGATCTGTTGGATTCCAATGGGAGAAAAGGAGAGCTGGAGCTTTTTTATGAAGGCACTCAAACTTCTCAGCCACATCTAGTTACCATGGTAATAACTGCAGAGAGACAGGTGCACGTGACAAAATGGACAACCGGGTTTTGTGGCTCATTTCCTCAAGTGTAGCATGAAATGTATTCAATGCAGAGAACTATTTTTAAGCAAACCAGTTGCTGGTAGAGACTGCTGGAGATATTTCAGTGATATCACAGACATGCCTGGAGTCACACAGGATTTCAGCCCCCGCCCCCCCCCCGAGGAAGCTCTCTCAAGTGGTGGTGTTTGTTCGTAGCCCACTCAGTGAACACAAGGCAGATGAGGTAAACACTAGTTAAGTGTTGCTTGGAATGTTGTGGGGGGGAGGGGGAGGGGGAGAGATTGCTGTCGATTTTGTGGATCTTTTCAACAAGTCTGTTTCCATAGCGATTTCCTCCCCCTCCCCCCCATACGATTGTGACAGGGAGCATGTTACATATTTGTATAAATTAATGAAACTTTAGCATCCTGATCTAGCACATTCCAGAAGTAAATAGACTGGGTGGGTCAGGAACAGTAGATTCCCTGGATGTTCTGCGCCATTTGCGACTCCTGGCTTTTGGATTAATATTTGAAAGTAAAGCCATGGCAGGGCCATATTGTGGATTATTCCTTTAAAAGGGCAACAGATGAGTGCATGCAGAGGCAGTTTCTGGAGTTATTGAAGTGGTGAGAGGTGAGGGCTCACTTCTTGGTATCAAATTCTACCACGTTTCCCCTCCCCCCCCACCCCGCCCCCCCTTCGCCTCCCCTTCTCTCTGTCTCAACACTTTGATTGCCTTGACAACGGGCAGTTGGAAAGATTATCTGTAATCACCAGGTATTGTTCTCTGACTATAAATGCGGTAACGTTCAAGGAATCCCACACTTCACCTGACGAAGGAGAAAGCCTCCAAAAGCTTGTGATTTTCAAATAAAACTGTTGGACTATAACCTTACATTTGTCAACCCCAGTCCATCACCGGCATCTCCACATCATTCTAACAGCACAACACCTGAAGGGAGCTGCCTACCACCCTACAAACAGCTCCGTTCCTGGCACTCATCATCCTCCCAACAGGGACCTTGCCTCACCCAAATCTCAATGCCTAGTGAGCTTCCATGTTCCTACCCCTGACAGCTAATCGTAAACATCTGACAGCATGTGAGTAATAACAACCAAATATACTGAGCTAAGCAGAACCTCGATTGTAAGTCTTCATAAGCACCATTTAATGATCTGAGAAAGCATGTAAAGATGGTACAACTCCCATAAATATAAAATGACCAGTTAAATATAAGTGTGCACAATCATATGTCAGCAAATCACCTGTCCTGACTCTTGCAGAAACGTCCTCCTTTATGGCAACTTTGAAGCCACTATATTAGGACCGTGCTTCTCCAAGAGAATATGACTGAAAACTATAGCAACAGCTTCTTACACGACTGGGGTGTGGCGAGAAGGCCCCGTGATTATCACTTTTCAGCTTGTTGTCCTTTCTTTGATTGGCGGATTGAAAATAAAAACAAATTCTGTCTATTGTACAAACATCAGTCTCCAATTAAATGGCGTGAGTCCGAACGCGGTTTGTGGCGGGTGAAATTGGTCATGGGCAGTCGTCAATAGAAACGAAAATCAGACTACCGATTCGCTATTGCCCGTTTAGCGCTGACGCCCAAGATCATTGTCACCCCCATAATGTCACAAGAGCCCTTTAATTTTGTTCCTCCCTCATACCCATCTATTCTATATATTGGAGCTTAAAGATTTTTCTGCTGAAATGCTGTCCTGTAAGGCTCTTGTGTCTAAAGGGCCGTCACTGTGGTTTAAGCACTCTTGCACACGGAGACGAGCAAAGATCTGACGTCAGGGGTAAAAAATCAATCTAAAAAACTTGCTCTGCAGTAGTTGAATCATCTGGTGAAGTAACATTGCCCCTGAGGCTAATGTCACTGCTCGCAACAGAGTTCTTGGAGTGTTGAGGCTCAGGACTATGCCTGCCAGAGTGGGCAGCCAGATAGGTTGATGGTATCAGTGCCAAGAGCAATAGGTGCTGCCCTGGCCCTTTAATTTATGCTGAGTGCTGTATCTCCAGTCTTTGGGTGCCTACTACCTTCTGGTGTAGCCAATGAGCATCATGAGGCTGTTCAACTATGGGAGACCTCGGCAACCAACCAATCCTTTCCTCACCCAATGTCCACAAAGATGCATTTGTGGTGGGAGTCACAGGATAACAACCAGGAGCAGGGACCCTTATTAGGTGGGTCCGGGCCCGGGTGGTGGAAAGACCAACTCCAAAATTTCTTCAGTACCACATTAGCAAGTTGCCTTAGCAACAGAGCCATTTTAGATGCAGTGTACCTCCAGTCTGAGCTCTGTCGATTGTGATGTAGAATCTGTCAGTAAGGCACTGGGTTCTGGCTGCTCTGACATTAGCATTCAGCGCTGCTTTTCAAATTCCTTGTTAATGACTATTATTATGTCATTCTGGCTGTGCGTTGCATCTAATGTTTATGTATTTCATTCAGAGAATGTCACTCTGGTGAGAAATGGTGTTGTTTGAGACACGGCACTAAACTGGCAGTGCAAATCAAAAGTCGGGGTTACTGCGTCTGGAGTGGACCTTCATCAAGGCTAATTACAGCTTTGTGTCAATGAAAGGGTTAACGGGAATCAGATTTGGTTTTAGTAAAGGACGTCCTGTTGTGATATCATGAATCTCTGCATTTTTAATTGTTGCAGTTTGGTGTCTGATACTTGGATATAAAGGCAGTCTGGCCGTCTCTAGTGGGGGTGGGCTGTGATTAGTATAATTATCAGGAGCAGTAGCAGCAGCTGGTGGCCTGTGTACAGCTGAACTCTCTGCCATCAGGGAATAGGGAGGGAATTCCTCCACTCCAGGAATGTTATCCTCTATACCTCACATCAACAGGAATTTCTAACTGATTGGTGACGACTTTCGACAGTCGGGCAGTTTGGAACATAAGGACAGGAATAGGCCATTCAGCCCCTCGAGCCTGTTCTGTCATTCAATTAGATCACGGCTGATCTGCATCTTAACTCCATCTACCCACCTTCGTTCCGTAACCTTAATGTACCCTTGCCTAACAAAAATCTATCAATCTCAGTTTTGACATTTTCAATTGACCCCCAGTTGTAACGATGTTTTGGGGGGAGAGAGTTCCAGATTTCCACTACCCATTGTGTGAAGAAATGCTTTCTGACATCACCCCTGAATGGCCTAGCTCTTAATTTTAAGGTTATGCCCCCCTTGTTCTGGACTGACTCACCAGAGGAAATAATTTCTCTCTCTACATTATCAAATCCATTAATCATTTTAAACACCTCAATTAGATCACCCCTTAATGGGATGAACCTGGTGCTTTTGACCAAACCTGCCAGTGCTTTGTCACCTGGTCAAGTGTGTTGGCGAAGGCTGTACTGGACCTGTAAATAGAGGCAAATAAGATGCTGCCATGCTGATGTAGATTTGTGTTGTTACTTTCTTTTGTCCATGGGGATATTTTTCGGTTTCCCATTTTTTGGGGTCATTTTTCTTCCATTTATCTTCATCTACCAAACTGCACAACCTGCTGCCTGTAACCGGCCCTCATTTATACAGCGTCTTTCCACATCTCAAATTTATCCCTGTGCTTCACACACGATTAATTACTTTGAAGTGCTTTGAACCATCTCAGTTTGAAGCACAAGGGCAGGCCATCCGGTCTCTCATGTCTGCACCAGCTCTTTGCTAGAGCAAACCAAAACTAATCCCACTGCCCTGCTCTTTTCCAATAGCCTTGCATCTGCCTCTGCTTCAAATATCTATCCCATTCTCCCTTACACAATGCAATGGTTCCTACTTCATCCACTCCCTGTGTCAAAGCTTTCCATGCTCCAACTATCCTCTCAGTAAAGAAATTTCTCCTAACCTCCCTCCTCATTCTTCTGGGGATAATTTTAAATTGGCGACCCCCTCATCACCAACACCCCACCCAGAGGAAAATCCTCTTTCCCTATTCACCCTATCAAAACCCTTCATTGACTGTTGCTATGCTATCAAATGCGGCAGCCATTTTGCACAGTGCAAACAACAATGTGATGAATGAATCTGTTTTTGGTGGCGTTGGTTGAGGGAGAAATATTGGCCAAGTAACAAGGCGAACTCCCTGCTGCTCTTCTCCAAACAACAACATGGGATCTTTAACATTTACCTGAACCACTGGAACAGGCAGATGTGACTCTCTGCTCTGACTTTCCCTCGTCCTTCCTGGATGAAACTGTATCGTACGTTCAACATCTCCCGCTCAGATCAAGAGCTGAGCAGAGTGGGGCTTGAACACCACAAGCTGCCAGGTATCTTAAGGTTTAATTAAAAACTAGTGATAGACACACAATGATTGGAACGACAGCAGATCTGATGCCTTGTTTGAGTTTATGGGCACATTGTTTCTGATATTTTTGGGCACTGAACTTGCCCAGGAATTCTCTACTGGTTTCCTAGTGCACTGAGGACCAGGCACAAAAAATACCCTTCTATGGAATCTGCCCCATTTACACTGTGGACTAAATCCTAGAATACTGATGACATTAGATAAACAACTGACTGTGACCAGTTGTGTGTACACTCAGTTTAATGTGATGAATCTTGACTTTCATTACAGGCTTTTCCCCATGACTGAGGTGGGTCATAAAGGCCAGTGATTAAATAAACCACATTGAGCCACCAGCAGTCTGGTTTGAAACACCAGCAACTTTAAACGTTGCTGCTTCAGCTGTGATGCCTTCATTGGCAACAGGGGGGGAAATCTATCTTGAGATGGATCTCCACATCACTGACAGCGGCATGGCAGTTACCTTGCAGGACCATGACCATAGTCAGCAGGGCTGTACTGGAGGGCAGCTTACAGGCTTTTCACCTGACCCCTGACTTCAGTCCTCACTGGAAATTCACCCAGAATGTTTCGACTCCCTGCCTTGACTCTTGCGAAATCCAGTAAAAAAAAAACCTTGAAGATTTGGATCCCTCAACAAGTCAGGTAAATGAACCGAGTGGTGTGGTACGGTGTGGAGCCAGACTGACCAGAAATACTAGTTTCCACTTTCTGGTCTGTGCTGAGTTAGCTGATCCCAGCCAGGGCAGTAATTGGGGTGCCAAAACTGTCCTCAGCACTGCTGGGCTTTATAATTCAACTCCACGTAACCACCCTCTCACAGGCATAGACAGAGACATAGCTATCTGTATCTTTTACCCATATACTGTCGACCTCAGTGACCTTCCCTACTAACACATTGCAAAACTGAGGGGAGGGGGAAATGGGGTTTGCAGCTTTCAGAAGAATTCCATTACGATGAGACAGAGTGAGGGAATGAGGACTTCCCCTATTCTTTGTGCATGTGTGGTGTGTAAAGTAATCTGCCATTATTACTTCAGTGAAGATCCAAACATCTTATATTAGGTGTCCAAGTTTTTTGTCTTCATGGACCAAATAAGTGTCTATGGAGCCTTGCAGGGGCCCACATATAAAGTTTAAATCCATGTTTCAATTTATTTGCATATTATTCAAATTGCTGATGCGAACAGATCTTGGTGTTCCGATTTAGGATTTATCCACAAATGAGGCAACAGAACTAAAAGCAATCTCTCAGCATAGCTCCAGATTTAGTATTGAGATTTAGCTGCCCTGCTCCTCACTGTAACTCCTACTGGGGGTCTCTGTTTCCCACACTGGCTCACACTCTGCTTCTTGCACTCAGCACGTGTGTCTCTATCTTTGCTTCTTGCTATCCCACTCAGTTGTTGACCCTTTTTCCTTTCTTCTGCAGTCTCTTGGTTCGTACTGTATCTCTGCTCTCTCATAGTTACATTATTAATCCCATTTTTACAAATAAAGTGTATATGAGATTGATTATCTTTCCCTCTGGCAGTCTTGGGGCATTCATGCAGCCGAGTGCAGCATCTATGTCAGCTCTTGGCTCTCGTAGATCCCACTGGGCTTATTTATAAGTGTACTTGGTGGAATTACCAGGAGTGCCTGCAGGATTGTTCCAGAGCTTCCAGTGGATTTAAGGAGAGAGAAGACTGGCCTGCCTTTCCCTCCAGGTCATAATTTGGCTGTAGGACACATGGGGTGGAAATCCAGCATATCTGTGCATGATCTGCCAAACTTATGCCTGCCTACCTCACCAGAATTTTGGGCATTGTGACTCTGCATTCTCTTGGTTACTGTTTCTCTGCACTGTTTCCTGTACTCTCTCCTGTGCTCACTTGGTTACTGTATCTCTGAACTCTTCTCCTGTGCTGTTTTGGTTACTGTATTTCTGTATTCTCTCCTGTGCTTTCTTGATTACTGTATCTCTGCACTCTCTCCTGTGCTCTCTTAGTTACTGTCTTTCTTTTTATTCGTTCATGGGATGTGGGCGTCGCTGGCGAGGCCGGCCTTTATTGCCCATCCCTAATTGCCCTTGAGAAGGTGGTGGTGAGCCGCCTTCCTGAACCGCTGCAGTCCGTATGGTGAAGGTTCTCCCACAGTGCTGTTAGGAAGGGAGTTCCAGAATTTTGACCCAGCGACGATGAGGGAACGACGATATATTTCCAAGTCGGGATGGTGTGTGACTTGGAGGGGAACGTGCAGGTGGTGTTGTTCCCATGTACCTGCTGCTCTTGTCCTTCTAGGTGGTAGAGGTTGTGGGTTTGGGAGATGCTGTCGAAGAAGCCTTGGCGAGTTGCTGCAGTGCATCCTGTGGATGGTGGTGAAGGGAGTGAATGTTTAGGGTGGTGGATGGGGTGTCAATCAAGTGGGCTGCTTTGTCCTGGATGGTGTTGCGCTTCTTGAGTGTTGTTGGAGCTGCACTCGTCCAGGCAAGTGGAGAGTATTCCATCACACTCCTGACTTGTGCCTTGTAGATGGTGGAAAGGCTTTGGGGAGTCAGGAGGTGAGTCACTCGCCGCAGAATACCCAGCCTCTGACCTGTTCTTGTAGCCACTCTGCACTCGCTCCTGTGCTCTCTTGGTTACTGTATCTCTGCACTCCTGTGCTCACTTGATTATTTCCTTTCAGTCTTTGTTGCTCCGGCTTTGCTTCCCACACTTCCCAAAGACTGCTGCCTCCATACCCACTTAACTGACTCCCTCTTTTCCTCAGTCTTCTTAGCCCCTTGCTGGCTTTCCCTGTACTAAAAGACACACCCTCACACTCACCATTATGTTTTACTGAAGTGACAACACTGATGACTAAACTGCCAATCAAATATGGAGCATATTTTCCTCCTTGTGTGCAGGAGACTTCCGTATGGACACATTCTAAATCCAGCGGAGTCATGTCATAGAAGATTGATCACGACAATGTGCAAACTCAATCCTGGATATTTCATTTTAAATTAGTGAAGTGTGAATATAGTGAGCACTCTGAGAAAATCATTTCTTTCATTTCATTATTATTGATCTTTTCAGTTCTACTGTCTCAGGTCCATAATGTTCTCTTTGGCTACACCGTTTTATAAATAATGTGTGGCGTTCCTCTTGACAATAGGCAGAAACAGTTAGTCTTGGCCAATGCAATATTGGTAAGTCCAAAGTACAAGCAGGTACATGATATTTTTTCTCCTGATGGGTTGTTTACTGCTGGGGTTTAAAGATGAGGGGGAAGTAACAGTCAGGGGCATCACTAATGTCCTAACTGATCTTCCTAATTCTTTGGTGGCACCCTTCTCACTGGAGAGAAGTCCACGTAAAACTTCATTTCACTGCTGCCACTGAAGAAAGTTGGCTGAGAGTCTATTCCACAGTGGGACAGGACTGCTCAGTGCACAGCGTGGGGCAGCTCGCTCACAACCAGACCCCGTAAGAATCACAGTTCTCACTGTCTGATAAAGCTGCCAACAGAGTAGAACATTAGTGGGTTTTCTCCAGTCATAGCTCACAAAACACAGTATTCAAATCTCCAGAAGCTGCCACCTTCAGGCCTGCACCACTCAGCCTTATAAAGACACACTTAAACTCACGAGCAACTTTCGCAAACTTGATTGGTTAACACCTGTCCCTGCAAGAAACCAATTGGTTAACATTGGTCAGGCGGTAGCATTATTAATCATTAATTAAAATTCTACATCAATCTGGGTTTTGACATGAAAAAAACAGGCTAATCTTTCAATTGCCTGGACATCAGACAGTTATTTTTTAATTGTGTGGCTTGTTTCCTCTGTTAAACCAACAACTTGAGACCAGCCCCAGTGATCATCCAGTTAGGCTCGGCCATGGATTCTGAACGTAGCTGCTTTTCAAACTCCTGACGAACTGTGGGTCTGAATTAAATGAGTCACTACCAAGCTAAAGCTAGACAAAAATGCTTGATTTTTCATCACAATGAGGAGGTTATATAAACACAAATTCTTTCGTTCTCATTTACTATAGCCCTCACATGGAGAAACAATTCAAATAATTGACTGTGTATACTACGCGTTGAATAGTTAGTTGCATCCTGCCTTTTATCGCAGTCCCTGATACGCAATGTGGTGAAAGGCTTGAAATCCAATTTGAACATCACTGAAATTCAAACAGACCTCTCAAAGGACGCCTTTCAAAAAGTCACGGAAATCATGGCCTACTGTAATGTGGTTTGGGAGTTTGGATAAATAAAATAAATTCTCACTAATGTTCAAGTCCTTTGAACTCCATATTGCTGTGACAGGCACTCTCGGTTGTGCTATAGACTGTGGGTCATTTGCGGCAGGCCTGAAAAGGCACATGTTGCAAAACCAGCAAATGCCCCAAGCTGTTTGACACGCTCGGATACGTCGGCCTGAATCCCATGTCGCACTGTGATATGTTTCCTGCCCAGTACTGCTGCAGACATTTTTGCTGAATAGATTTGGAGAAAGCCTTCAACTGAATGTCGCCTGTTTTGAGCTCCAATTTGCTTAGGGTAAGTGATTTTAGCAGCTGTGATACGTGTCACTTAAAATAACATAACACCCTCTCTGTGATTTGAAATTCACATCAATCATTGTGCAAATAAAGAATGCAATGATACATGGGCATTGCATGCCTCAAAATAACAGTTATTATAGAAGAGTAGATTGTGTTGAAGTGAATGAATCTCTTTCTGGTTACAGAATGCTAAATGTCAGCACATTAAAATCGCCAGGTTCCAGGAATAAATGTCAGTGCGATTGTAGGATGAGGTAGGCCAAACCCTGACTGTGGTTGGCCTCTCTTGGCCACCTCTTCTCTTCAGTTTATTAGGTGCTGAAATTATATACATAATTTTTGTTCATTCTGCAGGGATGATTACAGAGAAATTGCTGAGAAATGACATGTTTAGTAGACGAAACATGTGGCTATAATACAAAAACAAAATACTGCGGATGCTGGAAATCTGAAATAAAAACAGAAAATGCTGGAAACACTCAGCAGGTCAGGCAGCATCTAAGGGGAGAGAAACAGAGTTAAGGTTTCAGGTCGATGATCTGTCATCAGAATCGCAAGAACTGGCTATAATACAAGGCTGTTTTTATAGCCACAGAAATTCATATGACAGTTTAGAAAACTGAAAAAGGGAGAGATTGTCGGTCATTTCAGTGAAGTGATCAATCAAATACTGTGCTATTTCCAAACGTGGAGCCGTGCTGTTTGTGTACAGGTGTTAACTCTGTGCAATCAGGCCTTCTGTCAGATGTTCTAGAGCAGATGTTGTGGAGATTTAATCCTTGTACCTTATTTATTGTAGTAACTGGCAGCTGGGTGAATGGATCATTCAGGAAAGGAAAGAAAAGGACTTGCATTTTATATAGTGCCTTTCATGACCTCAGGACGTCCCAAAGCGTTTTCGAGCCAACAAAGTACTTTTGAAGTGCGGTCGCTCTTGTAATGTAGGAAACGCGGCAGCCAATTTGCGCACAGCAACTCCCACAAACAGCAACGAGATAATGATCACATGATCCATTTTAGTGATGTTAGTTGAGGGATAAATATTGTCCAGGACACTGGGGGAAGTCCCCTGCTGTTCTGTGAATAGTGCCATGGGATCTTTATCATCCACCAGAGGGCAGACGGGACCTCGTTTTCACGTCTCAGCCGAAAGACGGCACCTCCGACAGAGCAGCACTCCCTCAGTGCTGCACTGGAGTGTTCGAGCCTAGATTATGTGCTGAAGTCTCTGGAGTGTGGATTGAACCCATGACCTTCTGACTCAGAGGCTACCACCTAATTCAGCTCTCATTGACAATACAATCTGATCTGACAGAAACTTTGAGTATCCCTTTCATTTTTTTTTAAGAGGGATCTAAGAGGCACCAAATCAGTATGTGTGAGAGAAAACACTACACTTTAATGTTTACAGCAGTCAGAACAGGAGAACTTGTAAGACTTCCTGGTGGGTATGTTGGCAGGCAGAGGAGCCGTTATGAATAAGAAAATAGTTTTTATCTTTTCCTGCTGTCTGATGTTAATCCTCGATGGCGACATCAGGAGGGTAGAGAACGGAAATGTTTGGCCCTTGGCATTAAACAGCACAAGTTCCATGCTCTGGAAACCCAGCAAGAATATAACCCGGGGTATTTTTGCATTGCACACTGCGAGTTGCCATATTGTCAAAACTATTTTCACCTTAATTCTGAGAATTAACCCCTACATTTTTCTCACGCCCTCTGAAGTGGCTTGGGATGTTTTTCTACGATTAAAGGCACTATCTAAGTGCAAATTGTGGTTGCACATTTCCAGTGTTCCTGTAATTTATTCTGATCGGACCCTGACCCCAGACCCTTTTGAAGGGTGGATCTTCTGTATTCCCTCAAGGATAGATGCACCTGGAAAATACACTATCAACAAAACAACTTTCTCACTCGAATGCATAGAGGGGAAAAAAAAGAGCAAGATTATAATTTAAGATTTAGAACGTTGCTTTTTTTCTGTTTCTTTCTCTCTCTCTAATTCTGTTGCCTTTGTTTCTCTTCCTTTCTTACTCCCAGACCCCTCCACTCCCATCAGGCTTGCCTGCAAGTCAGCAGCATAGTTCAACAAAATGGCTCTCAGAACTGTGAGAGAAACAGCCAGTCTCGCATATTTTTCTGAGAATCTTATGAGCCAATTGAAAAGGTGTCTCGAATTGTGATTTGCAGGCGAAAGTTGATCACTCATCTGTGCTTCATTCAAGACTCCCACTGCGGATGGATGCACTGCTGATGATTGCTTATGAAAAGCTAGGATGCCTGTATCACCCAAAGCCCTTGTTCTCCACTGCATTTTTAAATTATTTATTACACTACAAATATTGATTGTACTTTTTTTTTCTGCCTTGAAAGTTGTCCCTGCCTTTCAAGGTCAGCAGTTTACTCTTACAGCCCTCCATTACACACAGGGTATGTGCAACAACAATAACTTGCATTTATATAGGGCCGTTAATGTAATAAAACATCCCAAGGCACTTCACAGGAGCGATTATCAAACAAAATTTGACACCGTGCCACATAAGGAGAAATTAGGACAGGTGACCAAAAGCTTGGTTAAAGAGATAGGTTTTAGGGAGAGTCTTCAAGGAGGAGAGGTTTAGGGAGGGAATTCCAGAGCTTAGAGCCTAGGCAGCTGAAGGCACGGCCGCCAATGGTGGAGTAATTAAAATCAGTGATGCGCAACAGGCCAGAATTGGAAGAGCTCAGAGATCTTGGAGGGTTGTAGGGCTTGAAGGAGTTACAAAGATAGGGAGGGGGCGAGGGCATGGAGGGATTTGAAAACAAGGATGAGAATTTTAAAATCAAGGCATTGCTATTCAATATAGCATAGGCATAGAGCACTGCTTTGACACAATGATGTCCTTCCTTGACTGCAGAGTGGAGACAATTAATGGCATCCTGGTTGATGAGAAAGATTCATCATAGTCCTGCACTTCATGTCACTCTGCAATTAGCTGCTGGATCAGGTCAGCATCTCTGCATCTTCTCTGGTAGTCTAGCTGAGAGACTGACCATGGTTGGTGGGGGGATGGCCATTCATTCTGTTTCTCTAACAACATCATGAGCTGTTGGATTTTTTTTGGGTTCTAAAAATATTATAAGAGTTATTTTTTAAACTAATTTTCAGAATAGAAATATCTTGCATTTACCTCATATCTTATCACATACTCAGGACATTCTGAGATGCTTCATATCCATTGAGTTGTAGCCATTGCTGGTATGCAGGCAAATGCAGTAGCTTATTTAGCACACAGTAAGATCACATAAAAAGCAAATGAGATGAATGACCAGTTAATCTCTTTTTTGCTTGTTGAGGGATGAATTTTGGCCAGGATTCAAGGAACTCCCTACTTTTCAGTACCATGGAATCTTTAATATTCAACTGAACAGGCACAGAAGGTTTAACATCACACCCAATCACTACTGCACTGAACTATCAATTAATCCTTATGAGGGTGTCTTATACCCTGAAGTGGGGCTTGAACTCACAACCTTCTGGCCCAGAGGCAAGAGTGTTACCAACTGAGCCAAAGTGACACTCTTTATATGGTTCTCCCCTACAATTAGTGGTTAGATTTAGGATCATATCACAGTAAGTGTAAAAGAATTAGTATTGAAGCTGTAGCAAATTAGATTTTGCCTGTTGTATCTGAGCTGGATTTTTTAACCACTAACATTTCTGAAACAATTTTCTCAACAACAGACTGAATTCATATTTAGGCTCACAATGGTGTTTGTAAGTGTTAATTAGTTCTACAGAGGTGGGATTGTTATGTACAATATAAAACATTTCAAGCTATTATGAGAGAATCACTTCTTGAGACACCCAAGGATAGAGGATTGTTGGACTTGTACCATATAGGACTTCCCCTCGAGTCCGAAGACAGTCTCGGCCACTAGATGTAAATTAACTTTAGAGATTTATTGAACATACACGTGATAACATGCAAGCAGTTATGTCTACATACTTACAAGTAGGATATCCATTTGGACTAAGAGTTGCTGCTATCTAGAATAGCTCTTAGCTTTGAGTAACAAAGAGTGCACAACTCCATCCCACATTTATATCTTTTACTGAATCACACCTTTGTCTAAACCTGCCTTAAGCCAGTTCTGTACTGTTTTGCAGTGCATCACGTGACCTGTTGTTAGCATGAAACTGCTATCTGCTGCATCATGTTCCATTTCAGTACTTTTCCATCATCTGCCCAGCATGAGAACAGTGCACGTACTCTTCAAAGTAAGCCACCTACCTATTTAATCCATTCACTGCCAACAAGGATGTCACTCTATTCCATTTGCACAGCAGGGTGGAGGGGGGGGAGCTTACCTGAACAGATATTGTTGAATCTCTTGCTCACACATCAAAGTATAGCTCACCTCAGGGTAGTAACTGTGATTGACAGCTCGTTGGACTGAGCCCCTATCTAATTGACATAAGACAGGGCAGTTCCCAGAGCATGCACACATGTTTTATCTCTCTCGCTCTTGCTCTCTCTTTCTCACATTCAGAGAGTTTTCTATGCTCTTGGCAGCAGCAGCCACAGCAGCAAGAGGGCTTCTATGTCTTAAAATTCAGGACCAGATTAGCTTCAGAGACTTAGCTAGAGAACGGGAGGTAGTAAGTTGTATCTTTATTGTTTTTTTCACAACCAAGAAGTGTAGGGATATTGATTGTACTCACTGTGAAAATTGTATACTGTTTATTCATGTATTTTATGGTTTGAAGCTAATTCAGCAAAGTGCTATTTCAGTCTGTCTTCCGTAAAGGGAGGAGAACTCGTGGTGTCAGGTATCATAGTTCAGTAGCTGATCTATGAAGTAAGGGCTCTGTTGGAATCCCTGCATCATGTAATTGTTTCTCCAGATATTGAGCAGGAATAGGTATACTTCAGATCATAGGGGATGCACTGTCCATGTACAGGAGTGACCGGTGCTGCTGAATCTAGTGCAAAAAACTGAAAATTGTAACAGAATCAAGGAGCTGGGCTTCATTAGCAGAGAGATTGTATTGTAGAAGGGGTTGTATTGTTGTATAGGGTACTGATTAAACTCCGCCTCGACTAATGTGCAGAGGTTGGTCACCCTGATCACAGGAAGAATATGATTGCTTTTGAGAGTGTACGAGATGAGCAACCAATATGGTTCCAGGTCTCAGGAATCCCAAGTGATGAGGAAAACTTAAGGAAGTTTAGTTTGTTTTCTTTAGAAAAGAGGAGACATTGAGGTGGCCTGATTTGAAATGTTCAAAACCATGAGGAGGATTGACCAAGTTTGTCTGAGGAAAAGGCTGAAATACGAGGAGCTGCCAATTAAAACAGTTAGTAATAATAAAAATCGGTTGGAGTTTTTTTACACAAAGGGTAATAGAATTGTGGAATAAGTAACCAGGTAAGGCCATTAGCATAACCCTCAATGAGTTTGAGAAGCAACTAGATTTGTTTCTGGAGAGACATATTAAGGAGGTCGCTAGGTGGCTGCGATTAAAAAGCTTACTCTTTTTAATTACCTTTTCCAAGCTCTAAAAGTGCTTATGTTCTTACCTCATAAACTTCTGCTCAACCAGAATAAATGAGAAACCAAGTACATATCCCTGAGCCAATCACCGTTCAATCAATCACTTGGGAGTGATTGAATGAGTGATAATGGACGCCTGCAGGAGTAGGGTAATCTGGCTATTACAGATCTTCCATAGAGAGGATTCTGTTTGAATCTAATGTTTTTTTACATGGCCACCATTTGTAAAAAGATAATTAAACAAATCCTGTGAGGATACAATAATTCTGTCCCTGGAAGCCTGGGGCATTGATTTATATGACACTAATATATTGCTAATTGATAATATTTGTGCTGGCAATGTGAAGGACAGCCTAAGGCACTGATGTGTTTTTACTTTACCCAATGTTATATTTCATTACTCTTTAACCCATGGGTATTTCTTTCAATATAAATTAAAACTAAATATTGCTATACAATACACATACTGCCTAGTGAGTGAGCCTGTATTATATTGCAGATTATAATAACCTTTATGCGAAGACTGCATCATAAAGAGCTGTAATATCTTCCTGTAAGCCTGGTGATTTGACTAATGGGTCCTCAAAATGGTGCCAGTATGCAGTTGAAGCTATTATATTTGTTCAAACATTAGAGTAAGGTCCCTAATCCCATGCTCCCAGCAGAGAGCTGTGCTGGAAGGGACCGCAGGTCAGAAAAACAGCTATAACATTGTAGGACCCATTCTCCGACCCATGGGTCATAGTATCATAGTAGGTACAGCACAGGAGGAGGCCATTCGGCCCATCGTGCCTATGCCACCTCTTTGAAAGAGCTATCCAATTAGTCCCATAGCCCTGTAATTTTTTTTCCTTCAAGTATTTATCCAATTCTTTTTTGAAAGTTACTATTGAAACTGCTTCCACCACCCTTTCAGGCAGTGCATTCCAGATCATTAAAACTCACTGTGTAAAAAAAAAATGTTTCCTCATGTCGCCTCTGGCTCTTTTGCCGATCACCTTAAATTTGTGTCTTCTGGTTACTGATCCTTCTGCCACTGGAAACAGTTTCTCCTTATTTACTTTGTCAAAACCGTTCATGATTTTGAACACCTCTATCAAATCACCCCTTAACCTTCTCTGTTCTAAGGAGAACAGCCCCAGCTTCTCCATGATATGATAAAATAGGAGTGTGTGGACGGCAAGCAGTGATTGAAAGATAATGATAAGCGTGGTTTACGCTCCTTTGAGCTTGGTGCAATGTGGAATCAGGGAAATATCACCACAATTTATTACATGTTATTAAAGAAATACAGAGGAGTAAGTAAAAGACCATCCCAAGCGAGGCCCTCAAATCATTCTAATCCTTGGAACTGGTTCTGAAAATTGGAGCCCCGAAGGCCTGTTCTTTGTGAAATCCAGTGTGGCCTGGCCTATAGTTTGCAAATCAATGCTAACCCATTAGTAATCCAACCAATTGTTGCCAGGCTTTTTACTGCTCACCATGGTCTGCAGCCTGGACTTGTTCTCTTTCAATAATACAGTTCACTCAACGGAAGGACTTGGAGCCATGGCGATTGAAAAGCCATCTTTTGAATGTTGTGGAAGACTGAAATTTCTGATGATTTAGTTTCTCTTTTGGGTTCACGTGATGTAAGAAGAACGTGCAGTCAGAAACAACTGTAACGGGCATAACACTTTCATGAATTTGACTCCACTGATTCCTGGGAGCATAGGAAGACTTTGAGAAATTGTACTAGTATAATTGTGCTAGTGTTAGTTTAGTTCAGTTGTTAGCACATACATTTTAATTTTCACATAGACTGGGAGTAGCAGAACAGTTCAAGTAGTGAAGGCAATGAACTTGTAGAATGTATTCGGGATAGTTTTCTATAGCAATGTTTTAAGAACCAACAGGGGACTAGGCCATACTGGGTTTAGTGATGAGTAATGAACCAGAATTAGTTAACAATCCGACGGTACAGAGCGTCTTGCAAATAGTGACCATAATATGATTGAGTTTGATACCGGCTTTGAGAGGGAGAAGGGAGAGTCACAAACCACGTTTTCAAATTTAAGTAAGGCAAACTTCGAAGGGATGAGAAATAAATTGACCACAGTAAAGTGGGCTGAACTGTTAATGGTAGACCTGCAGACAAACAGTGGGAAATATTCCAAGAAGTATTTGGTACGATACAAAACTAGTACATACCCCTAAAAGGAAAGTGTTCCATTTGTGTAGTTAAGCAACCATGGACAACAAATAAGATAGGAGACAGTATTAAACTAAAATAAAAGTCTTACACAAATGCAACAGAAAGTAGAAATCCAGCAGACCGGAAGAGATATAAAATGCAACAAAAGTGTACAAAGAAAGTAATGAGGTGCAAAAAAGGATTATGAAAAGAAATGTGCAAGGGATATCAAAACTAACAGCAAAAGTTTTTATAATATATTAAGAGAACGAGAGGATGGTAAAGGGGAATGTGGGCCCATTAAAGATGGATAATAAGAAAATGGCAGACTTGTTAAATTAATAATTTGTATCCCTTTTCACAGTGGAGGCAGAGGATAAAATACCAGCAGTACAAGGTAACCTATAAATAAGTCAAGGGAGGAACTTAGTGGATTTAATATAAGCAAAAAAATTGTAAATGAGAAAATAATGGGACTTAAGATAGCTGTATCTTCAGGACCTGATGGTTTCCACCCCAGGATATTAAAATAAATAAGTGAGGAAATTGCAGATGCATTAATCATAATTTTGCAGGGCTCTTTAGATTCAGGAATTGTGCCTTTGGATTTGGAAATTGTAAATGTCACTCCATTATTTAATAAGGGTGGGAGAGCGGAACCAGGTAACTACAGACATGTCAGTTTATCATCAATTGTGGGGAAGTTACTGGAATCTGTTATCAGTGACTGAGCACTTGGACAGGTATCAGTTGAGCGAAGAGAGTCAGCATGGATTTGTGTAGGGTAGGTCATGTATGACTAATCTAGTTGAATTTCTTGAGGTTGCTTGCATGGCAGATAGGGGAGAGTCTATGGATATTGAGGCATTTGATAAGGTTCCACACAATAGATTATTAGCAAAAATAAGAGCACGTGGATTTGGAGGTAACCTTGTGATATAGGTCTTTATTTGGTTGGGAGGCAGGAGACAGAGAGTAGGAATAAAAGATTCATTCTCTGATTGGCTGGATGTGACAACTGGTGTTCCCCAGGGATCTGTAGTGGGGCCTCGGCTTTTCACCATATATATATTAATGACTTGGATGAAGGAATAGAGAGTTGTATATCCAAGTTTGCAGATGATACCAAGTTAAGGGGCACGGATGTTGTGTGGATGAGAGGAGGAAGTTACAAAGGGACAAAAGGGTGTAGATGCTGGGTCAATTGAAATGTTCCCGACTGCGATTGATAGATTTTTGTTGGGTAAGGGTATCGGGATATGGAACAAAAGCGAGTAAGTGGACTTGAGGTACAGATCAGCCATGATCTAACTGAATGGCAGAACAGGCTCGATGGGCTGAATGGCCTACTACTGTTTCTATGTTTCTATTTCTGAATCAGAACATTGTGGATTCAAACCCCACTCCACAGACTTGAGAACATAACCTTGGCTGACATATTAGTTCAGTACAGAAGGAGTGTGCACTGTTGGAAGTGCCATCTTTTGGATGAGCTATTAAACCAAAGCTTTGTCTGCCTGTTCATAAAATGGCTGTATTTGAATAAGAGCAGGGAGTTCTCCCGGTGTCCTGGCTAATCTTCATCCCTCAACTAGCACCACCAAAATCCATTAACCTGTCATTTATCTCATTTGCTGTTTGAGGGACCTGGCTGTGCGCAGATTGGGTGTTATGGCTGTGTTTTCCTACATAGCAACAGTGACTACCCTTCAGACTTAATTCACTGGCTGTGAAGCGCTTTTGGATATCATAAGGATGTGAAGGATGCTATATAAAGACAAGCTGTTCCTTTGCTGGGCTATCAAAGAGCAAGTTACAGAAATCTGACAACCTAATAAATGTTGCAACAGCCATGTTTACCATTAACTCTGCATGCAGAGAGCAAAGTTTCAAGTACAACACTGTCAAGGAGAGAGGTTCACAGAGGTACTATATGAAGCTTCCCTGCTGACATTTTGTGCAGACCTTTTGGGTTGATACAGAATGTTGAGGTGCATCTATAGCAACTCTTGTGGTGTTGCTATAGTCTTGGTGTTATAGAGAACATGGAGTAGGCCATCTACAGGTTTTCTAAGATTTGGACAGCAGTGATTGCAAGAGGATTTTTTTTGTTGCGGCCTTCCATACAGGGTACCGGTGTCACACTATTAGGCCTTTTAGCGCACTGAGTTTGGTGACAAGTAAAGCTTCTCCTGTCGTCTTTTGTGCACATCACTTCTGAGCAGGTTCCTGTGGAGAGTCCTTAAACGGACTTGTAGCTGGATGAGATTATCAATCTTCAATGAGTCTGGGGGGAAAAGCCCAGGCCATTCAGTAAAATGCCTTCTACTAGAGATCTCTAAGATAAAATTAATTTTAAGAAGGCAAACTGAAAAAAAAAAATCACATTTTAAGCCCAAGATTTTTCCTTTAAACTCAAAGCAGCAACAAGTTAGTGTTATAGTGAGGGTAGAGGGTTTTTTAATAAACTAGGTGCACACAGAGTTAAAAATAGATTTATTTGAGAGCCAGCTTTGCGAGATACCACATGCTAACTTACTACACAGACCACTTTATATTTGTCAATTTTTTATCCCTGTCGGACACTGAATCCATAGTTGTAGGTGTGATGAATTGTTCAGAGTGCTCAGCTGAATGCATAATGTGGTGTACAGTGTTCTGTTTCAACAACAATGTCTCAACAGGAGTGTGAGGTGTACCGTTTTATTATAAGTCAATCAGGATCGCAAAGGTTTGAATCATGCTTGGATCCTCCTGATTGCTTCCCACGCAATAGATCTGAGATTTCTACTGGTGATTTTCAGCAATAGGAAGCAGCTCTGATTGCTTGGTGAACCACCAGGTCACTCCTCTGTGATCAGTGCCTCCTAATGCTGGTGATGAGACTCCAATTATAGCCCGGTTGGGTGGAGGAGCCATTCAACGGCGACGAGGAACCTGCTGAAAAAGTAGGAAGAACAAAATTGGGGGATGAGTTAACCCAGGGCACACTCTGTTATGGGCTGGGGGGTTTTGAAAGTGCCATTGATAGACATTTGGAAACAGGTCACCTGAGCTGGTGAATGTGCGGGTGCTGCGGGGGAACCTGTAGAAGTGCTGGAAATAAGATCCATTTGGGGCTGTGTGTGATCTCTAAACAAAAGCTGAAGCAATGCAAGTGGCCGTCTGGTTTAAATACCAGGGAGCGAAAATTATAAATAAGGAAGTTAAAAGTAAGAAAGGAAGTCAGGTGGAAAACTTTTACACAAATAGGAATGGTGCTGTGAAGTAAGGTGCAAGGGAAAAACAATGAAGTGGACAATATAAATGGTTCAAGAGACGATTGAAGGATATGGTGAAAAGGCAGATACGTGGGGTTGAGATCAACCACGAAGGGACAGGCTTGTTAAACCAAGTGACCTATTCCTGCCTAATAGATTTCCTGGATGTTCAAAAAATTATTGCCCTACCAATGGGACGAGGGACTGGAGTCTTGCTTTGCTTCTCCGAGTACTTTCACCAAACCCAATCAGTTTGTGCCTTTCTCAAGATCCAAACCATTCCCAGAAGAGAGGCAGGGCTGGTAATCCGTTCCCGGGGCTCTGCTAATAGTACAAAGTACATGGAAACAAGGAAGGACATGAGCATCACCGTGACTGACTTTCCTGTTGCTTTTTCCCTCTCTCCCACTGGGGAAATGTCTCATTATTTCCCCCTCTAGCTACTTTTCACCCTCCCCCATCTTGCCTGGATGTTAACCTGTCTCCAGTAACTCTGCTGGTATACCAGCAGACACAGGGTATAATTTTCACCTGGAGCTGGGAACTGAGCGCGTGGGTAAATATTCACATGGGAAACCCAGAAGTGAGTTGAATGCATGGAATCTGCGATCACAACTCAATTAAATGTAATTATTTTTGCTTCCTGGTTTCCCATGCGACAGCTAGCCAGATTGATAGGCTAGCTGCCTGTTGGGAGGAAAAAGAGCCCGGAATCGGAGAGGAGGGAGGGGGAGAGCGATCGTGGGCCATGGAGGACATTGGAGTGGGGTAGGATCTGATGTCGGAGGTGGAGAATGGGATGTTGGGGGGAGGGCATGGAGAAGATCACGGGCTGGGAGGTGATCGAGTCATCGGAAGAGTTGTAGGTCAGGAGTCATCGGAAGATTTGAAGGTAGGGAGGGGGTCTTGACCATCGGGGAGGGAGTCTACCATTGTGGCGGGATCTATCATCGGAGGGGCTGTCCCATTGGGGGGTCTACCATTGGAGAGTTCTCCCATCGTGGGGAGTGGTCTCGGACTTTGGCGGGGGAGATCGGACGATTGTGGGGGTCCAATCGCAGCAAGTAAGCTTGTTGGGCCTGGAGGAAACACTCTTGCTCCTCTTGGCCCACAAGAAGTGCAATAAAGGCACTCACCTCATGGATTGGCCCTCCTTGCCTCCTTTCACCTGACGAGATTCCAAAGCCATGCAGGTGAGGTTAAATTAGTTTCAGAATTAGAATCAACAAAAAATTAAGTACCTCAACTATTTCAATGAGGTACATTGCCCCTTTAACAATCCGCCCGTCAGCTTTAAGTGGGGCCAAGATTTCCGGGTTTCAGATGCATGTGCATCCTAACGCGCCTGTGTTAAACCCAGACGGAAGTGAGTGCATTGGAGCCAGGATGCGGTCCCGTTGCTAAAATCTACAATTTTGACTAACCACACACCCCCAGCCCACCCGTTCTTTGGGGTTAAAATTACCTCCCAACTCACTGCGTCACCAGGCTGCCAACCACATTCAAAATCAAAATTAATAAATATATATGGACTGAAAAAATAAACACCTACATACTGGGAAAATGCTGACATTTCTCAGTCTAAAGTGTACTGGTTGTAAGTGCCACATTTACACTGCTCCATTGGTGAGGCTGGTTTTTCTTTTCCTAATGTTCTCCCTTTCCCTGAGGTTGTTGACTCCTTTCTAAGGTACAGGTCCATAGGGCCTGGCTTCCTTCAGCTACCTCACTCAAGTGGCCATTTTTCATGTGTGAGTCTTGACATTGAGCTGTAGGCTAATCAATCACGGGGGTATCACAGCCGATCCCAATCCTGTCCGCACCCAATGCCCACAATCACTTCTAACAGGGATCATTGGATAGAGATCAGGAGTAAGAGCCCTAACAATTTTCCCCTCTTTAACCCAGGAGCACTGATGCCAATTGTAGTGCCTCTACTGCTGCGTTGACTAACGGAGGAACATTAGGAACAGGAGTAGGCCATTCAGCCCCTTGAGCCTTGCACCATCATTCAATTAGATCATGACTGATCTGCACCTCAACTCCATTTTACCTGCCTTTGCTCCATATCCCTTGACACCCTTACCTATCAAAAATCTATCGATGCTCATCATTAACGATGTTACATCCAGGGAGGGAGTTCTGCTGACCAGCAGTTCTAAAGCATGATTGAGATACACCAGTAATCTCTCTTTATAACATTTATCAGTTAGGACACAGTTCTGTGGAATATCTTCAATCTTTTGCATACTAAATATCAAATTGTCATTCATCTAATAACTTGTTAATGAGGCCATCATTTCTCAGAAGCTGACTGTTAAACCCCACCACATACATGGTTGATGAGTGATGTAGTTTAAATAATAATACCTCACTGTTCCCAGTCCAGTAAAAACCTTCAACCCCTATCTGCTCAGAACATCCTTTCTTTAAAGCTGGATAAAGCATAGTCTTTTCTATCCTGAGCTTTACATCACAAATCATTACAGTCAGACAGCTGGGTTTATCTCTGATCATGAGAAATGCAAATCCCGGCAATTATTTTCAAACTAATCTTACATGAGATGTGACCTCTCCCTCCCTCAGGTTAGGGTACTGCAGTGTTACTGTGTTTAATTTACAGAAGCACTTCACGTCCACATGTAAATTCAGATGATTCCAGTATCCGTTTTGTTAACCGACCCTCCAACCTCTCTCAGACTCAAGAGTTGGCTCAGAATCCTGAGCAAAAAATGATGACAGGAGTTAATCACCATGATCCACATGGCTTTTCATAAAAAAATAATAACTGGTATAAAAAAAATTCTAAATTTTATTTTGCTTTTTCATTTTCATTGCTGCTTCTTTAGCCAGTCCCGGTCTGTGACCAATGATTATTTTTGGAAGGGGTGGGGTGGTGGTGGGAGGGAGGAGTGCGGGGAAGAGCTGCTTTATGGGAGGGTATGAGTTACTGAGGGAAGTGGCAGCCAATAAGATTTGGGCTTCTGAGATCGCCAATGGTGTGAATGGAGCCATTTCACAAGCTGATAAGAGTGTGGACATTGAAATTATCCAATTATTATCCAATATTTGCTCCATTCTTAAGAAGTGTCTTTGTCAGTAACATTCATTCTCCCTATTTTGGACTCTGTAATTCATTATTTTCAATATATTGTTGTAAAAGAGTGCATGTACAAATTACTGGGAAATACTGCCCTTACTATCCTCAGAAAGAGCCCTTAGATGATGTCAGAATGGTCCTGTGGTATATACTGTATAATGTGAAACTTGACTTGTTTGTGGCTATAAACCAATGTTAGCAGCTGCAACCGACCCCCAGAATTTGACTGAACTTATAACCCACTCGAGCTCCGGAGATAGGGTCACTTAAATTAAGGGGGCAGGCACTCATTCCGTTTACAGTGCTTCATGAGATTCCACATCATAGGAATTTTGAAGCAGCACCTTGGAGGAACATCAATTAAGAGGAATTGTATTGGCACAAAGACTAGTCGTGAGATTTTTCTGTTGTGTAATGGTACCAGTGTGTTAAATAAGCCTAATGAGATCATTGGTTACATGCTCTGCACCGAACAAGATCAGAAGCCAAGAAGTAAAAGTTTATGTGTGCATGAGCAAATGTATAACACAAGTGTCGGAAATGTGCAGCAAAAATAGAATAATTTCCTCACCTTTTCATATGGTGCTGTCAACCCAGCTGATTGTGTTTTAAGACTTGGGATTTTGCCTTTTCTTTTAAACAAAAACAGGCCATTTGTGATGTCACAACACAAGCTTAAAGTCTTGCCACTCCTGCATCTTTGGCTCTCGCCCAACTTCAGCTGCCAGCCTCAGAATGACCCCGACCCCACTCCCACTGGGGAAGCCGACCCCACTCCTGCTGGGAGCTCCAACTGGATTCCCATTGTGACTTCTATGACCCTGATCCGACTCCTGGTAACACCCCTAACTCCCACTGGCAAACTCGAGCTGACTGACTTCCCCCATTTCTGTTTTGACTAATCAAAAAGTCTCCATGATTCCCACACAATACTTCAACCGCTGTAACTCCAGAGTCCGAGAGCGTCTTGATTTTGTTCCTGAAATAAAGGACGACTTAAGGTGCCAGTGATAGGATGTATTTCTCTCTTCATAATATCTCTGATTGCCTGTGAGTTGGTAACTGGCTGAACACATGTTGGCAGCTTAAAAACACAATTAGAATATTTCACTTTTCACAAAGGCCCTCACTAGCCTATCAGATTGTTCAGTTGACAAATTCATTAGAAACTTCATTTATTATATCATCGCAACAATCCATTTAGACCAAAGAAAGAAAAACCTTGCTGGAAAATAGGGTTTTTTGACATTAACGGGTTATATAGTTTGGGAATATTACAAAGAAAAGCCTGGGATCCTAAAGCAGGGCCTGCAGTGAAAGTCCTCTTATTACTCTTGAGTATTTAGATTATTTCCTATTTATACAAAGAAAAAAATGATCTACATTTTTGTGAAATATCACTTGAAACTAATAATGCTCTAGTGCTTTGTTGTGTCATAAAAGAAAATGTATATTGTAATCAATATAACCTGTTTATGTTAATTAGCTGTAATCAACACACACAGTATAACGATATACCTGCAAGGTTTGATACTGGATTTTTAAGGTAGAGATTATTAGTGGATGAAAAGTTAAATAAGAACACTTTCCATTTATTATAGCACCTTTAAGGTAATTAGGAAGTCCCAAGGTGCTTCACAGAGGTGAACCGGATACTGAATAGTGAAGGGAGGAGTTAGGAGAGTTGACCAAATACATGGTCAAAGAAGTGGGCATTCAAGAGGCTTTTGAAAGAGGGGAGAGAGGTCAAAAGGTGGAGAGGTTTAGAGAGTGAGCTCCAGAGAGTGCTGCCAAGATGGCTGGAAGCTCTGCCAGCATAGGTGGAGTGGAGAAAGGAAGGAGGCGAAGGAGGTCTGAGTTGCAAGAGCGGAATGTGTGTTTTGACACTTAGGGCTGGAGGATGTTGCAGAGGTAGGGAGGGGAAAGGCCATGGAAAACTTATAGATGTCGAATTCAGTGCAGTGGGGAATGGGGAACATTTGGAAATTGGTGTGGACAGGGATGAGGGGAATGGGGAACCTTTCGAGATTGGTATGGAAAGGGAAGCATAAGTGCTAACCACCAGTATTTCATGCTAACAGTCAATGTTTTGGGGACTCGGTCAGCTTTAGCTAACAAAGGTAAGTGTAGAATGGGCCCCACTCCCCACCCATTGTGCTCCTCCCGTGTCCAGTGGCTAAAGCACCGGAACAGTTCCCTCTATCCTTTCAGTGCTGCTCTCAATTCTAATGTTGGAGGTTGTGACCTCTACACACTGTAAGCAGGATCCCTCGCAACAGAGTTCCCACATCCGATATAAGAGGTTGCCGTCACTGTCTTTAGCACGAGAAGAAACATTGAGAGGACAGAGGAACCGAGTCCAGTGCTTTAGCCACTGGACTCGGGTAGGAACAGGAATGAGTGGGCAAAGGAGGGGAATGGATGAAGGTGAAAGGGGTTATAGATTGTACTGAAGTGGGGGAATGGATGACAGTGAACAAGTTGGGGGAGTGGATGTGGGGTTTGAAGCTCAACTCAGGGTCAAACAAGACACTAAGGTTGGGCACCATTGGGTTCCATCTGAGTGAGGAGCTGGGGAAGGTGACGGAACCGGGGAAAAGATGTGGAGTTTTTGGTGGGAGCCAAATAAGATGGCTTGGGTCTTATCAATGGTAGCACTCGCACCTTTGAATCAGAAGGCTGTGGGTTCATGTTCCAGAATTTGAGCATGTAATCTTGACTAACACTCCAGTGCAGCACTAAGAAAGTGCGGTATTGTCAGAGGTGCCATCTTTCAAATGAAACCGTAAGTCTCACCTGCCTGTTGAGATGGCCATAAACAATCCCAGGGTACGGTTTGCTGATGAGCAGGGAGGTGTCTTGGGCAACATTCCTTCCTCAATCAGTACCACCAAAGCAGATTGCTTACATAGCAACAGTGAAAGCCCTTTCAAAGTAATTCATTGGTTGTAAAGCACTTTGGGACATGATAAGATGCTATATAAATGGCATAGTTCATTCTTTTTCTACTAGCAAGGTAAATATGTTCTCCAAGTTCCTGGAAAGTAAAACTTAACTGTTTTGAGTTACAGCAGAAAGTATGTTTTCTATTTAGCATAATTAGGTCTCATTAGTACAATTTAATGGACTTGTTAGCATAGCAAATATTCATTTCAAAATCCCGGGGAGGATTGCTGCGGCCACATGATGGCAGGAACGCCTACATTCATAAGTCATTCCCCAACATTTATGGGGTGATACTGCCCCATTTCTGCTGGGCGGAAGGCCTCAAAATCTACTCTAAGGATGGGAAGAGGGGTGGGGAATGGAGAGGCAAAAATGGGGAAATGGGAGGGGAATGGAGAGTGAAGAGCGGGGAAAGGGGAGGGGAATGGAGAGTGAAGAGCGGGGAAAGGGGAGGGGAATGGAGAGTGAGGAGCGGGGAAAGGGGAGGGGAATGGAGAGTGAGGAGAGGAGAAAGGGGAGGGGAATGGAGAGTGAGGAGCGGGGAAAGGGGAGGGGAATGGAGAGTGAGGAGCGGGGAAAGGGGAGGGGAATGGAGAGTGAGGAGCGGGGAAAGGGGAGGGGAATGGAGAGTGAGGAGTGGGGAAAGGGGAGGGGAATGGAGAGTGAGGAGCGAGGAAAGGGGAGGGGAATGGAGAGTGAGGAGCGGGGAAAGGGGAGGGGGATGGAGAGTGAAGAGCGGGGAAAGGGGAGGGGGATGGAGAGTGAAGAGCGGGGAAAGGGGAGGGGGATGGAGAGTGAAGAGCGGGGAAAGGGGAGGGGGATGGAGAGTGAAGAGCGGGGAAAGGGGAGGGGGATGGAGAGTGAAGAGCGGGGAAAGGGGAGGGGGATGGAGAGTGAAGAGCGGGGAAAGGGGAGGGGAATGGAGAGTGAAGAGCGGGGATAGGGGAGGGGAATGGAGGGCTTCGAAGGGAGAACCGAATTCTTGAAGTAGCGATTTGAAAGTTTTATTAATGAAAATTATAGGTCTTCTGAGCAAGTCAGCACAGCATCTGTGGAGAGAAGTGACAAGTTAACATTTCAGGCATAACCCTAGATGAGAACCTTTCATCATTCTCTCCACAAACTCCGTGCCGGACTTTCAAGCATTTCTGCCTTTTCTTTCAGATTGGCAGAATCTGCAATATTTTATTTTTTTCTTTAGGCTTTATTGGGGCCTGCTCCTAATCTTTATCCTTTTACATAGGCAATATAACATTGATGTTTTTAATTATAAGGGTACTACACATTAATGCCTTGACTTGTGACATACTGTGATCTGTTACAACACACATTCAGATCTATCCCCACACAAGCTTTTCTGTCCTCAAACCCTCCAGCATTTCTTTGCGAGTGCCAATGCTACCATTTCCCTCACCTCCCCTTTCCTCCTCCAGCTGGTGACAATAAGGAGAAAAAGGATACAGTGGACACCGAGTGTGGGGAAGTGGGGAGGGGATTGGAGAGGGTAGAATGAGGAAGGAACGCACAGTTAGAGGGTTTTGAGGTGCTTTTTAAAAGCTGGGATTGAGGTGGTCAGACAGAGGGAACTGGATCGAGAATTCCAGAATGTCGGAGCCTAGTAGCTCAAAAAGAACCTGTCAGTTGAGCAGAGGGAGTGAGGGGCAGGAAGTCCAGTGTTAGAGGAGGGAGGGTGTGCACAGGAATATAAGGCAGGAGAAGATATAAAAGCAGTAGGGTTTCTGGTAATTTCCTTGCTATCTGGTAAAACCAAGCAACATTTCTTTTATTTTTTCCACATGAGCAGCAACTGTTTGTGTCAGAAAGACAAAAATCTGTCACAGGAGATTCTGGACCAATCTAACAAACCTTTCACATTCACACCTGTGCCAGATGAAGCTTGTGACAGACTGTGATAATGAGGCATTGGTCACCGTACCAATGTACCCTTCAGCTCTTGAAATATAGTCCTATTTTTCTTCTGTTTTTAAACCTTAAAACAGCCACGAATACTTTCTGTAAATTTACTAAAAGCTGACTGTCTATCACAAACACCAGAGGATTCTTCCGAAGCTTGAAATTCTCACTTGACGTTCATGCTCTCCAAATAAAATCATCATTTTGCTTTTATCTTGGCAAAAACCTCCTTTTTCAATGGCCAAAGGGTTAACATTGACAGTAAAGCCTTTCACCATAGTTTGAGTAACCTTGTGACCTTGCCTTCAGTTATTGATTCCTCATTCAAAATGTCAACTTATTTTCTCCTCAGCCCATCTCAATATTTTGTTAATGAACAAGACTCGGTTATCCTCTTGGGCTGCTATTAATCTTGCTGTCGTAGAATCATACAGCACAGAAGGAGGCCGTTTGGCCCATCGTGTCTGTGTCGGCTCTTTGAAAGAGCTATCCAATTAGTGACACTCTTCTGCTCTTTTCAGATATTTATCCAATTCCCTTTTGAAAGTTACTATTGAATCTGCTTCCACCACCCTTTCAGGCAGTGCATTCCAGATCATAACAACTAGCTGCGTAAAAAAATTTTTCCTCATCTCCCCGCTGATCCTTTTGCCAATTACATTAAATCTGTGTCCTCAGGTTAACGATCCTCCTGTCAGTGGAAACACCTTCTTCATAGTTACTCTCGTAGAACCCTTCGTAATTTTGAACACCTCAATTAAATTTCCCTTTAACCTTCTCTGCTCTAAGGAGAACAATCCCAGCTTCTCCAGTCTCTCCACATAACTGAAGTCCCTCATAGCTGTCATGCCACTTCATCTGGGTGCAGCAATCCTCTCCTGAACCTGGTGCAAATCCTTGCTTTATTCTGTAGAACCACTTTTCCCCTTGAGGCTGGCACAACTGTGGCAGAGAGTTCCGTGATTCTTCCTGCTCCTTCTCTCCAGAAGCGGCTGTGGTTATTGAGAGAGGACATCCAGAGACCTGTGCTATCCCTAACATGGCTGCATATAGTGACACCACTATTCCCGGTCAGAATGGAGATGATTGGGTAATCCCCCCCGACAATTACACCTGCTGTAAGTGACTGGGATTGATTTTATGCAGATAATTTGTAATACGTAACTATCCTTCACTCACGCATTTTGCTGGAGAAATAATCCTGCTTTTATCGGGAGACTTTGCTGTAGTTTTGGTCATGAGTTCTGTTTGCTGTAGTCCGTAGAGACTCTGTTTAGATAGACTCTGTTTGCTGAGTAAATAGATTGCTTTAAGTCCTGCCCTGCCTCCAACTTATTGACAGTGGTGTCAATAGATAATTTGCCGTTTCATGAATCATCTCTGTGCCATTGCTCAATGGCCTGCCCTACAATTCCCTACAGAGATATATATTTACTTACTGTGCACATACCAACTGAGCAGAGAAGTTTCTAACCATACAGTATCCATTGTCAACAAGATCTCCACACACTTTGTGGAGAGTGTCTCAATTACAAAGTCGCTAAAATAAGATACATAAGGGTAAATTTCCTGCTTCTATGCTCCTGGCACAGACTGGGAGCACATATCAGAAACGGCACACCCCAGCTCCTGATAGGCCCCTCTGTTAGTCATCATACTTGTCCTCTGCATCCCCTTCCCTAGATCCTTCTTTCCTGTCACTTCCCTCCCTGCAAAAAGAGATTGCTCTGTATATAAGAAATACTATAGAAAAGTAAGTTATTGTTGCTGTTGATAATAGAAAACTTTGTGGAAAAGATTCAAGGGATTGCGATTGTAATTGTTCTCGAAAATGAAACTGGTTCCCTTTAAATGAGCAAACATGCTAAGTCCTTTTCACTTTATGCTCATTCGTTCTAAACCTCTCTTCAGGTTGTAAAATTAGATGTGGTTCATCTATCTGGAGAAATAAATGGGTACATCAAATCAACAACAGGAAATGCTAGCAGATCCCATGCTGAGATGCTTAATGATTATACTTCGAATCGTAATTAATGGGATATTTTAGACCTTGTTGTCTGAACAAACAGCTGTTGAGTACAATAGCTCCTTTAATCAGAACTCGGTAAACAAAAGTGGTCATTTTGTTTAATTACCAATCTAGAGTAAGCCATGTTAGAGATCATGATGTTACATTTGGCAATGAGTCAATCACAGTGCAGGAATTGGATAGTCAATGCAGCCAAAGTAGCCAATGCAAAATTGGATAACTGTGTCATTAGCTTACATTATGAAGCATCAATAACCAAACTAGCAATCACATCTAGCTGATGTCACAGCATTATGACAGATGAGATTTTGACATAGTAATAAGAAGTGATTATTAGACATATTTTTGGGTTTTGCTTGGTTATGTTGCTGCTTTCATGATTAAAGAAGAAAATGACCAATGTTCCAGAATTCAAAATGCATTGTAATCACGAATGTAGAATACACACAACACACACCAATTACAGGGTACTCTAATTCACACTCACAATAATCAAAGGGCTGTAGATAGAGTCCAGTGCATGTGGTAACCACAGGGCTATAGAATTAAGTTCCTTTTTTGCATGGGCCCATAACACAAAATTGCCTGTAGTTCAGTACAGATAAGCACTGAAGTAGTTCATCACTCGGCCCACAATCTGAGCTGGGAAAGAGTGGGGAGAGGAGCCACACTGGTGCAGCAGGAGTTATTATTTTGAGGTTAAAACGTACTGCAAAGTAGAGGGAGCTTTAGTCTATATTTGGTCTTGATATGGCTCCTGCAAGGTCTAAAATGAGATAGTGTTCCATTCCATAGCACTAACACCAATCACCTTGAAAAGCACAAAAAATTCACCAAAATATTAAAAGAAGATTGACAGTTAGTTTAATGCAATAGGTCCTGTGGTTTTGTTGACATTTGATCTTCACTGTCATGGCTGTGAGATCTACAGAACCTCAAGATTGATTACGACCTTATAATTCATTGCCACCCATATATTATCTTATTTGTATGGTAAATGGGGGCAGTGTATATCTGATAGCACTGTGATTGTGTTAGCAGTACAATATTGGTAATAAGGAAAAGGTCATCTAACTGGTGCCCCTAGACTCGTCACATAGATGCCGTACAAATGTATTGCCTGAGAACAGTGCACTGAGTTCTACATAGTTAGCTTCAGAAAAGGAAGGTTTGCAATATTGCTTTAATGTTGTTGTCAACTGGAGTTCTACATTGAGCTATCAGTCATCCTCTACTGCCAGTTGACATCAGCTAACCCTATGGGGAAGAGCAATGGTGTTTGTGTTCCAAATATTGGTATCAATTATTATGATACTGGTGACAGTCTGGAAAGAATACTGTTTTAATGTCCTTTGTTTCGTATGTATGTTTTTTTCAAGAGCCAACACTATAACTGCCCCCACTACCATTGACTCCCAACAAATGCACTACCAGTTGCCCCTTTTTAATTGATCCATAAAGCTGGCACTGGGTTTCCCCGGTGTCATCAACAGAACAACAAATTTGCACATGCCCCATTGTTTTAAGGAGGCACAACTAATAAAAGAATTGAAACATAAAGTCCGATTTCAACAGGACCAAAAGAAATCGTCTAAAACTAAATCATAATGTTATCGCGTGTGTCTATCAGACACTCTACTCCCTGGGTACCTACCAGTCGCGGAAGGCCTCAAGTGTACCGCACCGCATGCTCTCCCTCCAGGGCCACCCGGTTGGGAGTGAATGTTAATGGGATGTTGGGATTTTAAACTCGGACAAGATATGAAGCTCTCTACATCACTCTGCGAAATCTTTAGTGAAGCTTGTCCTTTTCCTCTCGTCCTATTGACAATGAAAAACAAACGACTGCAAGAGTCCTATAAATCCGTCCACTGTGGAAACAGCTGGGGTGGGCATATGGTGCTTTTGACAAAGCTTTGAGCCCAGCTGTGTTATGGACATAGTATTCGGACGTCTCCTGCAGAGAAAGCACAGAGGGGGCATCGGCTGATGAGACCCTAACACAGATGGCACCAACACGATTTACAGCACATCGTAGCACTGTGAGGTTATCTGGAAAAATACAGGACTTCACCTCATCAACCAGGCTGAGATAGCTTCCTCAATATAATGGAGAATATCAGTGTTTCCCAATCTATCCACATTTTTCCTTTTACTTTTTTTTTATTCGTTCATGAGATTTGGGCGTCGCTGGCAAGGCCAACATTTATTGCCCATCCTAATTCCCCTTGAACTGCTGCAGTCCATTGAGGAAGGTTCTCCCACAGTGCCATTAGGTAGGGAGTTCCAGGATTTTGATCCAGCGACGATATATTTCCAAGTCAAGATGGTGTGTGACTTGGAGGGGAACGTGCAGGTGGTGTTGTTCCCATGTGCCTGCTGCCCTTGTCCTTCTAGGTGATAGAGGTCGCGGCAGTGGACCTGAGAGTAGAAGACTGAGATTGTGGAATAAAAGCAGCAGCAGACCTGCACCAAGAGACAACTACTGTGCGACATCACAGGTGAGGCAGGAGAGTCCGAGAAGTGTGCAGAGTATAAAAGGGGAGGCCTCGAGCGGGAAGTGAGTCTAGGAGTCTAAGGCAAGTCATGGCAGCACAGCTCGCACCTGTGATATGCTCCTCCTGCACTATGTGGGAAGTCATGGACACTACCAGTGTCCCTGGCGACCATGTGTGCAGGAAGTGTGTCCAGCTGCAGCTACTGGCTAACCGTCTTTCGGAGCTGGAGCTGCGGGTGGACTCACTGTGGAGCATCCGCGATGCTGAGACTATCGTGGATAGCACGTTCAGTGAGGTGGTCACACCGCAGGTAAAGAATACGCAGGCAGAAAGGAAATGGGTGACCGCCAGGCAGAGTAAAAGGACTAGGCAGGTAGAGCAGGAGTCCCCTGGGGCCATCTCCCTCTCAAACAGATATTCTGCTTTGGATACTGTTGGGGGAGATGGCTTATCAGGGGAAAGCAGCAAGATCCAGGTTCAGGGCACCACGGGTGGCTCTGCTGCACAGGAGGGGAGGAAGAAGAGTGGCAGGGCTATAGTGATAGGGGATTCCATTGTAAGGGGAACAGATAGGCGTTTCTGCGGCCGCAAACGTGACTCCAGGATGGTATGTTGCCTCCCTGGTGCTAGGGTCAAGGATGCCACGGAGCGGCTGCAGGGCATTCTGGAGGGGGAGGGTGAACAGCCAGTAGTCGTGGTCCATATTGGTACCAACGACATAGGTAAAAAAAAAGGGATGAGGCCCTGCAAGGTGAATTTAAGGAGTTAGGAGATAAATTAAAAAGCAGGACTTCAAAGGTAGTGATCTCAGGATTACTACTGGTGCCACGTGCTAGTGAGTATAGGAACAGGAGAATAGACAGGATGAATGCGTGGCTGCAGGGATGGTGTAGGAGGGAGGGATTTAGATTCCTGGGACATTGGGACCGGTTCTGGGGAAGGTGGGACCTGTACAAGCGTGACGGGTTACACCCGAGCAGGACCGGGACAAATGTCCTCGCGGGGTGTTTGCTAGTGCTGTTGGGGAAGGTTTAAACTAGAGTGGCAGGGGGATGGGAACCTGAGTGGGGAGTCAGAAGGGAATAAAGTTGAGAGCAGCAAGAGAGGGGAAGACCCAGGGGAAATCTACAATACAAATAGTACAAACAGTTGTTCAAGAACATGTGAAAGGGAAAAGCATAGAGCAGCAGAAAGAAAGTGTACTTTAGGCACGACAGATAAAATAAAAACTAGAAGGCGTAAGGCGATTAACCCAGCATCAAAGCTGTGACAGGGGATTGGGAACCTGAGCAGGGAGACAGAGGAAAGCGTATCAGGAAGGGACAGAAGGTATGGAGTAAAAGGTAAAGTGTTAAAAAAGGAAAAAGCAGGAACTAAGTGTCACAAAACATATTTGAAAGTTCTTTATCTGAATGCACGTAGCATTCGTAACAAAATGGACGAGTTAACGGCACAAATAATGACGTATGGGTATGATCTTGTGGCCATTACAGAAACATGGCTGCAGGGTGACAACGACTGGGAATTAAATATGCCAGGGTATTTAACAATCAGGAAGGACAGGCAGGAAGGAAGGGGAGGTGGGGTGGCTATGTTAATAAGGGAAGGAATCACTGTAATACAGAGAAAAGATATTGGGACAAAGGATCAGGATAATGAAACAGTTTGGGTAGAGATAAGGAATAATAAGGGGCAAAAAACACTCGTGGGCGTAGTATATAGGCCTCCTAATAGTTGCAACTCTGCTGGAAGAAGTATTAATCGGGAAATAGTCGGGGCATGTAATAAGGGAACAGCTATAATTATGGGGGATTTTAACTATCATATTAACTGGACAAATCAAATTGGGCAGAGCAGCCTTGAGGAAGAGTTCATTGAGTGTATTAGGGATGGATTTCTTGAGCAGTATGTAACTGAACCTACAAGGGGGCAAGCAACCTTGGACCTGGTCCTGTGTAATGAGCCAGGATTAATTAATAATGTCCTAGTTAAGGATCCCCTTGGAATGAGTGACCATAACATGGTTACATTCCATATCCAATTAGAGGGCGAGAAGGTTGGTTCTCAAACAAGCGTACTGAGCTTGAATAAAGGAGACTATGATGGCATGAGAGCGGAATTGATCAAAGTGGACTGGGAAAATAGATTAAAGGGTAAGATGGTACATGAGCAGTGGTGTTCATTTAAGGAGTTATTTTACAACTTTCAAAAAATATATATTCCACTGAGGAAAAAAGGGTGTAAAAGAAATGACAGCCATCCGTGGCTAAGTAAAGAAATTAAGGATAGTATCCGACTAAAAACAAGGACATATAAGGTAGCCAAACTTAGTGGGAGGATAGAAGATTGGGAAGTCTTCAAAAGACAGCAAAAAGTAACGAAAGGATTGATTAAGAAAGGGAAGATAGATTATAAAAATAAATTCGCAAAAAATATAAAAACAGATAGCAAGAGTTTCTCCAGTTATATAAAAAGAAAAAGGGTGGCTAAGGCAAACATAGGTCCTTTAGAGGATGAGACTGGGAAATTAATGGTGGGAAACATGGAGATGGCAAAAATGCTGAACAAATATTTTGTTTCAGTCTTTACGGTAGAGGACACTAAGAATATCCCAACACTGGACAAACAGGGGGCTCTAGGGGGGGAGGAGCTAAATACGATTAAAATCACTAAGGAATTGGTATTCAGTAAATTAATGGGACTCAAGTCGGATAAATCCCCTGGACCTGATGGCTTACATCCTAGGGTCTTGAGGGAAGTGGCAGTAGGGATTGTGGATGCTTTGGTAATAATTTTCCAAAATTCTCTGGACTCGGCAAAGGTCCCGGCAGATTGGAAAACTGCCAATGTAACACCGTTATTTAAAAATGGTAGTAGGCAGAAGGCTGGAAATTATAGACCAGTTAGCTTAACATCTGTGGTGGGTAAAATTTTGGAGTCTATTATTAAGGAGACAGTAGCAGAACGCTTGGATAAACATAATTTAATAGGACAAAGTCAGCATGGCTTTACGAAGGGGAAGTCATGTCTGACAAATTTGCTTGAGTTCTTTGAGGATATAACGTACAGGGTGGATAAAGGGGAACCAGTGGACGTAGTGTATTTGGACTTCCAGAAGGCATTCGACAAGGTGCCACATAAAAGATTATTGCTCAAGATAAAGAATCACTGGATTGGGGGTAATATTCTGGCATGGGTGGAGGATTGGTTATCTAACAGGAAGCAGAGAGTTGGGATAAATGGTAAATTCACGGACTGGCAACCTGTAGCCAGTGGTGTTCCGCAGGGGTCGGTGCTGGGTCCCCAACTCTTTACAATCTATATTAACGATTTGGAGGAGGGGACCGAGTGTAACATATCAAAGTTTGCAGATGATACAAAGATGGGAGGGAAAGTAGAGAGTGAGGAGGACATAAAAAACCTGCAAGGGGATATAGACAGGCTGGGTGAGTGGGCGGAGATTTGGCAGATGCAATACAATATTGGAAAATGTTAGGTTATGCGCTTTGGCAGGAAAAATCAGAGAGCAAGTTATTATCTTAATGGCGAGAAACTGGAAAGTACTGCAGTACAAAGGGATCTGGGGGTCCTAGTGCAAGAAAATCAAAAAGTTAGTTTGCAGGTGCAGCAGGTGATCAAGAAGGCCAACGGAATGTTGGCTTTTATTGCTTGGGGGATAGAATATAAAAACAGGGAGGTATTGCTGCAGTTATATAAGGTATTGGTGAGACTGCACCTGGAATACTACATACATTTTTGGTCTCCATACTTAAGAAAAGACATACTTGCTCTCGAGGCAGTACAAAGAAGGTTCACTCGGTTAATCCCGGGGATGAGGGGGTGGACATATGAGGAGAGGTTGAGTAGATTGGGACTCTACTCATTGGAGTTCAGAAGAATGAGAGGCGATCTTATTGAAACATATAAGATTGTGAAGGGGCTTGATCGGGTGGATGCGGTAAGGATGTTCCCAAGGATGGGTGAAACTAGAACTAGGAGGAATAATCTTAGAATAAGGGGCTGCTCTTTCAAAACTGAGATGAGGAGAAACTTCTTCACTCAGAGGGTGGTAGGTCTGTGGAATTTGCTGCCCCAGGAAGCTGTGGAAGCTACATCATTAAATAAATTTAAAACAGAAATAGACAGTTTCCTAGAAGTAAAGGGAATTAGGGGTTACGGGGAGCGGGCAGGAAATTGGACATGAATTTAGATTTGAGGTTAGGATCAGATTAGCCATGATCTTATTGAATGGCGGAGCAGGCTCAAGGGGCCGATTGGCCTACTCCTGCTCCTATTTCTTATGTTTGGGAGGTGCTGTCGAAGAAGCCTTGGCGAGTTGCTGCAGTGCATCCTGTGGATGGTACACACTGCAGCCACTATGCGCTGGTGGTGAAGGGAGTGAATGTTTAGGGTTGTGGATGGGGTGCCAATCAAGCGGGCTGCTTTGTCCTGGATGGTGTCGATCTTCTTGATTATTGGTGGAGCTGCACTCATTGAGGCAAGTGGAGAGTATTCCATCACACTCCTGACTTGTGCCTTGTAGATGGTGGAAAGGCTTTGGGGAGTCAGGAGGTGAGTCACTCGCCGCAGAATACCCAGCCTGTGACACTTGTTCAACCATTTATCATTTTGTCAAGAATTGCTTTTTTTGTGTAAAATTTTCAAATTACAGTATTTACATGAGCATTTGCCAGTGTACTAATATTTAAATTTCACTGTGGTGACTAACTGGTCTTGACGACTGTTGAATTCAATGAAAGAAAGCAAAGAAAGTCTTGCATTTATAAAGTGCCTTTCACAACCTCAGGATATCCCAAAGCACATTACCGCCAATGAAGTACTTTTAAAGTGTAGTAACTGTTGTAATGTTGGAAACGCGGTAGCCAATTTATGCACAGCAAGGTCCCACAAAAAGCAATGTAATAATGACTAGATAATCTGTTTTAGTGATGTTGGTTGAGGGATAAATATTGGCCAGGACGCGGGGAGATCTCCCCTGCTCTTCTTTGAAATAGTGCCATGGGATATTTTACATCCACCTGAAAGGGCAGATGGGGCCTCGGTTTAACATCTCATCTGAAAGACAGCACCTCTGACAGTGCAGCACTCCCTCAATGCTTCACTGGAGTATCAGCTTAGATTAGTGCTCAAATGAAACTGACAACAGCGCCCCTTGTGGAATGTGGATTCAAATGTGGCTGAACTCAAACACAACTTCCTGCATGTGTTGTGCTCCTCTGCTGGCATATGATTTTCAAGGAACCTCCAACTCTTCCAGTACCCACCTAAATGGTCATCATTAACGATTCTGAAGAACGAGTGCCAGCAGGTTATTATAGCATGGATGATTTCACAGCTGAATCATCGAGCCATGAGGAGCAGGAACCCTGGCTGATTTCACCTCCCACCCTTGTTCAGGGATGTTGGTCCAACTGTAGCAACCCAACTGCTGCACTGGCTGAGGTCAGCTAACTTGGGGGATTGGACCTTGATCTTCAACATGCAGTATTAAATAGAATGGCAACTGTATTAAAACTGTCAACCCACTGTCAAAATCCCAGCTGCCCTGGTGGAAAAAATGCCCTGGTAGCAGCTCTTTTCAAATAGCTTCATAAACTGTAGAGAATCTGAATGCCTAGTTTAGATAAGTGTGGAAATCTTCTCCTGCTTGCTATTTCTAATATTTTTTTAATTCATTCTTGGGATTTGGGCATCGCTGGCAAGGCTGGCATTTAATGCCCTCCCGTAGTTGCCTGGAGAAGGTGGTAGTGGACCTTCTTGAACCGCTGCAGTCTGTGGGATGTTCTTTGTAGTGGTTTGATGCAACTGAGTGGCTTGCGAGGCCACTTCAGAAGGCAGTTAAGAGTCAACCACATTTGTGTGGGACTGGAGCCACATATAGGCCAGATTAGGTAAGGACGGCAGGCTTCCTTCCTTAAACATAAGAACATAAGAAATAGGAGCAAGAGTAGGCCACACGGCCCCTCGAGCCTGCTCCACCATTCAATGAGATCATGGCTGATCGTCGACCTCAACTCCACTTTCCTGCCCGATCCCCATATCCCTTGATTTCCCCTAGAGTCCAAAAATCTATCGATCTCAGCCTTGAATATATTCAATGACTCAGCATCCACAGCCCTCTGGGATAGAGAATTCCAAAGATTCACAAGTGAAGAAATTCCTCCTCGTCTTAAATGTCCGCCCCCTTCTCCTGCGACTATGCCTCGTAGTTCTAGACTTTCCAGCCACGGGAAACAGCCTCTCAGCATCTACCCTGTGAAGCCCCCTCATAATCTTATATGTTTCAATGAGATCACCTCTCATTCTTCTAAACTCCAGAGAATATAGGCCCATTCTACTCAATCTCTCCTCATAGGACAACTCTCTCACCCCAGGAATTAATCTAGTGAACCTTCTTTGCACCGCCTCTAAGACAAGTATATCCTTCCTTAGATAAGGAGACCAAAACTGTACACAGTACACAACATTACTGAACCAGTTGGATTTTTTAATGACAATCGGAGAGCTTCATGGTTACTTTTTATGATGCCAGCTTTTATTTTCAGATTTTCTAAACTGAATTCAAATTCAAATAGTGGGATTTGAACTCACATTTTCTAGGTTTATTAGTCCAGGCCTCTGGATAACTAGTCCAGTAACATGACCACTACACTACTGTACTCCTAAGAGAAATAACTCTTTCAGTTATCATTGAGACTGCATTGCTGTATTCAGTTCTTGTTCTGGCAGCTGCTGTCAGTGCATTGCATGTCCTTGATGCATGAAAGCATTCACACAAGAGAATTACCGATTAAAACGGTCTTTACTGCAGGTTTACTGAGCAGTAATCTGCCACTGATTGCCAGAAAATTCTGCCTCCATTACATATTATATCACTTTTCGATTTTGGTGACTCGGCCGACAAATTCACTCTTGCATTATTTGTTTTTTAATTGGATTCCTGTTATCGCCCTGTTGTTTCAATTTGTCATTGAGCGGAAGCAGTAGAGGACAGTAACAGAGCCTCACTTGAATTTGACAAGCTTCTTCCTTAGAGAGGCATTTGAGCTGAATCTCTTAGCAGTAGGATTGCTCATAAAATATATGCAGTGCCGTCTTCCACAAATTATTGGCAATTTTGATTGCACTGGATATTTCGAGGAATTTAAGATGACCTGTGTCTGACTGATGCAATAAGAAACTCAGTATAAGGTACAACTTGTTGGCTCTGACTGTATCTCTCAGTGACAAAGGGCTCGATTTTACACATAAATTGTGGGTGCATTGGGGGTGGGGGGGCTTCGAAAATTGCAGAAATGTAGAGCGGGTTTGGAAGCCGGCTCCAAATTGCTGACTCGCGAGTTGCCCACGGACGCACCTGTGTGTGCGCCCGAATCCAGAAGTCCCGCCAGCAATTAAAGCTTTTTTTAACTTACTTGGGCGGCTTTTCCATGGCTTCTGATTCATGTCTGGTGCAACCAGGTGTGAAGGGCTGGATCAGACAAAAAGAAACAAAATAAATTAAATAAAAAACCATTGCACAATCTCCCCAATCTCCCCCTCTTCACCCCCCAATGTCCCCTTTGCCTCCCCATATCCCCACGATCTCCCCCCTTTGCTCCCCATGTCCCCCCAATCCCCCCCTCTTCACCCCCCAATGTCCCCTTTGCCTCCCCATATCCCCACAATCTCTCCCCTTCGCCCCCCATGTCCCCTCCGATCTCCCCTTCTTCACCCACCCGACCTTCCCCTCTCCCCCCCCCCCCCCCCCGATCTTCCAACCTCCCCCTCCACCCCCCTTGATCTTCCATTCCAGCACCAGATGATGTCTCGCTCGCTCTCTTTCTCTCCACCCCCCCTCCCGGCTAGGGGTCGGCTCCTGTCAATCAGGCTGGCTGCCGGGTGCGAAACCCGGAGAGCACATTAATCACCATCAATTGTGATGCGATCGTGTCGGAAACGGTAAGTTTTGTTTGTTCGGGTTTGCCACACGCACCTTCTCTCAACCCCCCCCACCCCGCTGCCAACTCGCCACCATTTCAAAATTGAGCCCAAAGAGTAGGAGAATGTAGTTTCTAAATCCATCGCTCTGCTCACCTCTCGATCTGAGTTGTGTCAGGAGGAGAGGCACCAGACGCAGATTGGATTGTCTCCCTATGAAGGAAAGAAACAAATCCCTCAGTGGTATCTCGAACTTGGTAGCAAACGGGCAAGGGGTACTAAACCATTTGGCAGCAGGGATTTACTTCAAACAGGCACACAGGTAATCTATTTTTATTATTTTTAAAAACTAAGTGTCGAGTGTTGATGTGAATGTCACTTTTGAATGAGCTGTGTCCTTGAGAATCATGTGATTAGCACAGACCAATCAGATACAAGAACCAGCGGCCATGTTTATGCTCACTCCAGGCCTACTCTTGACCCAGCCTCTTAGCTCCTGGGCTGATGTGCTTCACCTTCTAGTTTTCAGGCCATTGGCCTCACTCTCCCCAGGCTATTGCCACTTTCTATGTGTCCTTAGCCTCTCTGCTGTCAAAACTATGGCCTTTTTGCTCTCTCAGCACCAGGCTTTCCTGCTTTCCCTGACTCGGTGTCTGTGCTTCACTCCTTGAGCCTGGGCCTACCTCTGCTTCATGCCTGGGGCCTACCTCTGCTTCATGCCTGGGGCCTGTCTTTAACCATGCAATATAGTTGAAATGATATGAAGACACCTCATACCTGTAGCTGAAATTGTAATTAAATTGTCTGCAGTAAGCTATATTTGACTTTTGCATCGTGAGGATTACCAAGTCAAAACTTGGTAAATTTTATGAATGTACAGAAAATTATGGGATGCTTACCCACATTTTCCTGATATGCACCTTGTGGGCAACACTCTACAGTGGGAGCGGCTGTAAATAAAATTTACCCCTTAATCTTTTCACTGCACTTCGCAATCTTTTTTTTCCAAAATGAGTTTTTCACTTCAAATCAAGTTTTTAATTTCTATGATGGAGAAGATAGGAAGAGGGAGCAGAGCAAGAGAACAGGCAACATAGAATTCTGGTGACTAATAAAATGCAGGAGTCCATTACATAATCTGTGACTGTAATGTGCAAAATTGTCTGGGAGCAATGCCAGGGGAGATCAACTAATTTACATTGAAAAAAATTACGGATGGAGATCCTCCTGACTAACCCTGGAGTAATTAATATTATTTTGTAAAGTGATAAGCAGAGGGAAGGTTAAAAAGTGGCATTATCTAATAGATAAGTGGGGACTGAGATGTGATAATTCCATTTTTGATCTGAACACATCGGGTGGGGGAAGAGAGATTTCCTATGTTCACTATTTGTACTAAAATCATAAACGTGAGTACAGTGAACATATTTATGACTTTTCTTCAAATAGATAATAGAGGAATTCTTCTTGAAAAAATCTTCACCATCTCCAGTCACTCCCACTATATACAGCACTGAGTATATGGCCCAGACGCCAGATCTAAACCACCAGCCCTTGTTTTTTCCTAACTGCAAGTTCATTGCTGAATTTCCAGACATGGGGCTCTACATGCTCCCTGGCCCCAGTGTGCCCTTTAATGTGCTTGGCAGAGTTTGATTGATTGGCACCGAGAGGGGAAATTGAGTCAGGTTCCTAGCGTTACAGAAAGTACGTGCGTGCACTACACCCTACAGTGCATTGACCATCTGTGTCTGCTACTGGCAAAAACATGATTTACATCAGAACACAGCCAACTCATGCACATTAGCATGAATTATTAGTAAAAATAGGAATAAGTTCAAGGCTGTAGTCTCATTTTGGGGTTCAGGTGACCGTTGTAGCCGACTCAGTTTTCACTCTTGCAGTTGAAGATCTCACCTGATCACCTTGCGACCACTCCCAAGTTCATTTTGTTCTCTGACAGTCAAGCGGTTCCAAAGTATGAAAAGCCCAGTGTTTTGTGCCAAGCTTCTGGTACATCTTTTGGTTTATGTAATTCACAGAATAGTTTTTTTAATATAAGATGGCAATGGCCTACTTAAGTGATTCTAGGCTTTTTGCCTCTACTATGCTGTCCATTGATATGTAAATCACTCCGTGCGTGAAGAATTTATTGACGTCAGTCCTAAATTTGCCTTTTGTTAGTTTGAGTCTGTGTCCTTTTCACCGACTGTTGTGGTTTAATTTGAATTAGTGTCGTGGGTTTACCATTTCTATGTTGTTTCTAACTTTTATACTGCTCTTTTCCTCTCATGTATTGTATCCTCCATTTTCATATTTATATCATGTGACAGGAAGGATGGTGATGTGAGTTAGGTGACAAAAGTAATGGACAATTTTTAGCTTCACCCTATTTCTCTGAATGTTAAGTCTACCGTGAGCAGTTATATTTTGAATATACTGTCAAGTGGCCTCTATTTGCCAATCACAATTGGCTGAATCACGCTTACTAAATCAGTGCCAGTTTCAACTGGATTTATCTCCATGGGAACGGTTCAGTTCAATGCCAGTTTAGATGCATGTCAGTGTAATCTGGAGGTGAAGTCACATTACCCCACCTTGTACCAAACCTGCATCTGCTTGTCATCTGTTCTAAGCGCACTTTTCCCCCAAAAACAGGAAAAGTTCTTAGGCCTGTGCCTGCTCCTTTGCACTTTGACACTGATACTTTTTAAAATTTGTTCTTGAGATGGAGCGCCACTGGCAAGGCCACATTATTGCCCATTCCTAGTTGCCCTGAGAAGGTGGTGATGGGCCACCTTCTTGAACCGCTGCAGACATTGTGGTGACGGTGCTCCCATTATTAGGTATGGAATTCCAGGATTCTGATGCAGCGACCATGAGGGAATGACAGTACAAGTTCAAGTCAGGGTGTTGTGTGACTTGGAGGGGGACTTGGAGGTGATAGTGTTCCCATGACATTGATGTTCTTGTCCTCTAGTAGAGGTCATGGGGCTGGAAAATGCTGTTGAAGTGCTCCTGGTGAATTGTTGTAGTGCATTATTACCTATAGATACTGGCAATGGTTAACTAGATAACCAGCATCCGCAGTATTTTGCTTTTGTTAACTAGATGCGTGGTTACGTATTGTTATTTTAAAATTTTTGTCCTTTTTTCCCCTCTGACCAACATTCCCATGTGGGGAGTCGAAACCACCTAAAACATATCGCAATTCAGTATCTCAAATACTAAGCAGATTAAAATCAGTTTGGTTTAATTTAAATTGGGAATGAGATTTTATTTGGGGCCACATTCCCAATTTATAATTAATCCAATCAACTAAGTTGGGGATGCTGATGAAATATTGCAGTTTTCCTTCACACTGTCATCACTGTATCTAATTGAACGTACGGTAGAAGGATGGTGAAGGTTCAAAGGGAATGGGGAGCATGTTTGATTTATGATGGTAATTAAGTCAAATCTTCAGAGGCCTCAAAAGAGGAATCCATTCACACGCACAAACCAGGGCACCTTGAAAAGCTTTACATCCGAACAGCTGATGTGTGCCTGTTGGCAGTCTGGCTCATTATTGTGCCATTTGACGAACACAATAGCCAGTGGCGACTGGAGTTTGTGAGGCGGTGAACACAGTTGCTGTCAAGCAGGGATGGAAACCCTAAGCTGTTTTAAGACTGAAAAAGCCAGCTACTTTCAATACTTATAGGCCGAAGCTTAATGTAATACAATTAAATGAGGGAAGATTACTGTGGATCACTAATGTATTGGGTTTGTTTGGCTGACATAAAGTGCATGTGAACTTTTGAAAGATAACACCCTGGGTATGGCTGAATGAAGGTGGATTTTTAGAATGTAACCCCCTCCCACTCATATCACTGCATTCATCCTCATTGCTCTTGGTATCTTCTCCTTCAGACAGGATGGTTGAGGCAATCTAGCCTGCGAACGTCTCTACTCCAATGATTTGGTCATGGCCAACATCCCAACAGAGGAAAATTGAGTTTGTCCATTCGAGTCTGGCTCTTGACCATCAGGTCCTCCGACTGTGAGTCCAGTGTTTTGCAACCAAATCTCCAATTTCTCATTGTCCGTTATTCCCATATTTTTTCAGTCTACCTGGTCCTGTGCCTCTGCTGCCAAAAGGGCAGACGGGCAGCCTTTAGGGGACGTGAGGTTACCACCCAGGAAGGATGATCCTTTCTGACTCCCTCCCCTGCTCAACGTGACTTAGTTTGGGAGTTTTCTTCCTCCCACCCCATGGTACTGAGCAACACGTAATGCAACAGCACTCCTCCCATCTAGAGTTATTTAGCTTTGGGCCATCTCACATGATGGTTAATCTTGAGAGTGAGAGCCCCAGCACTCTTAGGCATTAGAGGCAAAAATGAGCCAATGCCGGTCTTTCACGTGAGTGTCATTTCTGTGAGCTGTTACTTTTATGCTATTTACATTTGAAACAATTTCATTTTTTAAGAATGTAAAAGCTGAAGGCTGAACATAAGGAAGATTGCCAGATCTGATTAGTCAACTCAGGCTATCACTGTCGAGTTTTTTTAAAAATTCATTCTTGGGATATGGGAGTCACGAGCAAGGCCAGCATTGCCCATTCCTGATTCCCTTTGAGAAGATGGTGGTGAGCTGCCTTCTTGAACTGCTGCAGTCCATGTGGTGAAGGTGCTCGCACTGTACTTTTAGGTAGGGATTTGGGAGTTGCTGCTGAAGAAGCCTTGGCGAGTTGCTGCAGTGCATCCTGTAGATAGTACACACTGCAGCCATGGTGCGCTGGTGGTGGAGGGAGTGGATATTTATGTTGGTGGATGGGCTGCCGATCAAGCTGACTGCTTTGTCCTGGATGATGTCGAGCTTCTTGAGTGGCCTAGCTCAAGACTGCTTTTGGACAGGCCTGTGCAGAAGACACTGTCTCAGGCACGGAATCATGCTGGGAGAGGGGGCTGGCAGTTTCTTAAATTAGGAGGAGAATTTATTAATGAGAAGTAAACAGCATACAACCTTTCCATGGTTCAGTAAAGCGGCTACTGTGGAAGTGAGCTGTACAGAGTAGAAAAAGGCCCAGATTTGATCCCCGGTCTGTGTGCTGAGTTAACTGATCTCAGCTGAGGCAGGAGGGGGTACAACAGTTGTCCTCAGAAGAAAAAGGACAAAAAGAAAAAACACTGGGGGCTCGATTTTAGGGTCGGGTTACCTGCGGGTTTCCAGCGGGGGGGCCCCGAAAATCCCGATCTCCGATCACGTGACCGGATTCGGACGAAATCCCGGCCACTTCCGGGTACCGCGCTGACGTGCGGGGCTGCGCGCGCAAGCCCCGCTGGTGGGAATCCCACAGGCAATTAAAGCCAGCGGGGTTCCACTTGAGAGCACTTAACTTGCTCGTTGTGGTCAGTTAATGAGCTGAAGCAGCTGTCAAAAGAGGAAGTGTGGGATTTTACGGTCAAAGCAGTCAGTTTCCCACACTGGGGGAAACAGGACCCTTCAAACCAGGCGTGTTGCAGCCAGCAGCCTGTGGCAGGTGCCAAGGTGCGCTCCACGGGGGAGCGCCCTCACCCACGCAGGAGGCCACCGCGTCACACAGGGCAACCCCTGCCCCCCACCACCCGCCGGCCAAGCCAGAGGACAGACCGACACGAAACCGCAGCCCCAGTCCGAGGACCCACACACCTACCCTGCACAACCCCTCAGATCAACACCTGCCAGTTGGGTGGTGTGTGGACACCCTCGGAGGACGAAGAGCATGACCACCACCAGCAGCCTCGCAGAGACGTGGATCCCCCCAACACGGTGTGGTTGCACGCCCACCTGCACAGCAGGAGGGAGGGCTACCGCAGAGAGAGACGCGTCGCAGAGGGCACTACCCTCGCCACAGGGTCCACAGACCGAGGCGCAGCTCCCCGGACCTCTCCGAGCAGCAGTGCACAGGGAGGCGCAGATTCGCTCGACATGTAGTCGTGGAGATCTGCAGCCTCTTTCATGCCGAGCTGCTCCTGGCTGGCCCCAGCACCAACTGCTTACCTGTCGCTGGCAAAGTCACCACTGTCCTCCACACCTTCTCCTCCGCATCCTTCCAGGGTGCAGCCGGCAACACCGCCGATGTCTCTCAGTCGTCTGCGCGGACGAGCCCTGCAAATACACCTGCACCTACTCTGCAGTAACACGATGGGTGGCATCAGTGGTGGGTCCTCATAGTGATACCCAGGAGCGGGCATTATTGGACACAATGGACAGGATTCGCGGAGACATGGCAGTGGTGGTGTCAATATAATGTGTGCTGTTTGTTGCTCTGAAATTCAATATGGGTAACACCCATGACAAACCCTCAGACACCCTTGTGCACCCCCTTCATGCTGACGAGACGTTTGCCTTACCCTGCCTACTGCACATATGTGATGCATGCCCTGTGGCTGCAGCACAGGTGGTGGCAGGTTGAGTGAGGCTGGCCGTGAGGGAGATGCACGAGAGGGTGAGTATGGGATGGAGCCATGAGATTGTATGAGGATTGGGTCGCGTGTTAGTGGCAGGATGAGTACTGGCGAGGTGAGTAGGTGGAGGTAAGATGAGGATGGGGTGTGAGTGGGCATGAAGGCTGATGTGACAGAATAGTGTTGGCGGTGCCGAAGGAGATTTGGGGTGGGGGCAGTGTTGTGGCAGACGGAGTGTAGGGGAAAGACTTCGTGTTCTCACTGTGGCTGACCTACTGCGGTCATTGCAGCGCCTCCTGCACTGTATGCAGGTGGGCGATATGTTGGTGGCGCAGGTGACCCCCTCTGCCACCTCGAGCCAGGCCTTCTTTGTGGCAGAGGCAGACCGCTTCCTCCCGCCCGCCGGGGGGAAGATCTGTGTCCTCCCCCTCCTCCTCACCCCATCTGATGATACCTGGGGTGAGGCATCATTAAACTGGGAGCAGCCTTCCCCCTGGGCTGCTCCATGCTGCAATTTGTCCCATTGGTTGCAGCATCTGTCAGTGGAGGACTGCCCCTTTAACTAGAGAGCCTCCAGCTGACAGATCGTACTGCGCATGCGCAGCCCGCCCGACGCGCAGGCCAGCGCCGTGGACCCCGGAGGAGCAGGTAATTGGATCCTATTAGTGGGTTGCCTGCTACGATCGCGTGGGCAACCCACTAATTTCGCCGTTCGCGTTTTCGACGCTCCCGGAGGACCACCCGCTGGGAACCCGCAGGCCTGCTAAATTCGGGCCCTGGGAGTCCGTCCCACTGCCCGATTGCTACGTGGCGCCCCCTGAGGGAAATGTATATATCAGGTGAGAACAGGATGAGGTGAGGATGTGATCGCTCTCGAGGTTAAGTAACCTGCTGTTACTCACTGTTAAGACTCACTCATGAAGTGTGGCCACACGGGTGGGGTACCAGCACTGCCAGTTTTTGTCAAATTATATCCCAATGATGCATAGAATTACATAAGATGTACAGCTCAGAAACAGGCCATTCGGCCCAACTGGTCCATGCCGGTGTTTATGCTCCACATGAGCCTCCTCCCACCCCTCTTCATCTAACCCTATTAGCATAACCTTCTAATCCTTTCTCCCTCATGTGTTTATCTAGATTCCCCTAGTTAAATATAGCAACCTCTTGTTGGCATCTTCAGGAGAGAAGGGTTAAAACTGGGTTCCCCCAAAGAAAAACCATCAGTAGCACATAGAGTACTATTAGACAAATACAGCTGATCTCCAAGTACACCCCCTTTTTATATTGTCTCTGTTCACAGCTGTATAATGGATTCATATTGAACTCTATTTCACCCGCACTGTTCCACCCTCCTGCAGCTTAGCTGTCGGACACTAGAATTTATAGCTCTTCTAAGTGGCAATTTAATTAAAAATCTGTATAGCTGTGCAGGAGCTGACAATTACTGCACAGATCGCCTTACAGGCTGGAAAGCTTGGTTCTGTAGAATGGTGCACTTGAAACGGCTTTGGGAAATCAATGCCCTAAGTTCTGATTTGTCGCTTGCCTCTTGCTTAGCACCGATTGGAATATCCAATTAAAACTGATAACCAAAAGCCTCCACTGTCCAACGTAATGCCCTTTATCCTTCCTCGGGCAAAGATTCACATATTAGGCCAAGTTCTAAAGGATGGCCACTTGATCCCAATAAACTCGAACAAAAATATAGCGAGTTATCATTCATGGAAATGCTGTGATATGTATCATATGTGGCTGGGTCAGTGAGTGAACTTATATGTTAAGAGATTTGACCCAGCTGTGAATCCCACTGATACTCACTGTCTAAGCTCACACAACAATAACTTGGATTTATATAGTGCTTTTAAATTAGGAAAGCATCCCAAGGCGCTTCCCAGGAGTGTAATCAGATGAAAATTGACACGGAGTCAAAGAAGGTGACTAAAAATTTGGTCAAAGAAGTAAATTTTAACACACATTATGAAAGGCCACCTGGGTGAGGTGTGTGACGGTGGCCCATGTCTATGGAACCGTATTAGGCTGAATTTCTAGTAAAAGAATGGAGAAAAATTGGAACGTACTGAAAGAAGACAGTCTGGCTCCAAAACTCCTGGGCCTAGAGGGTGGGGGGGGGGGGGGGGGGGCGGGGGGCACATAGCGGGAATACAAACGGGGCATTTAGGCTGAAAACCCAGTTCTGCCGAGTCTCTGCCCCTTTTTTCACATTTCAATTTAGCCGGAAGTGGGGGTTGTGGCACATCTTCAGCACATCGCCGGATCCCCCACCATCAACATCCTGGGGGCCACCATTGACCAGAAACTTAACTGGACCAGCCATATAAATACTGTGGCTACAAGAGCAGGTCAGAGGTTGGGTATTCTGCGGCGAGTGACTCACCTCCTGACTCCTCAAAGCCTTTCCACCATCTACAAGGCACAAGTCAGGAGTGTGATGGAATACTCTCCACTTGCCTGGATGAGTGTAGCTCCAACAACACTCAAGAAGCTCAACACCATCCAGGACAAAGCAGCCCGCTCGATTGGCACCCCATCCACCACCCTAAACATTCACTCCCTTCACCACCGGCGGACTGTGGCTGCAGTGTGTACCATCCACAGGATGCACTGCAGCAACTCGCCAAGGCTTCTTCGACAGCACCTCCCAAACCCGCGACCTCTACCACCTAGAAGGACAAGGGCAGCAGGCACATGGGAACAACACCACCTGCACGTTCCCCTCCAAGTCACACACCATCCCGACTTGGAAATATATCGCCGTTCCTTCATCGTCGCTGGGTCAAAATCCTGGAACTCCCTTCCTAACAGCACTGTGGGAGAACCGTCACCACACGGACTGCAGCGGTCCAAGAAGGCGGCTCACCACCACCTTCTCGAGGGCAATTAGGGATGGGCAATAAATGCCGGCCTCGCCAGCGACGCCCACATCCCGTGAACGAATAAAAAAAAATCTTGCATCTGTCCCTCCCCCCCCAACCCCGCCACCATCACATGCAGACATCACTGGAACTATGTACACTCGCATCAGATCCTGGTGGAAGTGGGGCCTGTACCTTCACGAGGCGCCGATCTCTTAATGGTGCTCGATGGCAGGGTGATCGAACGCTGCTGGGAAAGAGGCAACTTAGAATCACCAATAATTTTCTTAGCTTTCTTCGTCCGGAATAGATGGGCGTGTATCGTAGCAGTAAAGTGTCGCTGTTAAATCTCCGGCCCCCCTCTCTCTCCCCCCCCTCCCCCCCGCCGACCCCTGCTGGGACGGATACCCCAGTACCACCAAAAATAGTGCAGGCGCTACCTCTCTGTAAATGACCATGACGCCAGGATATGGGATGGGGTCAGGGTTACAGCAAACTGGAGACTGGAAGTGTCACTTCTGGTGGTGGCACGGGGCCCAGGAATTTCAGGCCTCCCTTTGTTTATTTAATTGATGTTTAAATATTTAAAATATTAAAAATTAATCCTAAGTCATCTTGATTTTTGCATTTTGTATAACAGGGGGCGATGCCCTCACTGAAGGGATACCGGGCCTAAAGTACCTCAGTATAGGGGTGGAGAGGTTGACGTGGGGTACTGTCAGTATGATGGGCATATGATGGCACAGAAGTCAGCACAAAAAGAAAGACTTGAAAGATTTGCATTTCTATATCGCCTTTCACGACCTCAGGATGTCCCAAAGCGCTTTTCAGCCAATGAAGTACTTTTGAAGTGTAGTCACTGTTCTAATGTAATGAAGGAAGAAGCAACCTTCTTAGTGGGAAATGGAGGGCAAGAGGGGGTTCCCTTATTACCAGGAGGTGGCACTGTGACCTTGTTACAGGAGTACTAAAGGCAGGGAGGACTATAGGGAGCTGTTCTCTATTTTACTTTGAGCTGACGCTATACAGATCAGCCATGATCTAATTGAATGGCGGAACAGGCTCGAGGGGCTGAATGGCCTACTCATATTCCTATGATGGGGGAGGGATAGTCTTATGAGACTGCATTGCCAGTGGGGGGGCCTCAGCCACAAGCAGTGCAAATTGGACATTTGAGTGTGCCCTGCCCATGATTTCCTGCCCATTGAAGCTGGCAGTATGGATTAGTAAAGCGTGGAGGAATATTGCATTTGGCAACACCCACATCCCTCGAGGCGATGAACACACATGACAATCAGAATTGTTTGTCCCGGCCTTGTAAAATATATTTTGATGATCATTGAAATAGTCGCACCTTTAAATTGGATTTAAACAAACTTTCTGCTCATTAATTATCTTGTCAAACAAATATAAGGCTAGAAACTTTACCAGAATACTTTTATATTAAATGTTTATGAAACCGTTGCTCCTTATCTATATAATCCAGCCACAGCCCTATAAAACAAATGGAGCTCATCGGAATGATTAGATTGCCAGTCCCAATTACATAGAGCGCGTTTAGACTCCGTGATTGTAGTTACTTCTAATTGGTGCTCACGCAAGGGTAAGGTAAGCACAGTTCTAACTTGATAACCTTGCTATGTCTTTGTCTCTTGCTATTTAATATTATAGTATCGGTGCGTCAGAGAGATATATACATGGTATCAGCGGTCATTCCTGTGTTCTTAAAGGCAAACAGGACCGCACTGGCTTCAGAACTGGGAGAGATGTGTGAGAACTTGAATTTTTCATGTCCGACGCTGAAGGTTATCTTAATGACTGGCTTGCGACTCTGTGAGGGGTCGGTTGATGGTACACAACTGGCAGATCAGAAGAATACGAGATTTTGTGCCAAGACACGAATTAGGACACGGAAAAGAGTGAATCCTTCAGAGTGGAGAGATTTTAGGTGATTGTACGGAGAATTGCAACGACGGTAAATGATTCACAAACTCACAAGCAGTGTTAACAGAGGTGACTTTTGCACAAGTCAGAGAATCCCAGTCAGGAGCCATTGTTGGTGCTGGGTTAGATTTATGCACCTTTTTGACTCGCTTCCCATAACTTTTCCACTTCTTGTAAACAATTTTACAACACCAAGTTATAGTCCAGCAATTTTATTTAAAATTGCTTTTATTTAAATAAAATTGCTGGACTATAACTTGGTGTTGTAAAATTGTTTACAATTGTCAACCCCAGTCCATCACCGGCATCTCCACATCATGACTTTTCCACTTCTAGCTAAGTGTCCCCCGACCCTCTTGTAAAGCCTTGGAATATTTTGTTGCAAAAGGCATATTCTGGTAGATTTATTATTTACATGCCATTTTTAAGGCTTCTGGAGAGTGTCTCACAATTAAGTCAGTAAATGCTTCTTATTTTAATTCCCATAGATTGGTATCTCTGGTGCACACTATATGTGCATAGAAGGGTTCACTGTTATCTGTATGGCACTGGTGTGTCTGGTGGGGAACTATGCATTTAGTAGGTAGTTTTTGTATTGTGTACTTGTGGTGTCAGTGACTAATTGTACTTTAATGTGAGTGTCTGTGAATAGATACTGGTACTATTAAGGAAACAAAGACAGAGAACGAGAGAGAGACTTTTAGATACATACAGCTACTCGCACAGTAATAGAAATGGATATATCAAGAGAGAGATGAAGTCAGAGATACAATGTGTTAGAAAATATAAATAAATGGGATTTAATTAGTGAACTCCCTGAGCCTTTGGTGTGTGAATGTGAAGTGTGTGTATCACAAATAGATGGACTAATGCCAACAGTGTTTGTAAGTGTCAGAATTATCTAGATGTAGTGTGACTCAGGAGGATAACTGATTGGCTGACTTACCCAGTTTGTCTTCCCAGCAGCTGTTAATTTCCTCAATCCCAATCTGTAGAAACCTTTTTGCTGTAAAGAGATTCCTTACTTTATCAGTTTGTTGTAAGACTGTCAGAAAGTACAGTCAGCTCCTGATAACTGAGTAAGAATTGTGTTCGCCCCATCACATTATTCATTTGTCAGCAGCTCACAGTAAATTGGCACCAAGAGTTTTCTGTTGTACAAGTCCTTACTTATGCTGGCCGATCTTCTGAAGTGTAAAGTGTTTCATACTTGAGGTGCTCCACCTGATAGCCTCGTGTGAAAAAATATTGATTGGTGCAATACAAAGCAATTGAGACAAGAAGGTCCCAGGTTTGATCTTCATTCTGTACTGAGATAGCTGATTCCAGTTGGGGTATCAATTGGGAGACTACAATTGGCTCGGCACCCTAGGTTAAGGAAGAGAAGGATTGAAAATCAACCAGGATTCCTCCTCCCTCCCCAATTACTATTGAGTGACTCTGTACTGGAAAATGCATCTGTGTCCATTTTGGGTGAGGATAGGATTAGGCTCAGCTGTGATAGTGGCCATGATTGATTAGCTGGCTGACACTGTCGAGGCTCACATGTGAAGAATGACCACTTGGGTGAGAGACCAGAGGCCTGTGGACCTGCTCCCCAATGTGGGCCAGTGCCTGCAGGAGAAGATGCGGAGAGACTTGAGGGGGGGGGAAGCGTTTGGAGATTTAAACCTTGAAAATAGCACAGCTGTTCTGACAGGTTCTACAGAAGGTGTAAATTAAGTTGTAAACAGCTGAATGTGCGGCATTTGAGCAGCAAAGTGTTCACTTAACAGGATCAACACATTTGTTTATTGGGTTATACAATGAAAGTGGATTGGCACAAAGAGATAGATAATCTAACCCAATACTTAGGGTAGAAGTGTAACTGGTGTAAACAATACAAGGAATCTGGTATAAGGCCACTCTCCTGAAACCGCCACTGAAATATAATAATGCGTAAAGTGTGTCGCTGCTTTTACCTATGACACCATTATGATAATTAGAACTCTTGGTGTAGATCTTGACTTTGTGCGATCGTGTAAAATGTGTGATAGCGAGTCCGCAGCCTATTTTACATATAGAAATACATATAGAATCATACAGCACAGAAGGAGGCCATTCAGCCCATCGTGCCAGCTCTTTGAAAGAGCTATCCAATTAGTCCCACTCCTCTGCCCTTATATATATTCTGAATATATTATCTCACATAAATTATTTAAAACAGTAAGACAGCAGAGCACACAAGCAAGGGCGTAATGATCTTTCAGGTTTGAGATTACTCAAGTATCACATTCCCATCGGAAGCCTTTGTTAGCGATTTATGAACGCCCCCCACTGGAAACCATCTCTCCTAATTTTTATTTCCATTGACTTCAATCGGGAGAGATGTAAAATGTGCTGCCAATTCTCTATCACCCGTTTTACACTATCCCACAAAGTCAAAATTACCCACCGTCTTTTCTGACTCTTTCCCCACCCAAAAAAAAAATTACCAAATATGTTAACATCAATTCAATGTCTTTTAACAGAAATAGTGATTTATTAGCAAAGCCACTGATTAGTGGTTCTCATGAGAAAAAAAATCACGGAATGTGATCCCCAAAACACTGGCAGAACTCCCGGAATCTTGTAATAAAAAACAGAATGTAACTTCTTCAGTCACCATAATAAACCAGTGACTCTAATTATTAGGCTTTCATTTCAGCGCAGTGTAATGAAAACCAGAAGATGTCATCTGAAAGGATTCTTCCTCGTTCTCAAAATGTAACTTGTTTTCTTTCTCAGCACATGCCTGTTACTGCAGGCACACTTGTGTGTTTAAATGGCTTGCTGTATGTTTCTGGCACTCTTGTCCTCATTCAGATGTCTGTACCTACCACCATCTCACTGGATAGGGTACCGTTATCTTCCTTCCCCGCCCTCTGTCTGCTTGTTAGCTCAAGCCAGGCTCGTTCTCATTTATTTATTTTCCCTCCGATATTGAGGCCGATTGTCCAAATGCGCCCAGAGCCTCTCCCGCTGGGAGTGCCAAGTTGCGGACATGGTCCCCACAGTTTTAAGGAGGGGGGGGCGATTTCCCACTGTGTGCTGTGACAGGCGGGGGTAGAGTTCGATAGGGTTGATAGAGAAGATGTTTCCACTTGTGGGAGAGTCCAAAACTAGGGGCCATAAATATAAGATAGTCACTAATAAATCCAATAAGGAATTCAGGAGAAACTTCTTTACTCAGAGTGGTGAGAATATGGAACTCACTGCCACATGGAGTGGTTGAGGCGAATAGCATGGATGTATTTAAGGGGAAGTGCGACATGTACATGAGGGAGAAAGGAATAGAAGGACATGTTGATAGGGTGAGACGAAGTAAGGTGGGAGGAAGCTCGTGTGGAGCATTAAAACCAGCATAGACCTGTTGGGCTGAATGGCCTGTTTCTGTGCTGTAAATTCTAAGTAAAGGCGAAGCTCTGTGTTAGGAGCGCACATTCGGAAACTCGGGCCCTATCGTTACCGTAGCCGGAGAATATGCCAAAACCCACCAGTTTTGACTCCTCCATCTTTATGTACAGTTACCAGCTTCTCTCCTGCTCCCTGCACTCATTCATCCACCTTCACTCTATCCACAGCCTTAGCCCCCAGAAGACTGATCGCTGTCCTGTTGCTTTATCCTTACCAAAAAAAACTATCTGCAAACCTCGCCATTAAATCTCATACAACAACTTGCATTTGTATAGCGCCTTTAACGTAGTAAAGCATCCTAAAGCACTTCACAGGAGCGTAATCAGACAAAATCTGACACCATACGAATTAAGAGCAGGAGTAGGCCATTCGGCCCCTTGAGCCTGCTCTGCCATTTGATAAGATCATGGCTGATCTGATTGTGACCTCAACCATACTTTCCCATCTATCTACTATAAACTTTGACTCCCTTGTTAATCAGGAATCTATCTAACTCAGCCTTAAAAATATTCAGTGACCCTGCCTCCAGCGCTCTCTTGGGAAGGGAATTCCACAGACTCACGACCCTCATAAGGAGATGTTAGAACAGGACAGACTGAGCCACATAAGGGGATATTGGAACAAGTGAACAAAAGCTTGGTGAAAGCTTTTAATGAGCATCTTAAAGGAGGAGAGAGAGGTAGAGAGATTTAGGGAGGGAATTCCAGAGCTTAAAGCCTAGGCAGCAGAAAGCATGGCCACCAATGGTGGAGTGATGAAAATCAGGGATGCGCAAGAGGCCAGAATTGGAGGAGGGCAGAGATCTCGGAGGGTTGTAGAGCTGGAGGAGGTTACAGAGATAGGGAGGGATTTGAAAACTAGGATGAGAATTTTAAAATTGAGGCGTTGCCAGACTGGGAGCCAATGTAGGTCAGCGAGCACAGGGGTGAAGGGTGAACAGAGTGCGAGTTAGGATACGGACTGCAGAGTTTTGCTCCCATAACTTCCATTTTCCTTCTCACTATGGTATGACTTGACATAGCTGGTTGGTTTACACACTGGTGCTGTCAGCATTTTAATCTTACCGCTGGGGTAATCAGCATTGTGCGTGTTTGCTACATTTATTTGGCTGTCGATGGATAGCAATGAGGAGCAGGAACTGTCTCTCCCCACATTAGCCCAACTCAGCATAGGCCAGGGATTGAATCTTAGTTGCATACTTCAGCTTCTCTTCCTCTTAATTAAAATGCAACTTGCATATTTGTTCAGCACATTTACCCACTAAGCCATCAGTCTTCACACTGGGGATCATTCCTAAAGGAATAGAATCATAGAATCCTTACAGCACCGAAGGAGGCCAATCGGCCCAACGAGTCCGAGCCGGCTCTCTGCAAGAGCAATCCAGCTAGTCCCACTCCCCTTGCCCTTTCCCTGATAGAATCAAGAATAGAATTCAAAAGCAGAGAAGTTATGTTAAACTTATATAGAACCATGGTTAGACCACACTTGGAGTACTGTGCACAGTTCTGGTCTCCATATTACAGAAAGGATATAGAAGCACTGGAGAAAGTACAAAAAAGATTTATGAAATTTAGGTGGAGAGACCAGAGAAACTGGGATTGTTCTCCTTGGACCAGAGAAAGTTAATGGGAGATATAACAGAGGTGTTCAAAATCATGAAGGGATTTGATTGAATAAATAAGGAGAAACTGTTTCCAGTGGCAGAAGGGTCAATAACCAGATGACACGGATTTAAGGTAATTGGTAAAAGAACCAGAGACGACATGAGAAAAAACGTTTTTTGCAGTGAGTCGTTATGATCTGGAATGCTCTGCCTGAAAGGGTGGTGGAAGCAGACTCAATGATAACTTTCAAAAGGGAATTGGATAAATACTTGAAGGGGAAAAATTTGCATGGCTATGGAGAAAGAGCAAGGGAGTGGGACTAATTGGATACCTCTTTCAAAGAGCCGGCACAGGCACGATTAGCCGAATGGCCTCCTTCTGTGCTGCATCATTCTATGATTCTAAACAGATACCAGAACTGAGAGGGTACAACTATCAGGAAAAACTGAACATGCTGGGGCTCTTTTCCTTAAAAAGAGAAAACAGAGAGATGACCTGATAGAGGCCTTTAAAATAATGAAGGGATTCAATAGGGTAGACGTAGAGAAGATGTTTCCACTTGTGGGGTATCCAAAACTAGGGGCCATAAATATAAGATGGTCACTAAGAAATCCAAGCTTGATAAGTTCATGAGGGAGAAAGGAATGGCAGGATATGGTAATTGGGTGAGATGAAGAATGGCAGGAGGAGGCTCACGTGGAGCATAAACACCAGCATTGACCTGTTGGGCCGAATGGCCTGTTTTTGTGCTATAAAATTCTATGTAATTCTATGGGGGTGATTTTAAACCCCAAGAACGGGTGGGTTGGGGGGGCGGGTGGGAGTTGAAAATAGTTGTTTTTTGGGTCGCGACCGCAACCCGGCTTTATTTCTGGGCTTAACGTCGGAGCGTAAAAGTACAGGCTTCCCACTGGGAATGCAAAGTCTGAAAACTTTGCAGTCACCACCCAAAAAAACAACTATTTTCAACTCTCACCCGCCCCCAACCCACCCGTTCTCGGGGTTTAAAATCACCCCCTCTGTGTTTTCTACAGCATAAATTTATGGGACCTCAGAATTTTGTAGTCCTTTATTTAATCTTTGCATTCGCTGGACGCGCCCCCCTCCCCCTTTCTAAAACAGTATCTCCAAACTTTCCTTGCAAAAACTGCAAACTTTTTATAGGTTTATAAATCCTATGAACCACAAGGGCATCAGTGCAGTTTAGCCTTTGAGAGAGAGAAAAAAAGTCTTGGGAAAATGTTGCATTTTCTCCAAATGCAGTCATCTTTTCTAAACATGCTGTGCTCTTCTGTAAATCAAAGTCATACGACAGCAAAATCTCTCCGTCGACTCCTGAGTGTGGTTCGGGGGCTGAACAAGGGGGTGGGGAAAGAACATTTTGGCTGGTTGGAGAATTTCTGTGCAGCCAGCTCTGAAGTACAGTGAAAATGACCGCTTTTCAATTACCTGTTTTCCAGGGGCCTGGGTCAGAAGTGGAACGGGGGTGATCAAGAAGGACGGAAACCAGCTCACCTGGTCGTACATCGCTCCGCAGCTGGGCTACTGGGCAGCAGCCATGTTTCCGTTAACCCAAGGTAAGCTGGGTGAGCTTATTCTAAATCCTGCTTTTAATGGACGAAGACTGAAGCTGCAGCTTTAGTGAGCAAATCATGAACCAGGTATTGATTTCTGAGTGGTTCTTCCTGTCGAACCCGATTGTCATGCGGAGCTGAATTTGGATTTAAAACACGCTGCTTATTGTGAAATAATTTAACAAGTGTTTGATTCCTTAGTTGTGCCCCCGCGTTCTGAAAGTGAACCACAGGACTTCTTACTTCATCTGTCAGGGAGAGGTTTACTGGAGCGTGGGGAGATTAATAAAAGTGAGTCAGATGTTCAGAAGGTCATTCAGATATCAGGCAAACAAAAAAAAATCCTGCATTGTGAAAGTTTTGGGCTTAATAAGGGCCAAGTAAATGAGATGGCACCACATACTATACAGTGTCGCTGTGTATATATTCTAAAAATAAATTATGTACTTGCCAACTTTACTGCAATAAAATCTTGTTGGTTTTCCTCAAATCACAGGGTTTTTAATAGGGGACATACAGAATCGCAGAATGCTACAGCACAGGAACAGGCCATTCAGCCCATCAAGTCTGCGACAATGTTTTCCTCCACATGAACCACATATTCTAATCCCACTCCCCTGCTCGTTGAAGTAGCCTTAACTATTCATCCTTTTGCGGCAACTGTCTTAATTCCCTTTTAAAAGAATTTAGGGACTCTGCTTCAAAAACAATTTGTGGCGGAGAATTCTAACCAGCCTCTGTGTAAAGACATTTTTCCCAACCTCCCCTTTAATTCTTTTTCTGATTATCTTAAATTTGTGTCCTCTCATTATCTCACCAACCAGGGAAACAGCGTATCACTGCTTACCTTATAACCCTTCATAATCTTAATGCAGATTGATTACATATTGAAAAGCCAGGCCGACATACAACAGGGATAATGTACAGAACGCGTACAGTACAATTCTAGTGTGCTTTATGTCCATGGAATGTAAATCTCCAAGATATATGTATTTCAAATCAGTAAGAGGAATCATGGGCTGTTGTACTTATAGCACTTCCTTACTTCTCACTCCTGGTTTCTTGCCCAATTATTGATGAAAACTAGGATTGAAGAGTGAAAATAGATTGTAATTGGGACTTTTCGCAGGTGGCCTTTTAATTCCTACATTACAACAGTGACTACACTTCAAAAGTACTTCATTGCCTGTAAAGTGCTTTGAGACTTCCTGAGGTTGTGAAAGGCGCTTTGTGAAAGGCAAGTCCTTTGCTTTGGACCAATACGTGGGCAAACCTGCAGTTGTGGGGGCCCACCAGTGTGCAACTTCCATTAGTTAAGCATCAGTTATGGAAGAGCTTCTTCCAAATCACAACAGGATGCCACAGCGAGGGGAGGGGTGTTGTTGCGGGGAGGGGGCGTTGGGGTGGGGCTATAAGATCTGTCTGGATGGATGAACTAAGATGGGCCGAATGGCCTTCCTCGGCCGTGTATCGGTGTTCCCAGTCAGGAGCAATGTTTGCAGCCCCCCCCCCCCACCACCCCGATTTTCTCGCTATGAATTTAAATGGACAATCAGGGGCTGTGGGCCCCCGATGTCCCGACTCGCGCGGTCCACGGGCGCTCGGAATGCCCAATCAGCAAATCAGCCCACCTCGTGGTTTGGGATCTGACATTTTACAGAACACAGTGGAATATAAAAAGTGGCTGATACTTCGATTTAATTTATATTTTAGAGTTGAGGTGAGGCATTAAAGGGTATTTTTGCATTTTTATTCCCCTTTTAAAAATCGATGTGGTTTCTCCCTTCCAATGCTTTGTTTCTTCAGTTTTTACTGCCAGCACTCGATACTGGCATGAGTGGGTTGGCTATGGTCCCCTTATCATTGTCATTGAGCTGAACTCACTTCCGAACTCCTGCCACATGTCTCTCTGTATGCACGACTGCTGTTGAAAGTAAGGCCCCAAAGAGAATAAATTTGCATCTGCGTGAGGTTGAGTTGTTTTGCGATAGGTGTCACCTCGAGTGGAACACTGGGGCTCTAAGGGGCCTGGTTCAGTGACAGTGCACGCTCACGTTAATGGAGGCGACCTCACAATCTCCATGGACCCCACAGTGAATGATCATGGGGGGGGGGGGGGCGACTCCTTGGAGCGCGGGGAATTCTTAATTCTGCTGCTTTGACTACCGACGTGGACAAGCAGGCTAAAAGTAGTGGGTAGGGATGGGAGAGTCAGTGGAGCTTGTCCGCTGGTCACCTGTTTAAAGTTAAATCAGCAGCTTCAAACGTCCTGCACTTCAGAAAGCCGTGGTGCCCGATGGGAAGGCTGCCTGGAGCAGAGAACATTGGAATCCACTGATTTAATTGCAAATTCTGGCAGCTGGGGTGCCGGCCAGTAAGTTCCAGCAATGGCCCACCATACACCCTTGGCCAACACACTCATGCCCGGTATCAAGTGCTGACAGCAAGGCAAAGTCAACCATCACAGATTGAGGGTGTTCTGCACTCCCAATATTAGCACCGAGGGAGCACTGAGGGTCCTTTTACGTTAGCACCTCTAGTCTTCAGACCCATGTGGACATTTGAATTCCCTCGACCTTATTTGAAAAACATAAAGCGATTTAAAAGATCAACCTGCAATAGGATCCACTTGGTTCGGTCTGATATTTTCCCTCTGACCTTCAAGGTTTGGGGCTTATACTTGTTGTAACTTTTCTCCTGCTGAATGTTTTACAGTGAACTTGCACACTTTGTACAGAACTCAGAACCAGACTGTGGACTGTAGCCTTTCCTTTCCTTCCCTCACTGTGGGGTTTGAATGCTTCATCAGCACAATTCTTAGGCTCCAGTTACTAGGCGACTCGGTCGAATTCTTTCTATTAAATTTTTCTGGTTGCCCTAAAGCTGCGGAATGAGAAACAGCTTATAAGCAAGCTGTTTGTAAAGCAATATCACCTGCCGCTTTAGGGCATCCGAGAAAAGGAATCACCATTCCTGTCCCTTAAAGAGCACCATCTCCATGAAAAACAATTGTAAAACCTTCTGTTGTTTGGGGAGCCAGAAGAAGCACGAATTATATTCATCACTGTTATAGAATCATAGAAAGGTTACAGCACGGAAGGAGGTCATTCGGCCCATCGAGTCCATGCAAGAACAATCCAGCTAGTCCCACTCAGAAACATAGAAAAAAGGAGTAGGAGTAGGCCATTCGGCCCTTCGAGCCTGCTCCGCCATTCAATATGATCATGGCTAATCCTCTATCTCAATACCATATTCCCACTCTCTCCCCATACCTCTTAATGCCTTTTGTGTCTAAAAATCTATCTAGCTCCTTCTTAAATATATTCAGTGACTTGGCCTCCACAGCCTTCTGTGGTAGAGAATTCCACAAGTTCACCACCCTCTGAGAGAAGAAATTTCTCCTCATCTCAGTCCTAAATGTCCTACCCCGTATCCTGAGACTGTGACCCCTCGTTCTGGACCCCCCAGCCAAGGGAAACATCCTCCCTGCATCCAGTCTGTCTAGCCCTGTCAGAATTTCATATGTTTCAATGAAATCCCCTCTCATTCTTCTAAACTCGAGTAAATACAGGCCGAGTCGACCCAATCTCTCCTCATACGACAGTCTTGCCATCCCAGGAATCAGTCTGGTGAACCTTCGCTGCACTCCCTCTATGGCAAGTATATCCTTTCTTAGGTAAGGAGAGCAAAACTGCGCACACTACGCCAGGTGTGGTCACACCAAGGCCCTGTATAACTGCAGTAAGACATCCTTGCTCCTGTACTCAAATCTTCTTGCAATGAAGGCCAACATACCATTTGCCTTCCTAACTGCTTGCTGCACCTGCATGTTTGCTTTCAGTGACTGGTGTACAAGGACACCCAGGTCCCTTTGTACATCAACATTCCCCAATCTGTCACCATTTAAATAATACTCTGCCTTTCTGTTTTTCCTTCCGAAGTGGATAACTTCACATTTATCCACATTATACTGCATCTGCCATGTATTTGCCCACTCACTCAACTTGTCTAAATCGTCTTGAAGCCTCTTTGCATCCTCCTCACAACTCACGATCCCACCTAGTTTTGTGTCGTCAGCAAACTTGGAAATATTACATTTGGTTCCCTCATCCAAATCATTGGAATATATTCTGAATAGCTGGGGCCCAAGCACTGATCCCTGTGGTACCCCACTAGTCACTGCCTGCCACCCTGTAAAAGACCCATTTATTCCTACTCTCTGTTTCCTGTCTCCTGTCTGTTAACCACTCCCCCGCCTTATCCCATAGCCCTGTATTTCCTTCTATTCCTTCCTCCCTCATGTATTTATCTAGCTTCCCCTTGCACTTCACACTTATCTATATTGAAATTAATTTGCTAATATTAAAAGCACGTCAAGAAGATGCAATTAGAGTTTAGCAGCTTTTTTTGTATTAGATGAGATAGTAAGCCAGAATCATCTGTAACAAGGACATATGGTACAGGGTTATTTCTTTCCTTGGGCTTCATTGATCTACCCTGCTCCATTTTCATTAATACCAGCTGTAACCTAATATTGATCCAACTAGATCTTGCTTTTCGTAATGCTTTACCTCATATCTCCTAACCCAGTTTCACTTCCTACTCAGGCTAATTTTGTTCATTCTCAGCCACAAACTTGCTTCCTTCTCTGGTTGTGTTTTTTTAAAAACTAGTTCTATGAGGCTGCACTATTCAAAAACAAGAATGTCTTGGTGCTTAGAGGGAAAAATCCTGTTTCCCCGCATACGTGCAACCTTCTGAGATAGTTTTGTTCAATTATTCAATCCAGCTTTTAAAGTGCTGCTACAGTACAGCTTGGGGCCAACAATTTGTCACATGCAAGAGCACAGGACAGTGCGTTTTGATGCCATTGCAGTACTGAGGGAGTGCTGCACCATTGGAGGTGCCATCTTTTGGATAAGACATTAAACCGGGGCCCTGTCTGCCCTCTCAGGTGTACGTAAAAGATCCCATGGCACTATTCTGAAGAAGAGCAGGGGAGTTCTCCCCGGTGTCCTGGCCAATATTTATCTCTCAATCAACACCTAAAAACAGATTATCTGGTCATTATTTCATTGCTGTCAGTGGGACCTTGTTGTGCACAAATTGGCTGCCGCATTCAACAGTGACTACACTTCAAAAGTATTTAATTGGCTTTGAGACGTCCTGAGGTCGTGAAATGAGCTATAAAAGTGCAATTTCTTTCTTTCTTTCATTGCGTCTTATGTTGGTAAACAAACAGAAAAAGCCTAGCCAAGCAAGATGGTGCCACCTTAAAGAAATCTATATTTCTCTTTTTTTAAAGTTTTGCTTGCCTCACTGAAATTAGTTTGATGTTTTAAAAAAAACCTCAATGTTGTTGTATTAGTCAAGCCGCCATATGCCATAAACATGGGAGCCAGACGAGAATCTCTCTGTCCCACAATTGCATGGCCTCTGAAGGAATGCCTCGTTTCAACTTCTTCAACTAAACTAATTAAATATGTTGAACTTCATAAGCCTACAGTGAGTAAACCCAGATGGTGTGTGGGTGTGACATTGAAGATTAGAGAAGTGGTTGGTGATTTATGACCAAGGCTGCTGGATGCAGTAAATTTGAGCATCTGATCTGTCTTCAGCCCTAATTTTGTATTGTAGTTTTAAATCCACTATTACACTAGGAATTGGGATGGGGGGGTGAGAAAAATATTGAACAGTCCATCCATGCTGCAGTTCACAAACGCTGTTGGTGATATTGGTGATTGAAGGCTGAACATATTTCAAAAGGGAAAGCAAAATACTGCGAATGCTGGAAATCTGAAATAAAAACAGAAAATGCTGGAAAAGCTCAGCAAATCAGGCAGCATCTGTGGAGAAAGAAACAGAGTTAATGTTTCAGGTCGAAGACCTTTCATCAGAACTTTGCTGATCACCTCTGCTCTGCGTGACCCTGACCTGTCGGTCGCTTGCCATTTTAATTCCCCGTCCCACTCCCACACCAACCTCTCTGTCCTCGGCCTCTTACACTGTTCCAATGAAGCTCAATATAAGCCCGCTACTAACTTAAAATTGCTTCATTAGACATTAATATTTTTATTTATTTTTTTGTGAACTTTGCACTCATCAAGGCAATTGGTTGATGGAGGATGAGATCCCCTTGCGTGAAACATTTCCAGGTCAGGTATAGCATTCACCTAGGAAAATTCCTCCAACGATTATCTTTAATGTATCTTAGCCCCATCCTCAGATGGAAAGCACTGTGACATTTCCATTTCCCGCACAAACCATTGAGAGTGAGAAAGGCAATTTAAAGGGGAGTTACAGGCAGTTTTGTGATGTGAGCTCACACCCACCATGGACTGGGTTGGAACTGCCAAAACATATAATACATGGCATCCTAATAGCCAGAGAAAGAAGTCTTCAATCCCATCAGTATGGGCTGGATTTGAACCAAATTCTAGATGTGAAAGGGCAGTTTCTTAATCCAGAGCAACATTTTGTCCCCTTTTTCATCAAATTCAACTAAATTTACCAAAGGCTTCAGCCTTCTTTGACCAGACATGCTGTTCTTTTTTGAAATGGCTGTGTCTTTGTGTCTTGTTGACATAATTTTAGAAGTGATATTTCACCTCAAAAGTTTCATTTTCATCAAACAAGACAAGCGATTTCCTTTCATTGACCTTTCAGGTTTGTGTGTGCCAGAAGTCACTGATGCACCAGATTGAAGGCATTTAAACATCCTATTCTGAAAATCCAATTTGCCATCTCAGTAATATTTTATAACAGATGTTTTATGACACTTGATGATGGCTTTTCCTTTCATCTGATATTGGTTGAGCTGCACACCATACCTCTATGTCCATGACCAATACCTTGTGATTCAATAAGTAAAGACTTCATTAGATTGCACCTGATCTCACCAGTGACATGATATCGTTTAGTGTCCTGATTGTTCATTTTTGGCTGTAACCAAAAAATGTGATGCTATGAATGTTACAAGTAATGAAAAGGGCCGACCTGTTTACTATGATCTCGGGTTGGGACATCAGCTGGGACTGTTCAATTGGTCTCAGTGCCCTCGGTTAGGGAAGGGAAATAATCATCCAGCGTTTCTGCTTCTGATCACTATCGAAAACTGTGAATGGATGAAGATGGGATTAAGCTCTGATGTGATGCAGTGGTGGTCAAATAGTCTGACGATACACACTGTCTAGGGTCCCACATAAAGAAAGATAGACTTGCATTTATATAGCCCCAAAACATTTTTGAAGTGTAGTTGCTGTTGTAATGTGGGAAACGCGGCAGCCAATTTGCGCACAGCAAGATCCCACAAACAGTAATGAGATAATGACCAAATCACTTGTTTTGGCGGTTGAGGGATAAATATTGGCCAGAACACTGGGGATAACCCCCCGGTCATCTTCGAATAATGCCATGGGATCTTCTACGTCCACTTAAGAGGGCAGACAGGGCCTTGGTTTAACATCTCATCCAAAAGACCGCACCTCTGACAGTGCAGCACTCCCTCACTGGAGTGTCAGCCTAGATTTTTTGTGCTCAGGTCACTGGAGTGGGACTCGAACCCACAACCTTCTAACTCAGAGGTGTTAAAACTCCATTTTAATGTTCCAATTGTGATGATTAAACTGAGTGAACATATTGCTGGGAATGTTACATTTAACTAATGAAACAGCTGATTACTTTAACATGGCCTCTTTGGCCTCAGTGCCATTGGGGTAGGGAAGAGAAAAATCAGCCTGAGATCAATATTCGTAAGACCGTGAAAAATACAGTTCTTGCAAATAATTGCTTGGACCTGATTGTCTGCACTGCATATAGAATGGGATTACTGTACCACATTCTCAGCAGCTTTCACAATTACTCTTTAAATGTTACTGACACATTATTAGTCATTCACAGGGGCTGAGAGGCCTTGGGCCTTACCCCAGTTTCCTGCTGAAATCCCTCTTCCACATTTGGCTTGTGTGCTGGAAGCTTACACCGTAACTGTGTAAAGTGGCTGCTGTGGCCATCTGGGAATTCGGCTTTAGGTGTTGTTTTGACTCTTGAAGATTTTTTTTATATAAGAATTAGAATGGAAATGTGGATTCTCCACTTGTAATGGAGAATCACGCCTGGTGACAAATCCTGACAGTCCCAGGGCTGGATTCTCTTCTTCACAATACACATTCTCACACCAGAACCGAGTGTGGCTGGTGCTGTGTTTATTCCGTCAACAAAAATTGTCTGAAAAGAAAAGTTTCATGCATCTACAGCTGAATGGATTTAAAAAGCAAAGTTCCAGGCTTGACAACATCAACATCTTAATTCTGGTGGTGTCCTGTGGATTTACTAGGAAAAAAAATGATGTGTATGGTAGAATTTCTTTCTATAAATAATTTCTTGGCAAACTAAGACACCTACTAATACTGTATATATCCTACAGAACCTTATGATTAATATTCCACAGTGTAGTAAGTGCAAACATTTAAAAGGCAGGTCTGAAGAAAATGAAAGATTTGAATGTATTTTTAGATGTAGTGCAGTTTTATCACAGTCTTCACTTCCCCCTGCCCCTCTTTAGGGTTAAAAATATTTTTAAATACCGGCTTGTGGTTAAGTAGGAAAGCACAAAAGTTAATGATTAGGGACTTAGGAGTAAGAAGGGAAAGTGGGCAGAACTTTTTCACCTGAAGGTTACTAAAATGTAGAACAAGTTCCCACAGAATGTCATTCCAGTAGACGTCATGGGCTTTCTTTTAAAATGAAAGTCCGGGTGCGTTGGGGGGAGGGGGTTGGGCAAAGAAAATTGTGTTTTTTTAGAGCGGGCAGAAATCCCGGCTCCGACACGCTGAAGAACACACACGACCCAGAGTCATCTGGGTGCACCCTCCGTTCCCGAACTCGGAAGACCCACCGGCTTTATTTAAACCAACAGTTATGTGCATGAGTGTAATTAATTATGCTGGCAAGTGATTTCAACGTGTGTGAACGGTTCTCGTAAGATCAGAAAGTGAGAAGAGTCCAGTCCTCACACCACCTGGAAAGACCAGTGCCAACACCAGGCCTCTCCCCACCCCCCCCCCCCCCCCCACCCCCCCAACCCCTGCGCAAAACAGTCCTGCAACTACACATACACCCACTATAAAATCACCCACTGGGTGGCATCGACGTTCATGGTTGATGGTGAAGCACATGAAAGGGCCCTATCACAAAAGCCAGTCAAGAATGGGCAAGATGTGACGAGAATGATAACATTTAATGTGACTAACAGAAACCAAATTTAAATGAAAAACGTGACAGTCTGTCAGACACCCTTCGTGATCACAAATCCTTCGCCTTTCTCTTCCTACCGCTTCTACATGGTGCATCCCCTGTGGCTGCAGCAGAGGTAGTGGCAGGTTGCTCATGTCCATGGCCGGACTGCTTAGATGCTTTTGGCCTGCACCCTCTGGGTTTTGGAGCCCATTAGGGCCCCTCCAAAGACTGCTCCACCTGCACCTGTGCAGGGGCAGAATCAGCCTCCTGGAGAGGAAGCAGCATTGCGGGTACAGGTCGAGAGGGGGGCAATGGGTGAGACGTGGGAGCGCTTTGAATGGCATCCACACTTCCATATCCCCTTTCGCCATCATCCCTCTCCTGGGCCAGGCCCACATCACTCCTACCACCTTGTTGGACAACAGTTTCGAGGACATGTGTGATGCCTTGCAAGGCCACTTCTAAAATATCTGTTAGCCTGTTTAGGCATTCCCGCACTTACCAGCGACACTATCTCAGACGTTTCCTCAGTCACCTGCGACACTATCTCAGACAGTTGCTCACGTCCCTGCGACACTATCTCAGAGATTCCCTCCTGTGCCACCGTTTCACTAATGCAGGAGTTGGACTCCTCCATCCTCTGCGCTATTGTGGAGAGTGTGTGGCACCTGTTCCAGTACCTTGCAAATGTGCTGCTGTCCCTCGATCATTCTCCTTTTAAAGGATGGCTCCCGGGGTTCAGCATCTGCGTCCAGTTGAGCAGAGCCTGGAGAGGAGTGCGCCCACCGAGGCAGACACTCCACAGCTTTTTTTTTATTCGTTCATGGGATGTGGGCGTAGCTGGCAAGGCCGGCATTTATTGCCCATCCCTGATTGCCCTTGAGAAGGTGGTGGTGAGCCGCCGTCCGTGTGGTGAAGGTTCTCCCACAGTGCTGTTTGGAAGGGAGCTCTGGGATTTTGACCCAGCGACGATGAAGGAACGGCGATATATTTCCAAGTTGGGATGGTGTGTGACTTGGAGGGGAACGTGCAGGTGGTGTTGTTCCCATGTGCCTGCTGCTCTTGTCCTTCTAGGTGGTAGAGGTCGCGGGTTTGGGAGGTGCTGTCGAAGAAGCCTTGGCGAGTTGCTGCAGTGCATCCTGTGGATGGTACACACTGCAGCCACTGTGCGCCGGTGGTGAAGGGAGTGGATGTTTAGGGTGGTGGATGGGGTGCCAATCAAGCGGGCTGCTTTATCTTGGATGGTGTCGAGCTTCTTGAGTGTGCTTGGAGCTGCACTTATCCAGACAAGTGGAGGGTATTCCATCACACTCCTGACTTGTGCCTTGTAGATGGTGGAAAGGCTTTGGGGAGTCGGGAGGTGAGTCACTCGCCACAGAATACCCAGCCTCTGACCTGCTCTTGTAGCCACAGTATTTATATGGCTGGTCCAGTTAAGTTTCTGGTCAATGGTGACCCCCGGGATGTTGATGGTGGGGGATTCGGCGATGGTAATGCCATTGAATGTCAAGGGGAGTTGGTTAGACTCTCTCTTGTTGGAGATGGTCATTGCCTGGCACTTGCCTGGCATGAATGTTACTTGCCACTTATCAGCCCAAGCCTGGATGTTGTCTAGGTCTTGCTGCATGCGGGCTCGGACTGCTTCATTATTTGAGGGGTTGCGAATGGAACTGAACACAGTGCAATCATCAGTGAACATCCCATTTCTGACCTTGTGATGGAGGAAAGATCATTGATGAAGCAGCTGAGGATGGTTGGGCCAAGGACACTGCCCTGAGGAACTCCTGCAGCGATGCCCTGGAGCTGAGATGATTGGCCTCCAACAACCACTACCAATTTCCTTTGTGCTAGGTATGACTCCAGCCACTAGAGTTTTCCTCCTGATTCCCATTGACTTCAATTTTACTAGGGCTCCTTGTTGCCACAATCGGTCAAATGCTGCCTTGATGTCAAGGGCAGTCACTCTCACCTCACTTCTGGAATTCAGCTCTTTTGTCCATGGTTGGACCAAGGCTGTAATGAGGTCTGGAGCCAAGTGGTCCTGGCGGAACCCAAACTGATCATCGGTGAGCAGGTTATTGGTGAGTAAGTGCTGCTTGATAGCACTGTTGACGACACCTTCCATCACTTTGCTGATGATTGAGAGTAGACCGATGGGGCAGAAATTGGCCGGATTGGATTTGTCCTGCTTTTTGTGGACAGGACATACCTGGGCAATTTTCCACATTGTCGGGTAGATGCCAGTATTGTAGCTGTATTGGAACAGCTTGGCTAGAGGTGTAGCTAGTTCTGGAGCACAAGACTTCAGCACTACAGCCGGGATGTTGTCGGGGCCCATAGCCTTTGCTGTATCCAGTGCATTCAGTCGTTTCTTGATATCACGTGGAGTGAATGGAATTGGCTGAAGACTGGCTTCTGTGATGGTGGGGATATCGGGAGGAGGCTGAGATGGATCATCCACTCGGCACTTCTGGCTGAAAATGGTTGCAAACGCTTCAGCCTTGTCTTTTGCACTCACGTGCTAGACTCTGCCATCGTTGAGGATGGGGATGTTTGCAGAGCCTCCTCCTCCCGTTAGTTGTTTAATTGTCCACCACCATTCACGACTGGATGTGGCAGGACTGCAGAGCTTTGATCTGATCCGTTGGTTGTTGAATCGCTTAGCTCTGTTTATAGCACGTTGCTTCCGCTGTTTAGCATGCATGTAGTCCTGAGTTGTAGCTTCACCAGGCTGGCACCTCATTTTTAGATCCGCCTGGTGCTGCTCCTGGCATGCTCTTCTACACTCCTCATTGAACCAGGGTTGATCCCCTGGCTTGTTGGTAATGCTAGAGTGAGGAATATGCCGGGCCATTAGGTTACAGATTGTGCTGGAATACAATTCTGCTGCTGCTGATGGCCCACAGTGCCTCATGGATGCTCAGTTTTAAGCTGCTAGATCTGTTCTGAATCTATCCCATTTAGCACGGTGGTAGTGCCACATAACACGTTGGATGGTGTCCTCAGTGCGAAGACGGGACTTCATCTCCACGAGGACTGTGCGGTGGTCACTCCTACCAATACTGTCATGGACAGATGCATTTGCGACAGGTGGATTGGTGAGGACGAGGTCAATTAAGTTTTTCCCTCACCACCTGCCGCAGGCCCAGTCTGGCAGCTATGTCCTTCAGGACTCGGCCAGTAGTGGTGCTACCGAGCCACTCTTGGTGATGGACATTGAAGTCCCCCACCCAGAGTACATTCTGTGCCCTTGCTACCCTCAGTGCTTCCTCCAAGTGGTGTTCAACATGGAGGAGGACTGATTCATCAGCTGAGAGAGGGCGGTAGGTGGTAATCAGCAGGAGGTTTCCTTGTCCATGTTTAACCTGATGCCATGAGATTTCATGGGGTCCGGAGTCAATATTGAGGACTCCCAGGGCCACTCCCTCCTGTCTGTATATCACTGTACCGCCACCTCTGGTGGGTCTGTCCTGCCGGTGGGACAAGTTATACCCAGGGATGGTGATGGAAGAGTCTGGGACGTTGGCTGAAAGGTATGATTCTGTGAGTATGGCTATGTCAGGCTGTTGCTTGACTAGTCTGTGGGACAGCTCTCCCAATTTTGGCACAAGTCCCCAGATGTTAGTGAGGAGGACTTCGCAGGGTCGACTGGGCTTGGTTTGCCTTTGTCGTGTCCGGTGCCTAGTGGTTTGATGCCGGGTGGTTTTATTCTTATGACTTTTTTAGCGAGATTGTACAACTGAGTGGCTTGCCAGGCCATTTCAGAGGGCAATTAAGAATCAACCACATTGCCGTGGGTCTGGAGTCACATATAGGCCAGACTGGGTAAGGACAGCAGGTTTCCTTCCCTAAAGGATGTTCGTGAAGCTGCCACCAGTGTCTGCTCATGCTCACTTGTGTGTGGTGACTCACCAGGTGCCAACCCAACTAACTGACTACTAGGACCCACCGTGGTGTGAGTATCTGTGCTGGTGGATGGCTCACTATGATGTAACGGTGCACCCTCGCAGGTCCTCTGAGGAATCGCCCTTTGCTGTCACTGCGTTTGTTGAAGGGCCTGTAAGAAAACAGAAAACAATGTTAAGCATCATCACAGATGTGTCATGTTGCGATGAACATACTGAGGTGTTCAACATGCCAATCATTGTTAACATCAATTCATGTTGTGTGTGATGAATGTTAAAGTTGCGTCAGCAGATGTTTGGGGGTTGCCAGCCTCGGTGCCTCTGATGGACAGGCACTCAAGGGTATGGCTGATCTCCAGCGCCGCCTCCTCTGCATCTGTAAGGACCACTACTTGTTGTGGCCCCCCTCTAGTCCTCGCTCTCTCACGTGCATTTTGCACTCTCTTCTCCTAGAAGGGGAGAAAGTACAGGCATATGAGTGAGTGATGGTGAAGTGGCCAACTGATGAATGCATTGCTTTGGGTGAGGCTGACCGTGAAAGAGGAGCATCAGAGGGTGAGTATGAGACAGAGCCATCGCATTGGAATAGGATTGGGGTAAGTGGTAGTGGTGGGGTCACAAATGGGGAGGTGAGGAAGTGCAGCTAAGTTGAGGATGAGCCTTAAGTGGGTGTGAAGAGTGATGTGATGGAGTAGTCTTGGCAGTGCACAATGAGTTTGTGGGGGTGGGGGGGTGGAATGGTGATGTGCACCACAGAATGCAGGAGAATCAGTGAGTGTACTCACTTTTGTTGACCTAGTTAGGTCATTGAAACGTTTCCTGCACTGGACCCAAGTGCGGGATATGTTGCTGCTGCTGGTGACCTCCTCTGCCACCTTGAGCCAGGCCGCCTTGTTGGCAGAGGCAGGGCGCTTCCTCCTGTCGGCCGGGTAAAATAGTTCCCTCCTCCTCCTCCTCACCCCGGCCAGTAGCAGCTGAAGTGAGGCATCGCTGAATCTTGGAGCAGCCTTGCCCCTGTACTGCTCCATTGGGTCTTCTGGCTCTTTGCTCCAGCAAAATCCATTGGAGCAATGGCCCTTTAAATCCAGACGCTCCAGCTGACGCCTGTCATGCAGATGCGTAGTTCGCCCACTGCGCAGCTTTCGGACGGCAAACCCGAAAACAAGGTTAATGGCCACCAATTAAGTTGCGATCGCATGGGGAAAGGTAACTTTTTATTCTTCATATTTGCCGCGTACCCATTAACCCCCCCACCCCCGCTGCCATCCTGATGCCCTTTTAAAATTGAGCCCCATAAGTGAGTTCAAGATATGATTGAGCCTCTTTCTGGGGAAAGAAGGGATTGGGGGATATGCTGAGATGGTGGGTAGGTGGGATTCATTCACCAAAAGCAGATAGGTTTGTTTGCCCAGATAGTCCTTCCCTGGTACTTAAAAACTCTGATGTTCACCCTCTAACAGGTACTAAAAAAACAGGGACACAAGGAACATTTTCAAAGACAGTTGTTGAATGATAGGCCATTTATGTCTGCTTCTGTCAGAGGCTGACTTTCTTTTGAAATTTATTAGCTTGTGACTCCGCTCTTCATTGTTTGTTTACAGCTGCAGTCAACCCATCGAGATTTGGGGACATCACAACCTACCACACCATTTTTCTGCTGACTATCCTTGGAGCCATGGCTCTTTTGGTTCTGGTTCTCCTGTGTTTGCTTCTCTATTACTGCAGGTAAACCTTTGTTGTTTTTTTGTTTGCTTTACAGTTAATGCATTATGTGTTTTCTTATCTTTTACCCCTTCACCCCTATTTTATCCCCTTCAAGAATCACTTGCTCCATGGATCCCAAACATCCAGGAGGGTAGGACATACTGGGCCATAAATGTCTCCATGACAATCGTTAGCCCTTCTGATTGGCCCTCAGGACCGTTAAGCTTAGGAACAAACCAATTTGAGGGTGAGAGGGGAAGCTGCTATCTTCTTCTCCCCCTCCCCCCCCCCCCCCCACTTCAATATGGAATACCCCGCCTCAGCTCAGGACTCTCGCTGAGAATCGAGCAAGTGCAACTGTCTGAGGCACGGCAACCCACCAAATGTGCAACCAGCCAACTGACTCAGGTTAAAGCTACAAGCAATAATTAACTTTGGGGGCCAAATGAAACTTTGTAGTCCTTGACTATTGAATTTCACAAGAGGCTACTTTATTGGTAACCATGTGAAGTTTGTTATTTTTTATGTCAAATTTCACTCCAATCTCTAGTTCCCAAAAGTGTGTTCCAATTTCTTGATTTACTGTGCTGTATACCTGGATAGTGCAGAGACTTGAGCAGGGTTTAATAATTCTGAGACTTGGTCCACATCATTTTATTTCTGGGCAACCAAATTTGATGAGTTGATAGTCCAACTACCAGTGGGGGAAAAAAAATCTATCAATAGCCATTGGGTTCACCTGGTAGGATTGGCACTCCCCATAAATTGTGTGTAAAGTTACTGCCACGTTTCCTACGTTATAACCTCATGTTGTGGGCTAAGTTAGCTGAAGCAACAATTGGGCTCAGCACCCCTGGGCCAGGGAGAGGGACAGGAGGAACACCCTGGATTCCTGCCTCAAATTGCTGTCTAGCAATCCGCTGTTGGAAAGTGTACACGTGAGGAGAGGTTTGGGTGTCCACAGTTGAATAGCCCGCTACTTACTGTCCAGGCTCATACATGAAGAATGACCATTTGAAGTACCACCATGCTCTCAGCACTCTTGTAATTATATTCCAGAAAGAGGGGAGGAGGGGATCAATTGGAACCAGAAGAATGGTGGGATGGAATTTCTGGGCTGGGCTGGGGGGAGGGGAGGGGGACATGACAGCAGCACAATTGGGGTGAGTGGGCCAGAATTTGGGACAGCATCCAATTCTTTTGTTAAATTCTGCCAGAAGTGGGGGTAAGCTGTCCTTGCCTTTGATCCCCCTTCTCAACCCTTCCTTTGGAAATGCACCAGAAGAAGCAGGACTGGTCAGATGTTTATCCCATCAGTTTGGCCTCCAGTGCTAAATCTGCCTGGATCATGCAGCACATGTGATACTTGCATCCTAGATCCAGATCCTGGTGGAAATGGGGCCCATAACTGTTTCAAATGCCAGATTCCATTGGGAAGTGGCAACTTTGAATTTGGATAGTTATAAAGTCTTTGGTCTGAAGGTCTGGCCTGATAACGCTGCCGCAAGGTGCCACTAATAATATTCCTGCATTACCCCCCCACCCCGGGCTGGGCAAGTTGCCCCAATAATGCCACAAACAATGTGGGCTCCCGTTCTCCCCATTCGGGATTTATTTCTTAAACCAACCCAAGTTAATCTTATATTCTTAATTCTGACTCTGAGTATGAAAGATGAAGAACTTATATAAACTAAATTTAAACAATGGCTACAGTAACCCATTTAAAACAAATGGTTTACCGTCAGCGTTACAATCAGAAGTCCTAGGCCATTTTGTATAAACCCAAAAACACGAGTCATTAAAAGCTAGCTGGCAGGTGCAAAAAGTGATCAGAAAGGTTAAAGGGATTTTATAAAAATTCATTCTCGGGATGTGGGCGTCGCTGGCAAGGCTGGCATTTATTCCCCATCCCTAGTTGCCCGGAGGTTTGATACAACTGAGTGGCTTGCTGGGCCACTTTACAGGGCAGTTAAGAGTCAACCACATTGGTATGGGGCTTGGAGTCACATATAGGCCAGACCGGGTAAGGACGGCAGGTTTCCTTCTCATCAGTGAACCAGTTGGGTTTTTACGACAATCTGACAGGTTCATGGTCACTTTTACTGATACTAGTTTTTTTTTATTTCAAGATTTTTTAAAAAACTGAATCCAAATTCTCCAATTGCCTGGTGTGATACGAACATACCAATTAAGATCGGCTCCTTGAGCCTGCTCTGCCATTTGATAAGATCATGGCTGATCTGATTGTGACCTCAACCCTACTTTCCCATCTACCTACTATAACCTTTGACTCCCTTGTTAATCAGGAATCTATCTAACTCAGCCTTAAAAATATTCAATGACCCTGCCTCCACCGCTCTCTGGGGAAGGGAGTTCTACAGACTCACGACCCTCTGAGAGAAAACATTTCTTCTCATCTCCGTCTTAAATGGGAGACCCCTTATTTTTAAACTGTGGCCCCTAGTTCTAGTCTGTCCCACAAGGGGAAACATCCCCTCAGCATCTACCCCTTCTAGTCCCCTCCCCTTATATGTTTCAATAAGATCACCTCTCATTCTTCTAAACTCCTTGTGAACTCATGTTCTCTGGATTATTAGTTCAGGCCTCTGATTGTTAGTCCAATAACATAACTACTACGCTACCGTACCCATAAACAAGAGGTCCAGAATATATAAGCAATGAAGTAGCACTGCATTTATGCAGAGCGCTGTTCAGACTCCATTTGGAATCCTGTGTTCAGTTTTAGACGTCCCACCTTAAGAAGAAAATACTGGTCATGGAGAAAGTCCAGCGATGATTTACCAGGTTGATACTTCGGAAGAAAGGTCTCGGGTATGATGAGAGACTAGGTAAACTTGGATTATATCTCCCTAGTGACGAGGTGGCTCCCTCGATGATCTGACTGATGGTTTCAAATAATGACTGGAATTGCCAGAGTAAATGGGGACTGACTCTTCCCTCTAGTAGGGGAATCCAGAACAAGGGGACAGAATCTTAAAATTCTAACTGAGCAAACCCAGAAAACATTTCTTCACACAGTGTTGTGAGAATGTACAAAGTTATTGCTGACCCCAATATCCCACTTCTTTCCCCGTATTCCTTAATACTTTTACTCCCCAAGTATTTATCTCCCTTTTAAACAACTCAATTAATTCTGCACCTATGGCCACTAGGTAAATACTTGGGGAGTAAAAGTATTAAGGAATATGGGGAAAGAGTGGGATATTGGGATTAAAGAAATACAGAGCAGATAAAGAGATAAAATGGCTAAGAAAATGGCAGATCAGACTCAAATGGCTAATCCTGCTCCTATTTTCCTAAATTCACTTAAGATTCAAGCTCTATCCATCCACCATTTTAAATTTCATAGATGTAAGATTTCACAATTAACATAAAAACTGTGGATCCATTAAGTATATGTTTCCTGAAAACATTTCATCTCTCTTGACTGCCTTTCTTCAAAAATCTCCTTTAAAACCAGCTTTCCTACTGCACTTTGGGTCTCCTCTCACTGCCCCATCCTGCCCTTTGTCTGAAATGTTCTTCTACACAAGGAGTACGATTTAAATATAGCTGCTATATATTGGATTCCAAGAGTATGATTGCATGGTGCTTTTTTTGCCACAGTAACAGCCAATGGATGGATAAACTTTGAGCTTAAAGTACATTTGTTACTGTTTCTTTAAGACTCCCGAGTAAATAGCCATCTTTAATTTGAGTATCTCCAACAGCTCTAAACTTTGACCTGTGCGGCCTGTAAATGAGGATGTGTAGCATAGTTTACAGCTATAGATAACTCGAGGTGATTTGTAATCTTGAAGGAAGACAGTCAAGTGAGATGAAGTGATCAAGAAATTGTATATACTGCTACTTGCTGGAATCATTTAAGAACTGTGACCTATCTCTTTTAGTTCACTAACAGCACATTAAAAGCAACGAGAGTTCTGCATCTCCTACTGAAGATTGCAAGCACTGAGCACCAGTAGATGGGGTTCAAAACCTGGAGTATTAAATCTCTATGCTGGTAACTCTGGTTCCACCTGCTGGTAGTTAGTGCTCACCAGACAGTGGAGGATTGAACAATAGGACTTGCCATCAAAACATAAGGGCGATTTTACTAATCCAAGCTGCTGGTAGAGAGCTTGTTTGCCAGTTTTGCATATTACAAAAGCGTGGGTGTGCTGCCCGCGATTTTTCAGTTGAGGGAGAATTATGGGCAGTGTGCCTGCAATTTCTCAGTAAGCACTGCCGCAGGTAGTTGGTAGCATGGATTAGTAAACTCGGCCCCAATTTATTGTCATTAGCAACCAGCCATTTTGCAGCTAAGAGTTTAAAGTGCATTGTGGGTTTGTGTCTAATCTTCGACACACTGAATTGGCAATTTCGTCCGTTTTGCTACGTGGAGGTGTCAAACAGAAGTTGGCCATTTGCCTCCAGAGAGTGAGGAAAAGAGAAAGAGCGAGTTACTCTGGACCATTCTTGTACGTCCCCGAATGGTGACATTGGCGGAGGCCTGGGAGAAGTCCTTACACTATCACCCATGGAAAAGGGAATAAAATCCTTTTCATTTAAAGTATATGATGATAGAGCCAAGGGTACAGCAGCCTCATAACAGAAAGTGTGATAAAATAATTGTTTTATAAATCAGGCTGTGCAGTGGGTTGGTAGCAGATAAGTGTTGATTTATATTACAGGCAATAATTGTATCATTTATCAGTGTTTATGATTGCGCTATTATTCCATGTTCTTCTGGGTATTTGAGTTAGATAGGTCTTAAAGGACAGTTCTACATTATTAGTACAGATCAGTGCTGTAGTAGGAGTATCTGAAGATCCCTTTGCCAATCTCTGCAACAGTGTATTTCAGGGTATAATGGACAAAGCGCTGTTTTTTTTGTATCAGTGCCCCACTGATGCATTTCTGTGTGTTGGCAGTCCTCAAAGTGGTGTTTGTCACAAAGCTCTGGTTCGTATTACTGATTACGCAGTCTCCGCCTCTCTCAGGAGATCACATGGCTCCTGGTGGGGTAGGGAATGTCTGTATTGTGACGCACGGGGCATCACAACTATATGGGACAGGCTAGATGGACCAGTTGGTCTTTTCCTCTCTGTCACTTTCTTATGTTCATATGCAGTTGCTTGTCTTGCGTTTCTAACACACCTTTAGTGTGCGGTGTCAGGGGCAAAGTAGCCAATTACAGCACAGTGAAACTAACAAACATGCTACAAGGACAGCTGAAGATTATTGACACACAAAAGTTATAACTTATGTCAGTGGTGAGTGTCAACTGTGGAGAACAGCGTAGCCGAGCCCAATCACATTCCCACCCCGAGGTTCAGCACTTTTCAGCAAAAGTCACTGGTTTGTGATCAGGAGAGGGGAAAACTGCTGTTTTGTTTCTCCCTCTCCCTCCCAGCCCCCCTCTCCCTCCCTAGCCCAGGGGGCTACGGTCTGTTGTCGTGCCCCAACTGCTCTCCTGGCTGAGATTGAGCAGTAAAGTTCAAAACAATCGGAAGTATGTTTTTAGTAATTTTTTTTGTATCACCTTATTAAGTTCTGAGTTTTAAATGTACTTTATGATCTGCAATTTGTTTGAAAGTCATTCCCTTGGCATGACCTTTTAAATGTAGAGTATGGTGATTTTAAGCTATTGGTATTTTTTATTAATAGAATTTTTGTTTAACAGGAGAAGATGCCTAAAACCACGCCAACAGCACCGAAAATTACAGATCTCTTCCACTTTAGACAGCTCCAAGAAGGACCAAGCAACCTCCATGTCTCACATCAATTTGATCAGTACCAGCCACTTGGAATCAGTGTCCTCCAATGGGGATATGGATGTCCACACACCCATACTGAAATCTGCCTTTAGTACTTCTCGAGAGTTTGAGAGCTCGCGAGAAGAGTTCTTCAAGCAGATTCCATATAGGGATTCAGGTCAAAAGATGAGGCACATCAGCAAGGCATCCACAGATACTTTGGCTCATCGAGGAAATTCCAAAGAAGACTACCATAGGACGGTGGAGAGCTTTCCATTGAAAGTTGCAAGGTCCATGGATGCTTCTGGAGAGCTGGAGCCACCTTTAATGGACGACTACAGACGGAGCTATAGTTCAATGGTTTCACAACAGCCGATGGATGATAAAGGCAGAGAAGTTCATGCCAGACGCATTTTGGCTGAAAGTAAACTATGTGCAAATGATCCGCCCTCGCCTCCACCATTGCCGCCACCTTTTGAATCACTTGTTGGCCACAAAATAGATAATAAGCCTTCAGAATACATGATGTCCCAGTCTGTTGATCACCTGGCCAGGCCTACAACATTGTCACAGCCAGGTCAGCTGATCTTCTGCGGTTCTATCGATCACATGAAGGACAATATGTACAGAAATGTAATGCCTACTTTAGTCATACCTGCCCATTATATGGGATTAACTTCCGATTATCCTTGCATGGACCAGTCAGCGGGCGTCCCAACAGAACAGTTGGAGATGAAGGGGGTTCAGATGGGAGTGCCCATGTCCCACCAGCATGGACCTCAGCAGTATCAACAACAGCAAATGCAACAACCGACCCCGCAATCAGATGATGGAGAAGGCAAAGGATGGGGTCCACATTCTTCATCTATGAGCGGTCCAATGGCAGTATTACTGAACGAGTCAGCAATGGCACAGATGAATGGAGAACTGCAAGCACTCACTGAAAAGAAGTTCTTGGAGCTAGGGGTAAAGCCCCAACATCCCAGAGCCTGGTTCGTATCATTAGATGGGCGTTCCAATGCTCACGTCCGGCACTCCTACATTGATCTACAGACGGGGGAAAGGATTGGAAGCAATGATGCTAGCTTAGATTCTGGTGTGGATGTGAATGAGACGAAGCCTGCCAAAAAGATGAAAGAAGACCGTGATAGACATGTTCCTGGAAATGTGGCCTACAGTAAGCTGGTTTATATGGATGATACTGAGCAGAGCAGCAGTGAAAGTAGAACAGCTGTCTGTTCCCCAGAGGACAACTCCCTCACCCCTTTGCTGGAAGAGACTTCTGAACACAGGGAAATAATCCACCGGCAAGATCGCAGCAGAGGTAACAGCATGAGAAGCAGCACTAGCGAGACCCGCAGAGATTCCACCACCAGCCCGGAAGAGGAGATGCAAGACCAGTCTGAAGGGGCAGACGACCAAGGTGAGAATAAAAAGAGTCCCTGGCAGAAACGAGAGGAGAGACCTCTGATGGTTTTTAACCTGAAGTGAACAGTGGACTTACTTTTCCAAGACCTTGAATAAAATCTTCACAAGTGTTTGAAAATGCATCAGCATCCCAACAGAAAATTTGAGCACAAACAAAAAAACGACTTGAAGTCTGAAGCAGCAATATCTGGTGGCCCAAAGACTTCCTCAAGAGAAAACCCTGACCGAGGAAGAGATGGAAGCAGCAAACTAGTTCTCCGAGAATTTGTGCATCTTTTTTTTGCAAACCTGAAAAAATCGTTGAGAGAAGAAACAATCCCAGTGACAAAACTGCATGTCCTCTGTAAGGGCAGTTGGAACATGCATTAGTGTTGTCTTTAGAACTTAATACTGAGTTTTTGTAAAAAAAAAAGTCGTGTGGTACCAACCCACACAATAAACTCAGTGACTGTTTTTCCTGAGGAAGATGAAAAGACTATATACAGGTTAGGTCCTTTTGTTACTTTAATTGGAACAACCCTACCAAATGAAGCATTTTCTTGCTTGAGGATCAGTAATTTTACATGTCATGACTTTTTTGAATAGGAGCTTTTTTGGAAGGTAGCTTTTATTTTCCTTTTTGTGTATTGTACTTTCCTTAACTTGACCCGAAACCAATCCCAGTAGCAGACCACATAGATCTGGTCCAGTACTCTCCAAGTGCCTTCTTTATGTCTAAGTTGTGCAAAAAGGAGGGAAAGCAACACTTTGTACTGATGTAAAGTGGCGGGTGATGATGAAGAGCCTAAAATTAGGAAGTCGGAATTTATACACAATTTGTAAGTGTGATGTTCAATATGTGCAGAGACAGCTAAAGAAACGTAGCCCAGTTACAATTTACCACTGTGATTTTTGCTAGACTGCAGCCAACCTGCCAGGTAGGAGAAATAATCACAGGTACAATTTATTCACATACTGTTTTATATTTAAATATACTAGTTGCGTCAAAATTGATTGTTCAATTAATATATGTAAAAGAAAATTGACTAGTAGCCTGGTGCCTATAGGGATTACCTGGCATATTAATAATGCATTTGTATAATTTCTTGTGTAAATCAGCTCATTTAGGTAATGACTTGTGTAGATTGCAACAAGAGTCTGAATAAAGTACCTGTCAAGCACATGATCTGTGCGCCTGTCACTAGGGATATATCTGGCCGTGAAACATGTAGGGTGGGCACAATTTATTAGAGCAATGGGCTGAATTTTCAGCCCTTCTGTCCGGTGGAAACGGGAAATAGCACCCCGAAAATAGTGGGCGACCACCTACGGCCCCGTTGCCGTGGCAGTGTTCACCGGGGCCTACCGCTGGGCGGCCCCGGAGTCTGGCGATAGGCCCATTTCAAATGAAAGTCTGGATCCTATGATGTCAACAGGAGCTCACCTGCCATTTTATGGACTGAGCTGCCTGGAGCGTGACCAGTATCAGCTGGTGGCCCGGTCGAAGAGGATCCCGAAGGTGAATTCTGATTTCTATTTGTGGGGCCGGGAGGAGCCAGACCTTCCTCCTTCGGCCCGGAGGCTGGTCAGGCCACTCTGGGGCGCTGAAACTCTGGCCACAGCCCTGCCATCCCAAGGTTAATTAGGTCTGGCCCTCAAAGTGGACCAGGCCTCTCTCCGCAAGTACCGGGCGAGCGGCTCTCGTGTTCCACCGGTCAGTCACTGGAAGTCCACTCGGGGCGGGGTGGGGGGGTTACACCCCAATGACTGTATGTAAGAGATTGCTCTTCCATTGTACTGTCAGTTCATGTCAAGTGAATAACTTTGCCATGAAACATTAATCGGTGGTCAGGAAATCAAAGTGAAATAAATGTTATTAAGAGGTGCTTTTATTACTGTTAACTCCCTGCAGTTTAATAGATAATATGAACAGTCACCTTACTGAAGGTGACTCTCTGTTCTGCGGTATAAACACAATAAAGTATTTAATTTGAGCCCTCCCAACAAGTATTCACTCAACGGGAATTTACAAACAGGAGTAAATACAATGGTTGGCTACAGAAAATGGTTTGACTTTTTTGGTTTCTTTTTATGGAACGAACATTTTTTTGTCAAGTGACTGGATGGTGCAATGCATTAACATACACTGCCTAACAGACTTAGGTTCAAAGCCCATCCCAGGCTGATGAGATGGAAGTCTCCTCTGTCCCCAACTGTAGACGCCTCACCTGAAATGAGTCCAGGAACTCTCTACCTGCAGCTTGAAAAATGCTGCCTCACAGCACAGAACTCATTGGAATTGGACCCAAATTGGAAATCCCATTGAAAGGCCATAAAGAAGTGACTTGTGTGGAAAATGGAAATTGTCAGAGAGTTAAGGCCCATTGTTGGGACCAAATAAGGAACCTTTACTCTGTACCTGACCTTGCTCTATTTGACCTGGGTGGGGAGAGCGGTGCAAATAATGGTGGAGTATTCCAATTATCATCCCTGATGATCCTTATGTTGATGATTTTTTTAAAAATTAGAAGAAAAAGAATTGTCAGGCATTGCATGAATTCTGAAATGGAATCAATCCTTTTAGAGTATCTGGTTTAAAAAATATCATGGCACTGTATTGGAAAGATACGTACAGATTACTGGCCTCGTTTATGAAATATTCACTAATTTGCATCCAGCAAAAGTTTTAAATATTTCTATTGAAAAGAACTTTCATAAATCTACACTCCCACTATTGGATGGGAGCAGACACACATCCATACCCAATCCTGACTGACTTTTACTGTGTTCTCTGTTGAGTGGAAGAATTACAACCAGCTTAGAATGCCAACCTGTAAACATCCCATTGCCTGTGTGATCCAAGGTAAATCGAGCCTGTTCTTCTTGCAATATGGAAACTCATTGATAAAAGTATAAAAAGATGAAGACTGGAATTTAAATGTTGCATTCAGATAATCAGTGATCATCACATACCCAGTCCCAATATTGATCATACCTCTGGACTAATCACATCTCCAGGGAAACTAGTTCATTTTTAAAAGGAACTTATGTAAATAAAACCAAAAAAAAAGTTGGATTTCATAGAATCATACAGCACAGGAGGCCATTTGGCCCATCGTGCCTGTGCCGGCTCTTTGCAAGAGCTATGACGTAGAACGAGTCCAAACTGCTTTTTAATTTGTATCCAACGGGTTTTAAGTTGAAGCCCAACCAACATTACTGCTCCCCCTCTTCTGCCGACTTTATAAACATACGAAAAATGACTGACAGGAAAAGATCTAGGTCCATCCAGCCTGTTCCACACAGTTGTGATGCCCTCCCACCTGGAGCCATGTAATCTCCTGGGATTCCAGCAAAGTAACGTGAAGCAGAAAAGGGGGAGCGGCAATTCAGGTTGGGCTCCGAGTCAAATCGGTTTATATCAGGATCTGATCAAGAAAAGGAAATTTGCTGAAACTAAATTCGGGAAAGTCGGCATTTTATATGGTGTAACTTGATTTTAATTAACCTTACGTCTCTTTACAGGTGGGTTTAATAATCTACCAGATAAGACTAGTACTATTTTATTTTTTATATTCCACATCTTTTATCCAATAATTTTTATATCTTTTTTACCTTAATTATCCTTCCTAGATCTCTGATGGGCCATAGAGCAGCAGGGAAGTGGTGCCATCTATTTCTGTCCTGGGCTCTCTTTGAGCACTTCCGTTGCATTGAGATTATCATTATTTTCATCACTCAAGATTATTTGCCGCTTAACACATGATCACAGACAATATTTGATCAGTGACAAAACACTGACCAGCAGTGAGAGTAGGAGCATCTTTGCGAGGCAATGCTCGTGGCATAGAAATCTGATAAACACGAGTATAGCTTGTGGAATCAGCTCTTTAGTTTTAGAGCTGTAATTCAGACCTGTACACTCCCATCTAGAGTGGAGCTTTGTAAAATCAGGCCGTAATAACCTAGAGTAGACCAAAAGTATTTTATGGAATGTATTTTTTTTAATCTGTTAAAAAGCCTGTTAATTAAGGAGTCCACCTTTCCTGTTAATGCACATATTAAACTATGTAATTTTAGGCTCAAGACAAGAACTACTTTAAGGATTATTGGTATTGTAATTGTGGACTTGTTCCTTTTTAAAACTGATAGACAGTTGTCTTGTGCCATCAGTTCACATCTCCTTTGGAGAGTTCATGTCATTGAGTTGTTTCAGATGCTACGCCACAAGTGAGGTAAGATGAACGACCTGGAGTGTTTTTGCTGGACGTACTGTAAGTGTGGCTACATTTTAAACTGATTATTAGTGCTAGTGACTCGGTGTCTTTTGTTTGACTCTTGGCCACGTTTTTTTTTTAACGAGGTGGTCTTAAACGGAGATGTGTGCTTGGTATCCAGTTTGCTCTGATCTTTTCAAAGAAAACATGGTCAAAATTCTGTGCAATCTTTTTTGCTTGTTCCTAAAGTAAAGTTGTTAATACAAAAGCTTATTAAAAACATTGAGAAATGATTCCAGCTTCTCTGCATTATTGAATGAATCTTCTAACTGGTGTTAAAATTCCATGTGTTGCAAAATCGTGTTTATAAATCACAATATAATATCTAAATTTCTGGGGCCGATTTGCCCCTGGAACGTCATTGTTTAGCCTCACAAGTAAAGAATGACCATTTGCCTACGGGTAACCGACATCCCTGGAACTATACCAATGCAGGAGAGGAAGGGTTAAATAGGAGCGGGGAGAGCTTTTTTCTAGTTGTCCTTTAGATTAAAAAGTTCTATATCTTCTAAGGGGAATTTTTATATGAAACCGTGACTCGTTCAGTCATTCCCCTCCCTCTGCTGCCATACATTTGTGAATCAATATTAATTTTTCATAAATCTAATTGTTCTAATGAAGCAGCTGAAACATTATCTTCCTGCCTCACTCATTTCTCCTCTGTCTACCTTAGGCTAGACCTGTCATTCTCAGGGGAAAATAACTGAGGCAAGGTCTTTCCGGGGAGTCAAGTGATCATGTCCTACTCGCATCCTCTATGGCTGGTCAGTTCTTTGATTAAAGCTAGGCCTGCAGCATAGATTATGTTTAAACAGTAAAGGAAATGATAATCAAAATTAAATAATAAAATCCAAGTGTGTTAAAACAGTGAGGAAGGAGTAGGAGAGCTATAGTGTGGATGATAAATTGCACTCAATGAACACGGAAGGCCATACTGAGGGTAAGTAATCTTCCCTTCTCTCATTTATTTATCCTGCACCAGGATTATGCCACAGTTGAACAAAAAACTGAGGACTATGATTTAAAGATCATCTTTTAAAAGACTTGAGTATAGTTTTTGAATGGTAAATCCAGACGTTAGTATTCGGCTAAGATGTGAGGATCGCTTATTAGCTGGCTTACAAATAGAATTGTGTGACTCATTTGCTGTCACTCGAAGAGATGGCTTGAGGAAAATAAATTACATTGAAAAAATGAGGAGGACTACACCAAAGACATGTGATTGGCTTCATATGAATAGAGGAGCTAGTTATTTAACAAGTTGAACTAGAAAAGAGCAGCTGATCCTAATCAGCTGAAGTGGAGTGTCCCACATATGCATAATTTTCCATTGCCTCATGTTGTACTGGCTGCTCTGTGACCTCTTTTCCCATTCTTTTGATTACACCACTCCTAGTAAAAATGTTGCTCCCTTGGGCAACTCATCACTATTTTTCTCTGTCCTTTTTTAAAAAAAATAGGGAGCCCTATTCCAAATTACCAGTAAGCTACTCTTGAAGTTCCCAAGTGGCCCTGTGCAGGTCTGCTGGCTAGAAAGATTCCTCCATAAATCATGTATAAGGGAATAATTTTTTTTGTTGTAGTACAAATGGGAAGTACAATATGAAGTCAAACCCTTCATGTAAAAGAACACTACCTAGCCCTTAAAACCCAGAACCTGTTTTTTTCCTGGTTTGAATTTTGTGCTCCTAAGTTTGGTCATCACTGTCCTGAACACTGTTGCCTCACTGGTGTATAAAATGGGAATCTTAACACATCAGTAATTGAAAATGTTTGCAAAGTCATAGAAACATGGATTTTACTTGTTATACACACAGCCCCCATGTAGCTTGTGAAGACAAAGTTTGGACACCCCTACTGTAGTGCAGTTGCTCAAGAAACTGATTGCCTGCTGCAGAGGAATACATCTATCTATGCCTGCTAAGGAAATGTAGAGAACAAGCTGATTTGGGGGATGGTGAAGGGCAAAGGGATTGGGCAGAAAGAGCTGGAGTTCCTCCAAGCTATATCATCTGGGAAGTTAAGCAATTTTTTCCCCCTCATTCCCATTGTTTCATTAAAATCTAGCTGCATTTTGTGCTCAAGGTGAGGGATATTAGTGATGGAGAATGGACTAGTTTCTATTTCAGCCACCCAACGTCAACATTAAGTACTTTCAAGTCAGGTAATAAGCTTCAGAGTAAAGCTCCCTTCATGCTGCTCCCCAACCAAACTACAGCAGTGTTGCACTTTTTCCATTTCCCACACCAACCAGCCTTTGGCCTATTCTTAGCAACAGTGCCACCTAGTGCTGAGTTACAGGCAGTTTGATGCTGTGCACCCATGTCCACTAGGAACTAGATTGAGACCACTCAAACTCACAGAACTTTTGCAGCCAGTAAACAGAAGAGATGTTTGATAGATCCCAAAAGTGAAAGGCCAGTGTCTAACCTACTACAGCACTCAGTTCCCCCCAAGAATCTCTGGAATTCTCAGGCAGCACGCCCACGAAATAAGGGATCATTCCTGTGCACCTGGCGAATGAGCACTTTGAGAGGATTGTGCACATTTTGTCTCGGACTCATGTACTTGCCCTAGTTGGCACTAGAGTGTTTGTTATTTAATGACTCCTCTGTAGCTACCATTTCAGTTTCATCTCCCCCAGTACAGGTCAGCAGTAACAAGTTTGAGGGGAGTGGTCTAACATTCTCAGTGAAAGGGGGCTAGTTCAGATTGGTGATTCTTGCCTAGAAGTGTCCTTTTTCCTAAATAATGTGGGACAGTAACTCCTTCCAGCTGCCTGGTTTACCATTTAGGCATTGCTTAGTCATCAGCAGTTGTGAATAGCTAGTTTTGTTTTGCACCATATTTAACGCCTCTAAGAGAAGTAGTTAACATGTTGCTCCAAGTGTGGACACACTTAAGCAGCATGTTATATAGATCAGTGCTGATAAAACACAGGGTCTGAGGGTGGAGAAAAATAGACAGGCTTGCTTGCAGTCTTATTGCTGCTTTGACAGCATGACAACCACCATTAGAGTTTACTCCTGATAATTCAAAGTCAATTTCAAGGTGAGGAAATTGGAATTATCCAATGATTTGAATTAAGCAACATAAATAACAAAGTAGGAATTTAGTGATTTAAAAAAAAAACTGAATTGAGCACAATGTAAATCAAAAGAGCACTTCTGTCATTTTTCAGGCTACAAAACAGGCTGGCAGCATATATGATTTCCCCCCCCACCTTTTTTTTAATGCAGGTCCTAGCAGAAGTGGAATAATCTCCATGTTCTAGGAGGTACAACAAATCAGTACCCACCCCAACCTCTTAGGTTTGAAGTCTTGGGAGAGAGAGAAAATGCAAGCTGACCTGTTTGGAATGGACTAGAATTAAAATGTAAAAATTAAGGACAATTTAATTTGATATAACCCTCATTTCTGGAGTCTGAAACCTTGGCACAACCCCAATAGTGCAAGACAAGTAGAGAACACATGTTTTTAAGCTAGTGTAAAGGAACTGGCACAATGGCCTTTCTAGGATGTAGCAATAGGAGAACATATGCATACTCACCTATCTACAGCCTGAGGACAACCTTTTATATGCAGTGTACACCATTCACAGGGTGCACTGCAGCAACTCGCCAAGGCTTTTTCCGACAGCATCTCCCAAACCCGCGACCTCGGCCACCTAGAAGGACCAGGGCAGCAGGCACATGGGAACAACACCATCTGCACGTTCCCCTCCAAGTCACACACCATCCCGACTTGGAAATATATTGCTGTTGTTTCTTAGTCGCTGGGTCAAAATCCTGGAACTCCCTTCCTAACAGCACTGTGGGAGAACCTTCACCACACAGACTGCAGTGGTTCAAGGAGGCAGCTCACCACCACCTTCTCGAGGGCAATTAGGGATGGCCTCGCCAGCGACACCCACATCCCATGAACGAATAAAACAATGCATGCTACTCAGTTTCCTTAGAACCAAACTGCTTTACACCAATGGTGTGTAGAGGATGCTGGAGGAATACAAGACCCCAATCTCACTGGAGTGAGAAATTTGTTTAAATAAATACTCAAAAACAATATTTCAAATGAAGTCTTTTTTTTTAATAGCTGAAATATAAAAAAACACACAGGAAAACTGCACAGCACGAGCGATTTGATTTGCATCATGTAGATGCAAGAACTCCCTTTCCAATGTCAAAGCAGTAATATAGTGCCACCCTGTTCAGTATCCACTGAGCATGCTCAGTTACTCTCAGGCTGTGGTCAAACCACAATGGTTGACTGACTGTCTAATAAGAGGATAACACACTGAAGTGGTTTTAAACAGCCACCACAGTGGAGTAAGTCTTCATAATGAGATGCATTGTGTAACAGACACAAGGATTACAAACTGCAAAACTTATTTAAAACTCTCAGTCCAAACAATATGAGCTACAATAGAAATTTATGCTGAGTGGAAACTGCAGTCTCAGATTGAATTTTCTACATTACTCAAAACAAATTGCCCAAATATTTGCTGGAGCTATCCTCGCACACACAAATTTCCTATTAGGAGTGTTTAGAAAGAATCAATTAGAAACTAATGATCAAATATACAGTCAACTAGGTCAGCAGTTTGACCTTACGTAGAAATAAGCAGGACTGTGCAAGGCTAGATTTTTAGGTCCGTATATTCATGATAACAGTAAATTATAATAAAGATTCACATTCTATTACAAGTGAAATGAGATCAGATAGTCCTCCAGTGAATAAAACAAAAAGTTTGGGGAGATTACAGGTAAAAGACTGTTTTAGTCATCAGCATTAATACTTTCACCTCACTGAAGCTGCTGTAAGCCTCTTGCTAATTCTGCAAGCTACCAATGCCCTTCAAAAGGAATCTATTGGCTCCCTCCAATCTTTAAACAGCACTGGCCTGGTATAGAAAACTAGTACAATTAATATTAAAAAAAAGGAATGGATACACCAGAACTGAATTTAAGTTAAAGATAGATGTGAACACATCAAATCCCAGCAAAATTGTTAGAAAAATGTCTTAACTATTAAAAATCAGAACTCTTTGACAAACACCAAAGAACATAGTAAGCATTTTGATATTCTGTCCAGATGAATTAGTACTTATAAAATTTTACCCATAGTTTCAATTATCTCAAAGCTTGTACCATCTTAAGAGTGATTCTAAAATTGATCTGTTGTGTCTTGTCTCTTTTTTTAAAAAAAAGTGTTACTGTAGGAGGTTGGTTTGAAGCCCAGTATGGAGTAGTGCTGCTTAGGTGTGCCTAAAGAGATCAGATCATTGCCTGGTCCACAGAATTACACATTCAGCTAGTGTCAGGCTCCAACATCCAAATTTAGCAAGATGCACATCCACAGATAAAGAATGTTTGGGGGGAGGGGGAGAAGAGAGGAGAGCGCACACATCAGGGCCATTCTATTTGGCAGGGGTGTGTCATAACCCAAGCCAAAACACTGGAGGAAGAGGGAAGACATTTCTCTTCCCCCACCCCCCCCCAACCAGTGGTTACACCTTTGTATTTAACTAGGTACTGGATCATCAAGGTTCGCCATCATTTTCAATTGTCCTTCAGTGTTTCTGTTGCATGGGACAGTCATGAGCATTACCCTGAGAAACATACTCCGTGCACACTGAATAAAAGGGCTTACAGCAGAATTGAAGGACTGATTTGGATGATTTGCAGACAAGAGATAGGTTCTCTATCTCAGTAAATATCTAGCATGTTTGAATGAAACCAATCTGCATTTGGGTTGCTAATTTATTTTAATGGATTGTCTGCCTATCTTCTTTACATTGAGATGGTTAATAATCCTGCAAGTTTCCATTTTGTAGGAGACCCAAACAGCTGGGTTTCAATGAGGTGCAATTTTAAACTTTCGACATCCATGTAATGCACAAAAACAAAACCAACAGTTTACAGAAGAGGTCCCAAAAAAATAATTTTATAGTAAACTCCTTTGACAGAGGGTTAAAATCTTGCAAGAAAAATATCCAAGAAACTTAACAATCCAGATTTTTCTATCCCAGAGTTGTTCTTTACAATCTTAAGAACTTGCTTTATGCTGTACAGTATACTCGACTAGAAGATTCACTAGCAAAAAAAGTTACTCAAATGTTTCCTTTTGTACAATTCCCAAGTTTTCAAACAGTAGGGTTTTGTTTTAGTGCATTACACAGCTCGAGTACACTGGGGGCACAAGCACATCACAGAGTGTTGAAGGCCTTTTTGTGCTTTGGAAAGAACACATCCCAACTCAGCCGCGGCCGTTTCACACATGCTCCAGCTGCTCCATCACAGGTGTAGCCATTCGGACAACAGTGCAGCTTATCATCACAGCAAGTAGCCTGCAATAAGGAATTAAAATGTTACAACAATTAATAACTGTATAACATTTGATAAGGATTAGGGGTAGGTTCACACCGATTTGGAATCTTCGTTAAAATGCACAATTAATTCTTGGTTTCACTTAAGCTCAGATCCTTTTGATGCTCAACGCTGGAGCTGCTACTCTGCAGTTGAGAATCGGACAATGTGGAAAGCCACTTGTCTGCATGGCCAGGATCAAAACCAACCCGTTGAACAAAATAAACATTTTACATCTGTTTTAGCATTCCACTCCATTTTGTGCAGAAAGAGCTGCCTTATGCTGAACACAAGAAACAGTTATCATAGAAAGTTACGGCACAGAAGGAGGCCATTCACCCCTTCGTGTCCGTGCCAGCCGAAAAAGAACTATCCAGCTTAATCCCATTTTCCAGTACTTGGTCCGTGGCTCTGTAGGTTACAGCACTTCAAGTGCTCATGCAAGTACTTTTTAAAATGAGTTGAGGGTTTCTACCTTTACCACCCTTTCAGGCATTGAGTTCCAGACCCCCCCCACCCTCTGAGTGAAAACATTTCTCCTCAGCTCCCCTCTAATCCTTCTACCAATTACTTTAAATCTACGCCCCCTGGTCACTAACCCCTCTGCTAAGGGAAATAGGTCCTCCCTATCCACAATATCTAGTCCCAACATAATTTTTTTGGTTTCTTGGATTTATTGGCATCTAAATGTGTAAAGTGCCTGTTGGGCATTCACGAGCCTCAAGTTTGGTAAAATAAAAGTCCTTAAACTGACCAAATTAGGCATTTTTACACTTCGAACTGTTCAGTTCTATTTTACAATTATATGAAGTTGATGCATTTTACAGGTTCACTTTTATGCATTAGGGACAGAGTGTAGCAGAATTTATTTTCATCCCATTGACTCCCATTTCTATATCTCAAGACCCAGATTTATGTTTAGAACACATTGTAACATTTTTTAAAAATTATTTGTTCATAGGACGAGTGATGCTGGCAAGGCCACATTTAATACCCATCTCAAGCTGCCGAAGTGAACGGCCTACAGTATATAATAGTGTGATTGCTTATTTAAAACCCTCCCTCCGAATTCTTTTCTACGCGATTACCTGCAAGGTTGCTCTGTGCTGAATGATATTAGGCATGCTTGAGCTGATGTTAGACTTCAAAAAGGTATATTCACTTATGCGCCCCAACCTTATATTAGCCCTGGTCACATCAGGGGTGTGCCAATCTGGACAACTGGCCTCTATGACTTGAAGCCATGGCCTCTGCTTTATGGAGTGAGCACTTTTGCTCCTATGATGCTGAAGTCCAGTCACCTTTAGTTAGAACTTTTTGTGAGAAAGGCCCTGCAACTCATTTGGTAACAGTTTGAGGGGCTGAATGGCCTACTCCTGTTCCTATGTAATGGTTCAATGACCCAGACAATTCCGCAAATACATAAATGCTTTCATGAGCCATAGACATTTTAAATAGATTTTTACATTTTTTCTCCCTGAAAGGATATTTTCAGCAGAAATGAATAGCTCGTGAGCCAGAACTGAAGAAGCTAGGTCAGTATTACTTCTCCACCTTAGTGAAAAATCATCTTTTATGTTACAGATCTGACCTACAAACTTCAAAGTAGGGAAAAGTAGAGGAACTCTGCAACTATTGCTCCTCAACCTAGCCAGCTTTGCGGTGATGTTTAATACATAGTATGGTCACTTAGCCATGATTTGCTTATCGTACTGTATTATAAAGAAGTAAACTCAGGATCTTATGGTGTAATATTACACAAAAGCAATCAAACCAAAATAGGGTTGAGAGTGAAGAAATTGCAAAGCATTAACAAAGAATCTTGGTGCACAGTTTAAAGATTCCCAGTCTCACATTCAACACTGGGTCCTAGCACTGACCAATGCCATTTAATGCAGCTCTGACTCATACTGCTAGGGCTTAGTTGACATGGGATATTTAAAAATCATTTGCAAGGGATAATGTCCCATGTACTTTGTTACAAGAGATATTTGGACCTTGCTGAAATGTAACAATGCACCACCAACTTTGTATAACCAAGTTTAGACACCTGTTTATCCCTCCCCCACACACTCTTTCCTCCTTGCGTGACGACATTTACTAATGGTAGGGTGCAGTTCCACAGCATCTCAGAACCAGGCATTCTTTATGTGCGAGCCTATAGTGTGAATTTCAGCATGCTATTTAACCGTGGGGGGCATCACAGCTAAGCCTTATCCTGTTCTCTCAATGGCCAGCAGAGGTTACTAGATAGTAATTAAGAGTGGGAACCCTGGCTGGTGTTTTCTCCTCTGCAGCTGAAGGGCATTGAACCCAAATGAAGCATTCTGATCATCAATCCAGCTTTGACTAGCAAACTCATCATTGAATCTCATTAAATGACCACCTTTGGGTCCATAATGCCCGTACTACACGAGATGGAGAAATCAACCCACCAAGGAAGAAGCGTGCAATTTCTGAAGCACTTACTTGTTCATATGGACAGCAAGCCCAGCCGCCAGAGGCAATCTTACAGCAGGTGGCTGGAGACTGGCATCGGAACGTATCGTCACACTTTACATCAGAGAGAGGCGGTTGTTTGACTTCCCAAGGTACCGAGAGGCTTTGCTTGTCACAGGTCCCGGCACTCACGTTGCAGGTGTAGCCGTTTGGACAGCAGTGCTCATGATCCTCACAGCACGTGGCCTAGTAGCAAGACAAGAAAATCTTCAGTTGCACAACACCACCATGAAAGCCCCTCTCTCTCTCCCCAAGTAAGGAAATACAGCAGTTGTTTGCAAAACCTGATCTCAAAGACAGCAAGTTAAATGTACAGTTTATAAAATCCAAAGTATAACTAAGTTACAGAATAGGGTTGCATTGTTAGAGTAAGAATTTCCAAACCATGGCCTGCAAGCCCTGGAAATCTGGTTCTCAAAGCCCAGGCAACTCCATTCCACTTGTAGTTCTATTTCTTACTCAGTGGTTTGTCCTGTTTGAATATTGTGGGCCTGGAGATTTGAAACTGACTGTTGCCTCACCGATGGCTAAATCAGAACACCTAGATCAGTTAGTATCCACAGTTTGAGATATACAGAAATTAACAGGGACATTGATTTAAACAGCAAGACTCCATGGAATACAACCAATAGGTCCAGAAAGGCATGAAGCTTGGACACCCCTGGTATAGGATATCCCCAAGTGAAAGTTCAGGGCTAAACTTTCCACATCTGAGCCAAACAGCCCATTCAGTATTTGGGTATGAAGAATAACCCTACAACTTACATTCTGGTGGTACGTCACTAGCATGCTGAGAACCAAGACCAGTTACATTGGCCTGTTACAATTTATATATTTTAAAAAAAAATGTTCTTCACTGGATTGGCCAGACTTTTCTTCCCATTTTAAAATGTAGAGTTAGTTGGACAGCACCATAACACAAGACTTGCCTCCTTTGGTGTTGTAACAGCAAAGGGGTTAAAGAGTCTGGTGGCTTCCAGATACTGGTGGCTCAAGAGGATTTCACCTATTCCTTTTTTCTGCTCCAAGCAAGTGGAGTGACTGCCTTTAGGGCTGGTCACGTACTGACCTAGGAAAGGGATAGGCCATTCTGTTTGTATGTCCCAGGTTCAACATCGCACCATTAGAAGCACAGTGCAGACACTCATCACAGCACATGGCCTGACAAAGGAGCCTGCCATTTAGATTAAATGTGTAGTGCAGTAATCCCACTATAAAAAAGGACTTCACAATCTTCCAACTCCACCCCCACCCTCCCAAGCACCCAAGGGAAGAACCATCAGTATCACCAGGAGTCCAGTACAACTCAGTGCATTGTAAGCAATCACTCAAAGCAACTGTAAATTGACAGCCAGCAGTTACACAAGAGGGTTTTTATAACCTTAGGTGTTACTTGGCCTGACTTTATATTCAGGTAACTACAAAAAAGTAGCCACGTCAATGTCTGTCGAGCATAAGGTGCATCAATGACTGGAACCAAAGAAAAGATTTCTATTGTCCACAAAGCAGAGGGGGTGAGAAAGAGAGAGAGAAGTGGGGGTGGGAACGTATTTAGTATCTGTTTCATTGGTGTCCAAAATAAAAACAAACAGAGTTTGAACAATGTATGCAACCAGTGTTCATTCAGCAACAAATTAATTTCAGGCCCATAATCAAAAGTCTTCTGAAGAGTTTGAAATCAGAATAAAGGTTTTTTTTTCCTAATCCATGTAATCCCTCAGCACAGACAAAAGTTGTGCTAAGAGGTGCAATGTGTAACAGAAGTGATTGTCAAAACAAAGCAGGGTAAGTGAAACCATACTTTAGAGCATATAAAATGGTTTACTTATGCCAAGAAACATTAGCAAGAGCGGCTAGTAAAAGATCAACTAATAGCACTGATAAAGGAGTGAAACAGCAAGCCTGTCCAAATCTTTTGACAGTAACCAGAATTGTAATATCAGATTTAATTCCAGTGAGCTTAGATATACAGTTTATAAATGTTGGTCTCTCCATTTATTCCTGCTCCTCCTAAGGGGAGGACACCTGCAGTATAATTCCACAGACTGCTGTTGCCCTCCCATACCACACTCGAGTGGCCATATTCACACCTGAACCTTGACTGATTGCTGGCAGAATATTCAACTATGGCACACATTCCTGCCTTCACCCAGCATCCATACATGGGCGCTTCCAGTAGGGGTCGCTACAGATGAGGATAGGACCAAATGTTGACTAATTTTCCCCTTCCAATACTATGATCCTGGGTGCGATCAACTGACCCAGCCTAGACCTGGGATCAAACCTGGCTCCTCCCTTTTCTCCATGGCTCAGAAATGGAGACTCCACCTCAGCCATCGAACAGCCTGGTTGTTACAGGGGAAACTCTCCACCTTAGCCCATCCTGGGCAGCACAGATCAGGAAACTGCGCATCTTTTGTTTTAACACTGGAAAATTGTGGGCTGGGGATGCGCTATTTCCCAAAATGCACTCCCAGCATGCGCCAAAGCAGAAGCAAAACCTAGGACAAGTCCCTCCTGTTAATACTGATTTTGTAACAGCCAATTAAGTGAAGACAGACCTACAGGTACTTTGATCAGGCTTATTATCTCATATGTAGAAATAATAATGGATCACGTGCACATTCCCCCGCACACTAAATACTGATCTATATTCAAGAATTTCTTCAACTATGCAAGATCATATTTTCCTCTAATTTCCACCTATCCTGTCAATTTTTCTTTCTGGTTTTTACCCACTTCTGAAAGGCCCAAAACAAATCCATGCAGGAAATTTTTCAAAACTAAAAAACAAAACCAAATGCGCAAAGCTTGACATATTAGTTATCCTACCAAGTAGCAAAAGTTACTGCACAACAAGGTTTAAAGAAAAAGCAACCCCTGGGATTTTGTGGTCTGTATGCAGATCCACTGCCCTTTGCAGTTGTCCTGTGCAACCTGCAGGAACAAGATTTGATGAGGCTATTGATTCAAATGAGTTTGCCACACAATGGCTCCAAACAAAAGCAAATGTATAACTTACCTCAGTCAGAGGGCAGCAGCCCCAGTCTCCCGAGGGCCGTTTGCAGCAGGTACTGCCTGCAGGGCAGCTCTCAGTGTCATTGCACTTCATTGTCAATGTCCTGCTCTTCTCCAGAGATTTCACAATAGCTGCTTTATTGGAGATCCAGGACAAAGGTACCCCATTCTTCAGACAGGATCCCTTCTCATCACAAGTGTAGCCATTGGGACAGCAATGTACTTTGTCTTTACAACAAACTGCCTGATAGGGAAGAAATGGAGAGTTTTTTTCCCATTAAAATTACTCAGTGAAAATATAGTTCTAAACTGTTATATGAATTAGGAAAGGGTTCCAAACATGCTCCACCCCCATTAGTGGAACCTAAGGACCCACCTCATAAGAATGTGATGGTAGGGAAAGAAATTTCAGATTGTAATCAGAGATAAAATTACAAAGCACAGGGGACTGGATGAAGCATTGAATTCAACAATGGCCCTTCACCTCTGGGATCTGGCCTCAAATCAGGCCCACAGGAATTCTCTGCCTGTTAGATGGAATAGTCTTTTGCGAGATGAGCTTGTGCAAACTCCAGTTTCCGACTGGCACAAGTATGCAACAGACAAATGCATCCAATTTGGCAATTTTATTCAGACAGGCCGCAGAATGGCTGGTGTGGGAATGGGAAATGGAAAATGGAGAAGTGTCAGACTGGTACAGGAGTGGATGCTAAGGCACAGTTGAGGTAGAGTAGAGTGTGCTTTTCTCTACATGAAGCACTACTGTATTACAACATTAATATAGCTCGTCACATAATGAAACATCCCAAGGCATACACAAGGGAAGTGAGAGATCCAGAGCTTGAAATTAGGCATCGCAGAGATGTTTGGAAAGGGAATTCCAAAGTGAAGGGACTTGGTAGCTGAATGGTCTGCCACCTAGGGTGCAGCTTGGGGAGGGGGGGGGGGCAGGAAAAGGGGCAGTTTGTGATAAACCAGTAACCAGAGTTGGAAGAGCAGAGGAAGCGTTGATGAGCTGGGGCACAGGAGCTGGAGGTCAATGAGTGCATGGAACTTGTGGTTATAGAAAATGGGCTGCAGAGTTCTGGATGAGAGGCAGTTAGGGTACGGTGAAGCCAGGGAGATTGAAGAGAAGAGCGCTGTGGTCATCCAGCCTTGCAGTGACAAAAATGAGCATTTGATGTTGGTGGTGGCGGTGACGACATAGTTGGATGACATTCTAGAGGTGGACCAGATACGGAATTCGAAGCACAGCATTGAACAGGACATGGAGGATGCACACCTTCTGGTTCAGAGTGAGGGAACAGCTGTGAGGGAGGTGTAATTAACACCTGACAAACAAAGTTTCGAAGCAGGAAGGACTTGACCCTGCAACCAAATGCTTGAAATGTGAAGTGCATCACTCTTCAGTGCTAATATCTTTCCCTTTAATGAGAAAAAAATTCAGACAAAAAAAAATGTAAAAAAGCCCAGCGCAATATCTCTCAAATTTCAGGAGACCCCCATGGTTGGCTCTTAAGTTGGGAAACATCTATTGCAGCTCATGCACAAATACCACAGAAGCAGGTGGGAATATTTTTTGGGAAAATCATCTCAGAAAGGGATGGCATTTGTGAAGCTGAAGAATAGATCCCAGGATGCCACAGAGGCACATACAAAGGATCAGACTTTTTGGACTCCACTTGAACCAAGACCAGAGTAGAGAGTCAGGTCAAAGTAAGAGCTTTAGATGTGAATAGTGCATTATTTTGGAAAATAAGAGAAACTATCAGATGATGCCCAAGAGTCTGTACAAAGAAAGATTAAAGCAGACAATATATTGAAATGAGACTTATTATGAAACATAAAAAACACATTGGAAATTCAAGAAAATGGGAAGTGACTTTTGTTCCCACAAGATGACACCAGTGGGATACTACTGGTAGACCAGGAGGAAAAGCCTGAAATGGGCCAACACGTGCAATGTGCATAAGGCTCTCAATGTCTTGAGAGGACCATATTGATGGATGACTAGCCAATCCATTTATAAGTGGAAGATAAAGTAGGGGGGATATATCCAAAGTATATTAAAATGGTGACATTCTAAGCATCAGAACATCAAGGTTTCAAAAAAAGACAGCGACTAACATGAGGCAGTGGACAGCAGCCTCATCCCTCCTACAGCAGGTACTGCCTGTGGAGCAGCTACGGTATCGGTGGATATCTGTGCCTGGTCTTTCATAATAACTGATCTGTGTGACCATGGGATGGAACTGGGACAGCTGCCTTGCATATATATAGCCACTGAGACAGCAGTATAGATGATCTCCATAACAAACTGCCTAAGGAAAGATTATCTAATTAGTTCAAGTGTTTCCCATCAGGACTGGCATCACAAGTCATCAGCAGTACATTTGATAGTCCGTTGTGCTCAAGAAGTTGATCGTGAAGCTTAGCAGCCCTCAAAAGAAGCGTTGTGCCTCTGGAAAATCTCTCAACCTGGAGAGCAGGTAATTTTATGCAGTGGATCAATATTTCACTTAAAAGGAAAAGCTATCAGTGCAAGCTGTAGAATGATGAACAGAATGCATCTTTCTCTCTCAAACTCTTGCCACAAGTGTTGTGATCATCCACTTCCATTTCAATAGTCTGCATAACCATTATGGACCAGGACCAGAAATCAGGCACCAAGGTGCACTAGTGAAATACTAGCTGATGGTACCACTAGGAACAATTTGAGATGAGTAATGCAAATACAAGAATCATAGTGGCGTAACAATGAAATGTATTTCTTGTGGATTTTTTTTCCTATAGTGTATTGGAGCAATGGGTTGAATAAGCTCTATGACAGCACTGATTTGCAATAGTATGACTAATAATGGACAAATAAGTGTATAATTGTGGAAGAGGGCAGCATGCCCATGATCTAGAGTTTTGTAAGCAGCATGTACCGCCCGATGCGAACCTCACAGAATCATCACACTAGACACTTGCTGCCTTGCCTTTCATTTTCTCTTTCACAATTGCTGGTTTCATGTTGAGCAAGTGGTGTTTTGCACCATTCTTCTGGGACAGGAACCACTTTCAACAATTGCAGCCATTGGGACAGCAACTCATGTGGTCTTTTCCTCCAGTGAAACATTGGGAAGACCGAAGCCATCATCTTCAGAACCCTCCCACCCCATCAACTCTATACCCATGCCAGCAATTCCACCCCCTTCCCCAGCCATTGACTCAGGCTGAACCGGACTGGTCGCAACCTCAGCATCCTATTCAGCCTCAAGCCGAGTTTCTGACCCCAAATCCTCTCCATCACTTACGTAATATCACCTGTCTCTGCCCCCACCTCAGCCCATTTGCTCCTTTAGTTACCTCCAGAGTCCACTTTTCCAATGCTCTCCTGGTAACCCTCCCATCTCCACCGTAAACTTCAGCTCATCCAAAGCTCTGCTGCCCATATCTTATCCCACCCCAAGTCCCAGTTATCCACCAACCCTGCTCTAGAATCTCCCACCCAACAACTCTCCGTTCCTCCGACTTCCTTCAGCCCACCATGCCTACTGACACCTGGGTCCCATGCTCTCGAATTCCCTCTGTTAAAAGATGGAGAGGAAGAGAGGGGTTTAAAACCTTCCTTAAAACCCACCTCTTCAAGCAAACTTTTAGTCACCCCTCCTAACATCTCCTCCTTTGGCATAGCATCCAATTTTTTTTAAACTAGGTCTCTGAAATGCCTTGGGACATTTTTCTACATTAAAAGCACTATATAAATGGAAGTTGCCTATTTACAACAAACTGCCTAATGAGCAAATAATTAGTTAGACTAAGTTTTATCAGACACACTTCTGTAAATCTATTAAAGATTCAAAGTCAACATTATCCCGTGCAAAAATTGGAAGTATAATTATATTGCTAGCGTGCTTTTTGATCACTTATAAAAGTGATTACGCAACTGGAGGTATCTGAATTTCATCAGCTTTGCAGAACTATTTAAATGAACAGCAAATTCCCCTCTGTCCAAATCGCAGTGAATCCATTGAAAAACTTTAAGTGTTGCACATTTGTCTCTTTATTCAATTAGAGGCCTTATCACATCAGATGGATGAATATTCATATTACTCTCATTTAGCTTCTTCCCCCACTTCCTATACCTCGAAGTTTGGGACTTTCAGAGATTAATTACAGAAACCAATGGAGGACAAATACACAAAGAACTAGTCTAGAATATCACCAGACAGTGAGAATACTACAGTGAACAAATACATCCGAGAGCTATTTGACAAAGCAAGAGTGAATGATTAAACAGTATCTTCTTACCTGTGGAGAGGGACAGCAAGCCCATTGTCCCGATGCATTTTTACAGCAGGTAGTGCCTGACGGACATTGTGCAGTGTCATCACACTGGACAGCTAATGCTTCGACTTTCACAATAGTTGGCATGTTTGTAACCAAGGGAATGGAAATACCCTTCTTGTGACAGACTCCTGCCTGAACATCACATATGTAGCCATTGGGACAGCAATGAATGTGATCTTCACAGCAAACTGCCTGATAGGGAGAGAAATGAAGACAGCACTTAATTAGGACTAATTTTCCAAGAAAGCTTTTTCTCAAGCTACAAAACCCGAGTCACCATTCCATATTAATTCACTCAAAAGTTGGATAAGCTGTTTCTCTGGGACAATGCTTTCGATGTGGCTATCCTGTCCCTATCCTCCAGCTCAGTCCCTACATAGAACCACAGGCTTACAGCACAGGAGGCCATTTAGTGATTGTCTGTGTGCCGGCACTTTACGAGAGCAACATGCAATTAATCCAAACGCCTGGCTTTCTCAACAAAATCCTATCAAAAATCTGTTCACTTTTCCCTAAAAAGATGCAATGGTCTCTGCTTCAACTATCCCTTGTGACAAAGCATTCCATGCTCCCACTCTCTGCATAAAAGTAGTTTATCTTAATTGCTCTCCTCATTCTTTGAAGCTTTGAAACTCTTGGTGTCAGCCTTGACTCAGTGGTCGCAGTCACACCTGAATCAAAGGTCATGAGTTCACATCACACTCCAGGACATGAGCACATTGTTTCAGCTGACACTCCAGTGCAGTACTGAGGGAATGTAGCATCGTGGGAGGTGCAGTCTTGCAGATGAGCTGTTAAACAGAGGTCCAGTCTGCCCCCTCGGATAAAAAAATCTCATGCCGCTATTTCAAAAGAAGAGCGGGGGATTTCTCTCCCCCGCCACCCCCATCCCCAGTGTCCTGGCCAATATTTATCCCTCAACCATCATCATTAAACTGTTAAATTGGTCATTCATTTCATTGTTTTGGGACTTTGCTATGCACAGATTGACTGCTGCGTTTCCGACATTACAACAGTGACCATATTTCAAAAGTACTTCATTGGCTGTGAAGCATTTTGGGACATCCTGGTGTGATGAAAGACTGTATGAGTGCAAGGTGTTTCTTCCTTTTCTCTTGGCACTAACTCCATAACCATTAGAAATAACATTTCCCTCTTCACCCTATCAGAACCTTTCATAATTTTTAAAAACCTCTATATCGCCTCAGTCTTTTCCGCTCCAGTGGAAATAAAGCCAGTATCTCAGGCCTTTCGAAATAATTATTCCCCTCCTCAAAAAACCTACTCTCCGCCCTCCCAACCTCTCCAACTTTCCCTTTTTTTCCTGAAGTCCCTGAATACTTTGTTGCCTTGCAACTATACTCCTACCACCCTCACCACTCATTGTTCGAAGCTCTCCAGTTTCCACCCTGCCCACAACACTAAAACCTCAGGTGGTAAAAGTCACCAATGACATCTTGCACTACTGCAACCAAGGCTCACTGTCCCTTCTCAACCTCTGCTACCTTTGACACCAACCGTTCCACACAGACAGGCTGGTGGAATGGGCAGACACAAGGCAGATGAAATTTAATGCAGAGAAGTGGGAAGTGATACATTTTGATAGGAAGAATGAGGAGAGGCAATATAAACTAAATGGTACAATTCTAAAGGAGGTGCAGAAACAGAGAGACCTGGGGGTTTATGTGCACAAATCGTTGAAGGTGGCAGGGGAGGTTGAGAAAGCAGTTAAAAAAGCATATGGGATCCTGGACTTTATAAATAGAGGGCATAGAGTACAAAAGCAGGAAGTTATGTCGAACCTTCATAGAACACTGGTTCGGCCACAGCTGGAGTATTGTGTCCGATTCTGGGCAACACACTTTAGGAAGGATGTGAAGGCCTTAGAGAGGGTGCAGAAAGATTTACTAGAATGGTTCCAGGGATGAGGGATTTTAGTTACTTGGATAGAATGGAAAAGCTGGGGTTGTTCTCCTTAGAGCAGACAAGGTTAATAGGAGACTTGATAGAAGTGTTCAAAATCATGAAGGGTTTCAATAAAGTAAAGAAACCATTCCCATTGGCAGAAGGGTCGAGAACCAGAGGACACAGATTTAAGGTGATTGGCAAAATAACCAAAGGTGACGCGAGGAAAAACTTTATGCAGCGAGTAGTTATGATCTGGAATGCGCTGCCTGAAAGGGCGGTAGAAGCAGATTCAATCGTGGCTTTCAAAAAGGAATTGGATAAATACTTGAAGGAAAAATTTTGCAGGGCTACGGGGAAAGAGCGGGGCAATGGGACTAACTGGATTGCTCTTACAAAGAGCCGGCATAGGCCCGATGGGCCGAATGGCCTCCTTCTGTGCTGTAACCATTCTATGATTCTAGCCGCCTCGAAGGATTCTCTTCCACAGTTCTTCGTGGCACTACTCTCTCACGACTATACTCTACCCTGTTGTACCATGCACATTACATCACCTCAGATGGTTCTTCAAACTCTGCCCCCACAGTAACTTCTGGTCTGCTAAAGGGTACCATCTTTGGCCCTTTTTTTCTTCCTCATTCACACAATGCCTCTTGGTGATATTATCTGGAAGCATGGGGTCAATTTCACATGTACTCTATCTCACCACCTCAACTGCCTACCCAACATTAAAGCCTGTTGGAGCCAAAACTTCCTCTAGTTTAAATTTCTCAAAACCAAAGCCACCCCTCTTCAGCTCCCAGAAACACCCTATGCATCTCCAGCCTCAGCTCAATCACCCTTCCAACTGCCATATTAGGTTTAGCCTCGAGTTGTAGATCCTTGGTGCATTGCTTGTCCTGGAGCTCCGCTTCCTCACCCCCACCAATCTGTCACTACAGCATGCTTTCTTTCACTTTCACACATTGCTTGCCTCCACATCAGCAAAAGGGGAGGCAAGAATCTCTATGCCTGTCTGAGCCTTCATGGGAAATGAGTGAGTGACGGACTAAGCATGAGAGCGAAAGAGCGTGAGAGCAAGATAGAGGTATGGATGGATGATTGGCTATAGGAATATGGAACAATATAGCTAAAAAAAAAATTTGATTTATAATCAACTTGTATGTAAAATAAATTCAGTGACAAGACTGAACTGCACTCGTGTTGGCAACAAGTAAGGGAAATAAATTCAAGTTAATCTCACGAGCACCTGTGGCAGAGGACAGCATGTCCATAACCCAGAACTCAGTCTACAGCACGTAGTGTTTGTCGGACAGCTTGCAGTTCTATCACACTGGACATCTGATAGCCTGCCCTGCATTGTCTCTTTCACAACTGTTGATTTCTTGATGATCAAGGGGTACGTTGCATCATTCTTCTGACAGGAACCACTCTGAACATCACATGTATAACCAGTAGGACAACAGTGTGTGTGGTCTTCACAGCAAACTGCCTGATGGGAGTAAAAGCAAAGAGAACACTGACATGTTTTCCAAGAAATGTTTTAAGTTTAATTAAGAACTAAGCCAAGTTGCAATAGCATATCACTGTCTCGGATTGGCTCCATTGTATGCTCCCTCTGGGCCAGAAGGTTGTGGATCTATGTCCCACATGAAGACATGGGAATATAATTAAGGCTGATGCCTCACCCAACACTATATTGTCAGAGGTGCCTTCCTTTATTGGATATTAAATCCAAAATAGGAAGACAGTCAGGTCTGTCTTAAAAGGACTTGGCCAAACAGGTCAAAGGTCCTTCTTCATCTGAACCTATAATTTTCTGATCCACATCAAAATAAAAATGGATTAATAGCTTCCCTTTTGACAAGATTTTAGGTCATCCATTTCCAGATGATATTTTACAGACCATCATGGAGAACAAATGGCTTTGATCACATGCACCAGCTCATCAGAAAGTCACAGGTTTAAGGCAATTTGTTCCATCACACTGCAGTAACAGCACCAGGCAGAACAACTTATGTCTGAAACAGAATTACCAACGTTGAGTGAATGGGAGAATGAAGTAAAGTTAATCTGAAAATCTGTGGAACTGGCCAGCACCATGCGGTCAGGCACCCTGTCTGCCTGATGTATTCGATGCACTGCTTTTCGGTCTAGATGGTTTCTTGGTGAACAAGGAGTAAGGAAGACCATCCATCTGAAAAGGATCCAGCATGAACATTACACCTGTAGCCATTTAGACAGCAGTGCAAGTGGTCTCTCCAGCAAACTACTTGATGTGAAATGTGATGTCAGGCCTATCTTTCCAAACATACTCGAGAACCCAAACATTTCATTGTGCCTTGATATAACCTCAAGTAACAAGATCAGGTTTATTTTCTTCTTGTACCAAATGAAGAGTAGAATTTAAAATGTGTAGTAAGCTACAGCATAATGTCCAGATGGAGTATTGTTTACAAGGCCGTCACAGGGGGTTTGGCTAATACCAAATTGAGCACAAGTTTATTTACAGCGGTGACATCTCGTGGTTCATCAATATCACTTCAACCCAAGATAAGATACTGCTGCTGTGTGATTTTGGTCACACTTCTGTGACTTGATATCATTTCAACCCCTTAACGTGCTGTAGTCTTACGATACAGTCATGATTATTCTTTTCAAATTACAGAAATTGACCTTTTTCCACGTTTGGTTTGTCACTTATTTTTATGTCAAAGAGGATCTTATCTGACAGCAACAAAAGTTTGTCTCTCGCTTGTGTTATCTGACTGGGTCAGGACTAGTACTGAAATCTCATTTCATTTCACCATAGCTTCTGTTTAGTTTGAAGTGAGCTGTCATGACAATGCATTGGTCGTCAGGTATTTGGTATAATTTGCACTGGATAGTCCGATGATTGTTAAACTAAGGCTTCGAAATTATGCTGTGGGACACTGGCGTATGAATGTACAACATGAATGTTTCTGCTCCTCTTTAAAAGTAGATACATTTTGAAAAATACTTTAAACGGGCTAACATCTCCACTAATATGGCGGAGAGTGAAATTTCAAACAGATGTGCTCAGCGTTCAAGTCCTACCTATAAGTAGATTATATCTAATACAAATCTCATTTGTTCTATTGAAAATGGATGGAGAAAAGGGGAAAGAAACCGAAGATATATAGTCATCAAACAGACAACCTAACCTGAGAAACCAGTGAAAGGCTAAGACCCATGGAGCACGTCACTACGGTTGAAACAAGTAAATGTTGAGGGACACTGCTACCAACAGACTGAATCTTAATGACATTTTAACCCATGGTTGATAAAACATTGTTATGTTCATAGATGGTTAATCACCTCATTTACCATTTATTTAGAAAAAGTTTGATGACAAAATGAAGCACTTAAAAACTGACCAGGTCAGTAGATGAGCTGGTACCATTCACTATGTTGTAGACCCACACAAGGAGAACAATAATTTGTTAAGGTATTTGAGGGCTGAGAGCCCAAATGGACCCAGCAAGACATCAGCACCTTCAGAAGAGAAGGAAGGGGGGGAAACTTAAATCTGGAAAGAAAAGTATCTAAAAGCCGGTTAGGATAGAATGTGCTTAATATAATATTTAAATTACTACGAAAGATTGGTTGCCAAGTTCGGCTGCTGAAGGGCTGTGTTGAAGAGCAAAAGGAAAATCCACTCCAGCAACGATGTAAAATTGACTGTGCTTAATTACTAATTCCACACTTTCACTTTATAGCTGGAGCGACAGGGAAGGGTTGGGGAAAGGGGGTCAAGAAGAGGATGATTGAGGCGGGGCAGGGAAGTAGCAACAACTTCCATTTACATAGTCCCTTTAACATAGAAAACATCTCCAGTAGTGTTACTTCCAGGGGGCTTTGGTGGTGGTGTGGGGGGCAAAAAGAGAAAGGAAGAGAGAAAAAAAGTACATAAAAGGAATAAAGGTACAAAAAAAAGTCATAGCGCAACAGTTAGGAGAAGTAATTGAAAGCTTGGTCAAAAAATGGGTTTTGAGAAGGTTTTGAAGATGAAAGGAGAAGTAGAGAGGAAGGGAAGTCCAAAGAGTAGGACAGAGGAAGCTGAAGACTTCCACCAATAGTGGGATGAAGGGAGGGAAGAAATGAGCAAAAGGTCAGAATGGAGGACTGAAGGCTGGAGGAGTCATGGATAGGGCCAAGCTATGGAGAGATTTCAAAATGACTATTTTAAATTTACTGTGTCTGGGAACAGGGAGCCAATGTAGGTCAGTGAAGATAGAGTGGTGGGTGAGCAGCGGATGAGTTTTGAACAAGTTGAGAGTTTACGCAGCAATCACGACACTGGAAAAATCAAATCTGGAGGTGACAAAGGCAGGAATAATGGTTTCAATTGCAGTGGGGGTGAGATAGGGATGGAGGCAATCAATGCTGCAGAGGTAGAAGTAAGCAGTCCTGGTGACTGATGGGATATGGGGTTTGAAGGTCAGCTCTGTATCAAAAAATGTCAGTTCAGCTAAGTGAGTGGGGAAGGATAGTCAGTGGCAAAGGAGCAGAGTTTATGGTGAAGGCCTAAAATGACATCTTCAATCTTTCTGATGCTCAATTGAAGGAAATACTGACTTGTGTAGCTTGAGCAGAGGGGCAAGTAGCCATTTTAGAAAAGGGGAAAGTGTAAAATTACTAGTATAATTCCAGAGTCCATCTTCCAGAGCTAAATTAAACAAGTTGGCTTACTGTCAGGAAGTTTAACTTGTAATAGTGTCTACTGTAGCATTCGAAAATTGATCATTCGTACACAGTTGCAAGACTAAAAGGACAAGCATGGCTAAAGGTCAAACTTAGGGTCCTTGCTGTGGAGAGGAAGAGGGATAATTGACATTGCATCATCAAATGAACCTGCACAGAAAGGGAAATTACCCGAAATGTTCTGCTAACCTTCGGCAAAGGACAACAGCCCCAGCCTCCAGAACCATTTCTGCAGCAAGTGTTCCCCGATGAGCACTTTGAAGTATTATCGCACTGGACATCAGACATCTTGCCTTCAATCCTTTCCACGCTGGCTGTAAGCTTTAGGACCATGGGGATAGAAGTACCCTTCATTTCACATATTTCTTTCGCAACATTACATGTGTAGCCATTGGGACAGCAGTGTGTGTGATCTTCGCAGCAAACTGCCTGTCAGAGCAAAAGTGAAAACATCAAATTAAAGTTGTGCTTTCTAAGAGACTGCATGAATTGTCCGTATTAATCCTTCTGAAACCAACCCATACCGTTGAACCCTACAGATGGGGATGGGGATGAGGGTAGGGGGAGGGGGTGATGACGGCTACCTCAGATCATAACACCCACCCATCTGCATTTCAGAATCCCAACTGCACACTCACCCATTTCTCCTTACACAATACTACCAAACATATAGTAGTCTGGCCAATACATTCAATGCACATGTATGATACATGAAGAGCCATTTGAACATTGTAAAACTGACTGAACCTGGTATGCAACAGATGTTGAAGTTAAATAAAATAATTATTTGAACAAAGGGGAAAACACAGGAACAGGAGTAGGCCATTCATCCCATCGAGCCTGTTCCGCCATTCAATTATATCATGGCCGATCTGTACCTTAATTCCATCCACCTGCCTTGGTTCCGTAATTCTTGACATACCCTCGCCAAATAAAAATCTATCAATCTCAGTTTTGAAATTTTCAATTGACAGCTTTTTAGGGGAAGAGAGTCCAGATTTCCACTACCCTTCGTGTGAAGAAGTGCTTTCTGACATCACCGCTGAACAGCCTAGCTCTAATTTTAAGGTTATGCCTCCTTGTTCTGGATTTTCCCACCAGAGGAAACAGTTTATCTCTATCTATTCTATCAAATCCTTTAAATCATCTTAAACACTTTAATTAGACCATCCCTTAAATTTTCTATATTCAAGGGAATACATAGGTATATATCTTAACTCACTATTCTCAGCATACCTCAATTTTTATTTATGACATTCAACTTTTCAGTCAAAAAGCTTGTTGGGCTAAGCAACCTTTCCTGTTCCTAAGTTTATGCTAACTCTACTCCGCCACATTTATACCTCCTTTCCAGCTAGGAACCAGATGAATATGCTGATGCCACTGCTTGTAACAATGGAGCTTCCTTCACTACTTTGATAACCTATTTATAACAAAAAGATTCTGCATATGACCATAGATGCAGTTCCCATTGTTCACCTAGTTGGGTTCAGGTCAAGATTTCATTTTTGTGTTTTGAAAACCAACCTGTGCAATGGGGCAGCACCCCCAATCCCCTGAGAGCTTCTTGCAGCAGGTGTTATCTGCTGGGCAGCTCATGGAGCCATTACATTGCACATCCCTCACTGTGCCTTTCACAATAGTTGGAGTCTTGGTCAACCAGGGGATGGAAATGCCGTTCATGTAACAAGTTCCAGTATCAGGTTCGCATTTGTAGCCACTTGGACAACAGTGTACGTGATCTTCACAGCAAAGTGCCTGATGGGAGAATAAAAAACACCTGATAAAGCAATTAGAACCTCAAACACTGATCTGTAAAAATAGTTTTTAAGAGCACAATCATCTTTTTAAACCTTCACATCCTTGATTATGTCATCACTGATATTTCAGATCATTCCTATGGCTGATTCCAAACTGCACAAATCTTCCAGAGTGTTTATGCTTGCCTGGAATCCTCGGAAAAGTTTTATTAACATGCCCAGGAAACCAAGAGCAAACTCTGTTTGTAATTACTATTAGCTGTTGGATTATCTTATACCATCATAAGATTTTCTTTCAGTCTTTGAGACCTCATTTAAAGTTTAAAAGATGAAGTGTTCTTATTACATAGATTATGCGACTCGTTCATTGCTTAATTGATATAATACAGTAGAATTCCTTTCACTTGGCGATTTACTTTTGAATTAGTCTATATGAAATGGGCAAGTACACAGTTGTGGGACACGTGTTCCCATAGTAACACGTGACACTCTCTCATGGAGAAAAGAAATCTCATCTTCCCACAAAGGGCCATCAACATCAAAGAGCTAAGCTCAACCATTGGGAACATGGTGTTGCTATCTTGGCTCTGAAACTTTACAGGAGCCAAGTTAGAGGCCCATGCAAGCAAAATTCTGGTAACTGTAGTCAGGTTGAGTGGATGCAGAAATAAATGTAATTCTGCAGTAACATTGCTGGGTGATATTTTGTTTCCATCTTAGTATCATTATGTTACATCGCAGAAGGAGATATCCAATTAGTCCCACTACCCCCTGCTCTTTCCCCACCCCCATGTAAATTTTTTCCCTTCAAGTATTTATCCCATTCCCTTTTGAAAGTTATTGAATCTGCTTTCACCACTCTTTCAGGCAGCACATTCCAGATCATTACAACTCAGTGTAAAAAAAAAGTTTCCTCATGTCACTTCTGGTTCTTTTGCTGATCACCTTCAATCTGTGTCCTCTGGTTACCAACCCTTCTGCCACTGGAAACAGTTTCCCCTTATTTACTCATCAAAACCCTTCATGATTTTGAACACCTCTATCAAATCTCCTCTTAACCTTCTCTGCTCTAAGAACAACCCCAGCTTCACCAGTGTCTCCACATAACTGAAGTCCCTCATCCCTGATACCATTCTAGTCAGTCTCTTCTGACATCCTTCCTAAAGTGTGGTGCCCAGAATTGAACACAATATTCCAGCTGAGGCCCAACAAGTGTTTTTTTAAAGGTTTAGCATAACTTCCTTGCCTTTGTACTCAATGCCACTATTAAAGCCCAGGATCCCATTAGTTTTTTTTCAAAAAAAAACAGCCTTCTCAACTTGTCCTGCCACCTTCAAAGATTTGTGTACATACACCCCCAGGTCTCTGTTACTGCACCCCCTTTAAAACTGTACCATTTAATTTATATTGTCTCCTCATTCTTCCTACCAAAATGTATCACTTCACACTTCTCTGCATTAAATTTCATCTGCCATTTGTCTGCCCATTTCACCAGTCTGTCTATGGCCTCCTGAAGTCTGTTACTATCCTCCACATTGTTTACTACATTTCCAAGTTTTGGGTCATCTGCAAAGTTTGAAATTATACCCTCTATACCCAAGTGCAGGTCATTAATATATATCAGAAAGAATAATGGTCCTAATATCGACCCCTGGGGAGCAATACTGTATACTTCCCTCCAGTCTGAAAAACAACCCTTCACCACTGTTTTCTGTCCCTTACCCAATTTTGTATCCACGCTTCCACTGTCCCTTTAATCCCATGGGCTTTAATTTTGTCTACAAGTCTATTATGTGGTACTTTATCAAATGCCTTTGAAAGTCCATATACACAAGTGACAAATCTGTGCTGACTTTCATTTATTAGCCCATACTTTTCCAAGTGCCAATTAATTTTGTCCCAGATTATCTCAAAACTTCCCCATCGACATTAGGCTGACTGGCCTATAATTGCTGGGTTTATCCCTGTCCCCTTTTTTGAACATTTGCAATCCTCCAATCCTCTGGCACCGTCCCCATAATCTAAGGAGGATTGGAAGATTGTGGCCAGAGCCTCCGCAATTTCTACCCTTGCTTCCCTCAGTAACCTTGGATGCACCCCATCTGGACTGGGTGACTTATCTACTTTAAGTACTGCCAACCTTTGAAGTACATCCTCTTTATCCTATCCAATATCACTACTACCTCCTCCTTTACTGCTACAGTGGCAGCATCCTCTTCTCTACTGAAGTCCGATGCAAAGTAATTTAGTACCTCAGCCTTACCCTTTGCCTCCACAAGATGATGTTTTTTGTCCTTAAATCAACCCCACCCTTCCTTTGACTACCCTTTTACTATTTTATATGTTTATAAAAGGCTTTTGGGTTCCCTTTTACATTAGTCACTAATCTATTCTCATACCCTCCCTTTGACCCCTTTTTTAGATGTTCTCTGTACTTTCTGTATTTAGCTTGGTTCTCTACTGTATTATGAACCTTACATTTGTCATAAGCCCCCTTTTTCTGTTTCATTTTAATCTCTATCTTGAGTTATCCAGGGAGCTCCAGCTTTGGATGTCCTTCCTTTCCCCCTCTTGGGAATGTGTCTACTCTCTACTCCTCCTTGAAGGCCTTCCATTGTTCAATTACTGTTTTGCCTGCCAATTTTTGATTCCAATCCGCCAGGGCAAGATACCTTTTTAACTCACTGAAATTAGTCGTCCTCCAGTTAAATATTTTTACACTTGATTATTCCTGATCCTTTTTCATAACTATTCTAAACCTAATGATATGATCACTGTTCCCCAAATGCTCCCCCATTGAAATATGCTCCACTTGCCCCACTTCATTCCCCAGAACTAGATCTAGCACTGCTTCCTTCTTCATTGGGCTGGAAACAGACTGATTAAGAGTTTTCTCTTGTATAGATTTCAGGAATTATTCCCCTCTTTGCCCTTTACACTGTTACTATCCTAGTCCATATTAAGATAATTGAAGCTCCCCCATTATCACTACTCTATAGTTCTTGCATCTGTATGTAATTTGCTCCCCTATATCCTTCGGACTATTTGGTGGCCTATAGTATACACCCAGTAGCGTAATAGCTCCTCCATTGTTCCTTAATTCTAACCAAATAGATTCTGTTTTTGATCACTCAACTACATCATCCCTTTCCAGTGCTTATAATAGTTTCTTTGATCAATATTGCCATTCCCCTCCTTTCTTTCCTGCCCTATCTTTCCTAAATACCTTGTAGCCAGGAATATTAAGTACCCAATCCTCCCCTCCTTTGAGCAAGGTCTCTGTTATTGCCACTCAGAGTCATAGAGTTATACAGCACGGATAGAGGCCCTTCGGCCCATCGTGTCCGCGCCAGCCATCAGCCCTGTCTACTCTAATCCCATATTCCAGCATTTGGTCCGTAGCCTTGTATGCTATGGCATTTCAAGTGCTCATCCAAATGCTTCTTGAATGTTGTGAGGGTTCCTGCCTCCACAACCCTTTCAGACAGTGAGTTCCAGACTCCAACCACCCTCTGGGTGAAAAAGTTCTTTCTAAAATCCCCTCTAAACCTCCCGCCTTTTACCTTGAATCTATGTCCCCTTGTTATAGAACCCTCAACGAAGGGAAAAAGCTCCTTAGGATCCATCCTATCTGTGCCCCTCATAATTTTGTACACCTCAATCATGTCCCCCCTCAGCCTCCTCTGCTCCAAGGAAAACAAACCCAATCTTCCCAATCTCTCTTCATAGCTGAAGCGCTCCAGCCCTGGTAACATCCTGGTGAATCTCCTCTGCACCCTCTCCAAAGCGATCACATCCTTCCTGTAGTGTGGCGACCAGAACTGCACACAGTACTCCAGCTGTGGCCTAACCAGTGTTTTATACAGCTCCATCATAACCTCCTTGCTCTTATATTCTATGCCTCGGCTAATAAAGGCAAGTATCCCATATGCCTTCTTTACCACCTTATCTACCTGTTCCCCCGCCTTCAGGGATCTGTGAACTTGCACACCAAGATCCCTCTGACCCTCTGTCTTGCCTAGGGTCCTCCCATTCATTGTGTATTCCCTTGCCTTGTTAGTCCCTCCAAAGTGCATCACCTCACACTTTTCCGGGTTAAATTCCATTTGCCACTGTTCCGCCCATCTGACCAACCCATCTATATCGTCCTGCAGACTGAGGCTATCCTCCTCGCTATTTACCACCCTACCAATCTTTGTATCATCAGCGAACTTACTGATCATACCTTTTACATTCATATCCAAGTCATTAATGTAGACCACAAACAGCAAGGGACCCAGCACCGATCCCTGTGGTACCCCACTGGCCACAGGCTTCCAGTCACAAAAACAACCTTCGACCATCACCCTCTGCCTTCTGCCACTAAGCCAGTTTTGTATCCAAAGTGCCAAGGCACCCTGGATTCCATGGGCTCGTACCTTCTTGACCAGTCTCCTGTGGGGGACTTTATCGAAGGCCTTACTGAAATCCATGTATACCACATCCACTGCGTTACCCTCATCCACACGCCAAGTCACCCCCTCAAAAAATTCAATCAAATTAGTCAGACATGATCTTCCCTTGACAAAGCCATGTTGACTATCCCTGATTAATCCTTGCTTCTCCAAGTGGAGACTAATTTTGTCCTTCAGAATTTTTTCCAATAATTTTCCTACCACTGATGTTAGGCTCACTGGCCTGTAGTTCCCCGGTTTTTCCCTACTCCCCTTCTTGAATAATGGTATTACATTAGCGGTTCTCCAGTCCTCTGGCACATCCCCTGTGGCCAGAGAGGTTCTGAATATATGTGTCAGAGCCCCCGCAATCTCCTCCTTTGCCTCACACAGTAGCCTGGGATACATTTCGTCCGGGCCTGGGGATTTATCCATTTTTAGGCCTGCTAAAACCGCCAATACCTCCTCCCGCTCGATGTTAATATGTTCGAGTATATCACAGTCCCCCTGTCGTATTTCTATGTCTACATCGTCCTTCTCCATAGTGAAAACAGATGCAAAACATTCATTTAGAACCCCTCCTACATCTGCCGGCTCCACACACAGATTGCCATTTTTGTCCCTAATGGGCCCTATTTTTTGCCACTATATCATAGTCCCACGTGGCAACTTGTACCTGCAGCTCACCAACCTTATTTACCATGCTACATGCATTTACGCACATGCACTCCACTTATCTTAGACTACCACGCATTTGCCCCTTATTTCATCCCTCCTATTTCTGAACAATTCTTTATTCTAGTGTTATTTGTTTCTGTCTTCTGCACACCTTGTTTCTCCTTTCTGGTCCTCAACCCCCAGCCAAATCTTAGGTGAATTTTCTCCTCTTCTTTCATGAAGGCATCGATTCCTTACTGAGCTACAGTTCTATGGTTGCTGGTTCCCTAAATGGTCATTATTCATGGGGTGAGCCTTGATGTCAACAGTAGAATATTCAGAGCCAAGCTCAATCCTGACCTCACTCCACACATGTACTGCCAGTAGGGCTCACGAAATCGTAATCAGAAGCAGGAACTCAACCTGATTTTTCTCCTCCCTATTCTGAGCAACTGAAGCCAACTGTAGCATCCTTACTGATCCTCCTAACTGACAACTGCTAACTCAAAAGACCAAGAACTGAACCTGGAATCTTCTGGGTCTGCATGACTCAGCTACTCAATACTTAAATTCACTGAGTGTCAGGAGAACCCAGATTATTTAAATTCCACTTTGATTTGTTGCAGAAGTACTGCTGCAGTCCTCAGGAGAAGATGTATTAAAAAGGGAAGTACACCATTACATTGTGTGCGCAGATAATCATTTCTTACATTTGGCATAGGACAGCACCCATAGCCTCCCGAGGCGAGTTTGCAGCATGTATCATCATCAGGGCAGGACACTGTACCATTACACTGCACGCCCTGAACTGCAAAGGAAATAAGGTAATCAATAGTGAAAGACAAAACCTAATGGAATCAAATTTTGCAAGGGGAGGGGGGGGGGACAAGGGCAGGGAGTCAGAGAGAGGAAGAGAAATAACTGAATAATTATAGCAATTCTACAGGTTAAACACTATATACAAGAAAGAAAAATGTCAGCAAATTCAACAAATTCAATTTTCTCCGAGTATTGAAAACAATGAGCTTCTGAAAGCATGAGTACTTTTTCCATTTTGAAGAGTTTGAATATATTTTTGATTCTTTATCTGTAGACTGATGGTAGCTGCACTAATTAGAGGCAACATATTGGCAATAGAAAAAAGGGACACAAGTAACATTAAGATAGAAACAGAATCCATATGGATTGAGACAAAGGATAAGAAGGGATCGATCACATTAATAGGTATATTCTACAGACCACCTAATAGTGCAAGGGAAGTGGAGGATGAAATATATAGACAAATCTATGAAATGAGTAAAGAAACATTGAATAATAATCATGGGAGATTTCAAGTACCCCCAAATAAATCGGCAAGGAGGTAGGGAAAGGGGAAAAAGGGAACGGAGTTTTTAAACGACGAGTACAGGACTCCTTTCTTACCCAGTATGTGAGAAGCCCAACAAGGGATGAATCACTGCTAGATCTAGTAATGGGAAATGAACCAGAGCAGATAAGTAAGCATAGGGGAACATCTAGGTAATAGCAACCATAACATAAGGTTTAAAATAAGAGAGAGAAAGATAAGACAAAGGCCAAAGAAATAGATTGGAAAAGCTAATTTTATGGGCATGAGAATGGAACAGGGGAGGTAAACTCAATTTAAAAAACAGACTTAGAGATAAAACAGCAGTGGGAAATGTTTAAAACTGTGATCAAGAGAGTTCAGGAGAAATATATTCCTCTAAAAAGAACAAGCTAGCCAATAATAAAACACCACAGAAGAATAAAAAGGGTAAAATTGAAACTGAAGAAAAAGGCATAAACTAAGTACATAGACAATAAAGGAGAGGGTGGCAAAGGAGAATATGAAGAGGTTAGGAAAGAAGTCAAAAAACAATTAGGAAAGCAAAGAGGAGCTACAAAATTAAATTAGCAAGGAATATAAAAAGAAATAAAGTAGTCTACAGAAACATAAAATAACAAAAGAAAAATCAGGATAGAGATAGGACCACTAAGGGATGCACAAGATAAACTCACAGGTAATGACAGCGAAATGGCAGAAATACTGAATAGTTACTTCACTTCAGTATGTACCAGAGAAACCAACAAGGTGGGCATGGCATTGTAAGAGATCAAAAAAGATATAAAACCATTTAAGATAGAAAGAGGGTAGATAATTGATAAACTAGTCAAACTTAGAGAGGATAAACCCCTGGTCCGGATGGATTGCATCTGCGAATATTAAAAGAAGTTAGGGAGGAGATAACAGAAGCACTATTACATATAAAAAAGTTCATTAGAAAAGGGAATAGTGTCAGAGGACTGGTGTACAGCTAATGTTCTATCTCCCTTTTTAAATATAGGAATAACAAGTCCAGGGAACTATAGATCAGTTAGCTGAATGCCAGTGGTAGAAAAGATAATGGAATCTTTACTCAAAGATGTAATAGAAAAACATAGAGAAAGTAAATATAAAAGAAGAGTCAGCAGGGATTTCAGAAGGGAAAGTCATGCTTGACCAACCTTATTGAATTCTTTGAAGTAGTAACAGAAAGAGTAAACAAGGGCAGTGCAGATGTAATATATTTGAATTTTCAAAAGACCTTCGATAAGGTACCGCATTGTAGACTCATGAATAAGGTCAGAGCATGTGGAGTCAGGAGACAGGTAGCAGAATGGATAGCAAGCTGGCTACAAAACAGAAAGAGAGTAGGGGTTAAGGATAGCTACTCAGACTGGCAAAAGGTGGGAAGTTCCACAGGGATCAGTGCTAGGGCCACTGTTGTTCACAATTTACATAAACAATTTGTATTCGGGAATCGGAAGTACAATTTCAAACTTTGCAGACACCAAATTGGGGGGTGTTAATACGAAGGAAGAATGCATCAAAATGCAAGAGGACATTAATAAACTTGCAGAATAGACTGTAACTGGCAAATTAATTTCAATACAGATAAGTGTGAGGTGATGCATTTTGGTAGTCACAAATAAGGTGGCCACATATTGCTTTGGATAATAAGTCTAAATGGAATAGAGGAGCAAAGGGATCCAGGGGTGCAGATACACAAATCACTAAAAGTAGCGACAGGTTAATAAAGCCATAAAAAAGGCAAACCAAGCACTGGGTTTCATTTCTAGAGGGATAGAATTGACAAGCAGAGAAGTTATGTTAAACTTGTATAGAACCTTAGTTAGACTACACTTGAAGTACTGTGCACCGTTCTGGTCTCTGTTATAGAAAAAACATAGAGGCATTGGAGAGGGTGCAAAAAAGATTCACAAAGATGATACTAGAACTGAGAGGATGCTCATCAGGAAAGGCTGAACAGGCAGGGGCTCTTTTCTCTAGAACAGAGAAAGCTGAGGGGTGACCTGATCATGGTCTTTAAGATAATGAAAGGGTTTGATAGGGAAGACAGAGAAAATGTTTCCACTTGTGGGGAAATCCAAAACTAGAGATCTTAAATATAAAATAGTCACTAATAAATCCAATAGGGAACTCAGGAGAAACTTATTCATCCAAAGAGTGATAAGAATGTGGAACGCACTACCACAAAGAGTAGTTGAGGCAAATAACAGATGCATTTAAGGGGCAACTAGATAGGCACATGAGGGAAAAGGAATAGATGGGTATGCTGATAGGGCTAGATGAAGTAGGGAGGGAAGAGGCTCATGTGGAGCTTAAACTCTGGCAAAGACCAGTTGGGCTGAATGGCCTGTTTCTGTGCTGTAGTTTCAATGTAACGATCAATTGTGCCTCAACTGGTTGAATGTAACTGGCCCTAGTTACAGAGAGAGGGCTAGAGAGCTGGGGATTTTTACTTGGGAAAAGCATAAACTTGATATGACATGTCTTTAAAGCAAGAAATTCTGTCCACGTGAATAGATTATTTCAGCTAGATAGGCAGGGAAGGACTAGAGAAGTCAGTATAAGTTACAAAAGCATAGAGCTAGGTTAGATGATGGGAAGTACTTCTTTTTGCAGAGTTGTCGACCTCTGGAGTAAGGTGGCAGCAAACAGTGAACATGTTGAGCTAAAGGCGGCAGTGGGTTAGTGGCACCAGTTACTTTGGTCTCAGAGCTAGCTTGATTGCCTTGAGAGGTCAAAGAGGAATTTCCCAAAGTTTTCCATCTGGTTTTGCGTCTCTCCCAGGAAACCATCACTGGGGGCGGGGCAAGCGAAAGATGACGACCACGTCAGGGAGGGCACAGGCTTGATGGGCCAGCTGGTCTTTTCTGCCCTTTTTTGTACGTTTATAAATGTAAGAAAGTGTCAATTGGGTCCACAGTCAAGAGGATTGTTTATAAAAATCTTTACATGCAATGAAGTCGCTATGTACTATTGTTACATGGTACTACAGGAGAAATAGATGACAAATTGAGGTCAATGGTTCAGTTAAGAAGCTAAAAATAAGCTGTGATCCACATGTTTGGTGGTGTCCCTCAGGAATGAGGGTTATTTCCAGGGTTCTGGGGGTCTCTCAGGGCTAAGTATTTTGCGGCCTAGTCCAGTGAAACAGAATCCCCGATATCTCGAGACCTGTTGGCAAATGACCTATTCTTAGCTTTCTGTGAGGGCGTGTGTTTACGGATGTCTGGGTAGAGTGGATTTCCAAGAAAGGGCTTCAGGTTGCTTGGTCCATTCAGAGTTCCAGACTCTGACCAAGACCCTGTACGCTATTCATTCCAACTGTCATATATCCCACAAGTAACTCTCCAACTTGTTTATTATGGGGAGGGTTGTGTTTCATCATTTGGGGAGGGAGGGAGGGGGGGGCGGGGAAAGAGGAGATGCAATGCACCTTTTTTCAGTTTGCAACAACAGCTGCATTAGATTACAGTTGCTGTGGGGTGGGCTCTTTCTCTAATGGGTAAGCTCAACAGGAGTAGAGTCTGCGAGATTCGAGGGTCACGTCATATTCTCTGTAGTCTCCTGAACTGCTGTCCAGAATTGCTGAATGCAGGGGCATGACCAGAATATGTGCTGCAGTGTGTGCCTTTTTGACCGCAACCCCTCAAGTGATTATCCCCCACGGAGGAGTGGATATTGTGGAACTATGGAGAAAGGTACACCCGATGCATTGTTGCATGCTAACTGTGCTTAGTCTCCCAGGGAGGAATATGGGTAGGATTTCCACCTGTTAAAGTCAGTATATATGTCAGTTGGAGGAAGAGAGGACAAAGAGAAAGAGTTTATTTTGTGTAGGCGTGTGTTTTCCCAGAACCCATGAAGCTAGGGTACACTCCTACAGTGTAATGATGTTTAAGAATGAAGACGACCGCTCATTTCACCCAAGACCCTCAAAAAGTGAGGAACGGGTCTTTTTATTATCCGGATTGGCTGCAAACTCCAAGGAGAAAAGGGTACCTTTCTTACTCGATAGATGGATTATCCTAGTCTTAAGCTCAACATGTCTTCAATAAGTGAAGTGGCACAAGCACAGCAAGGTACAAAAACAATGACCAACATTGATAGACAAATACAAATAAGAATTTAATTTTTTTAAACTTATCATACCAAGAAATATTTGGTTGCTTCAGTGTTTAGCGTGAGCTGTTTTAGTTATTAGGTCCCAGTGTGGGATAACCCCTTAAATTAGTTAATAGATCTTAATGTGGATTAACCCCTTATATTAATTAGTTTCAAGTTTAGACTAACCCCTTAAAATAAAAACTTCACAATACCTTCAGTATTCTTCATGGCAAATCGTCTGTGAGCTGGAAATTTTTTCCACATTTCCACAATACCATACTGAGACACACACTTGGACTGTTTCAGGTCACACTTGGTTTCCGAAGGACAGCAATGCCGGCGGTCGCCACAGCACACAGCCTGTACAAGGAGGAGTGGTGAAGCAATAGGTACTGGAGCTCATTCTACATCTTCAGCACGCATTAATTATTTACTTGTCAAAAAGGGAGCTGATAAATAACCTACTTTCATTAGTAAATCCATTCTATAGTTAGTGTCTTTCACCTGAAACCTTCAAATCTTTAACATAACCTCAAGATGCTAAATGCCCACATCACATCATAGAAGTTACAGGACAAATAACTATCCACTGTAATCCCATCCCCTAGCCCTTTCGCCTTATAACGAATCATTGAAACTACAGCATGTAAAGAAGCACTTCAGAACACATAGTAGCAGACAAGAAAACAATTCGCCTTTTTGCTGCAATACATTTTCAAACCCTCAGTTTTTTTTTAAAATGCAGGACATAGTAAATGTGGCTTTTCCAGCATTGCCTGAGAAGTGCAATTGTATGCATTACAAGTCAACCGCATAGAGTCATGTGTAGGACAGATTGGGTACAGGTGGCAAATTCCCTTCCCTGAACCAGTTGGAGTTTTATAATAGTTAGTCCACAAACTAGCTTTATTAGATTCATTAGGTAGTACTAGATTTATTGAATTAAATTTCACAATTCACCATCATGGGATTTGAACTTACAACCTCTGGATTGCTAATACAGTACCATAATTACTACCCTACCATCCATTTAATTAAAATGCACAATACTCTTGCGCTAGAATTCGATGACATTATAAGTTTATAGTCTTTCTATAAACCCTAACCATACCTTTTGCAAAGGGCAGCATCCCCACTTCTCATCCGGAAGTAAACAACATGTTGCGCCATCTGGGCACTCAGATACCCCATCTGGGCAAATAATTGCTTTTACATTCTCATCTGTGAACAAGAAGTCTTATTTCAGTCTCTATAGCATAGTTATTGCACTGACTAAACAGCTCCCCACTCAAAAAGACACAGGACATGACCAGGATTGTTACTTGTGACAAAAGGCATCGGAATTTAGTTTGAACAACATCTATAAGTGGCAGGGATTGGCGATTATCAGAAAATAATAAAGGCCAATCTGTGTGTGGCTTGTTTCGGTTGCCTGCCTGTAGCAAGTTTGATTTAAAAAATGCCCCCCAAGTTAGGCCATTTTGTTCAGAATTCTCTCTCCCTTCCCTCACATGGGAAAGAAATGTGATTAACTATTCTATGATGTGACACACTGGTCAGCAACTCTAAGGGCTGCATTATTTCAGTCTTTGGGATTGAGGCAGATCAAAGACATTCATCAAGTACAAGACTGATCAGCAGACCGTGAGACACTGAAAATTTTAATTATTTGTTATGTTCACTATAAAGCTGAGAGTTAAGTTCACCATTAAAACTTAGCTCAGTTTGTAAAGTTGCTGTGCGTTGCTCAAGACTCCAATCAATCGACTAAAGGGAACTTATGTAGAATGTCAGGAATTAGATCCCATTGCAGTTTTCCAATCAGCTAATGCTCAGAAATTAAAGCTTGGGGTCATAGGAACATTTTTCATAAACTGGCTCCCAGACACTAAAATCTTCAGAAATTTGGAAGCATCAAGTTTAATTCAATTGTCTCTGACCTAGGGTAACTAATCAGCCTTGAACACATGGCACTCATTTTATCACGGCCAGTTCATAAACCAGTTCCTCCAATTAACTTGCAGTACTCACCAGTTCTGTGATAGCTGCTACGTAGGAACTTGATTAGCAAATCCTATGACTAGCTTGCTGGGATATTGCACAGGCTGTTGCCTCCTACTGATCTGCTGACTGCATGATATAAGCAGCGAGCTCTACAATTCTGGCTTGCATAGAATTACAAAGAAATATGGAAACAGGCAGTTCAGCCAAACTACATTGGTGTTTATCCTCCACATGAGTAGTAGTCTTAATCCAATGTGTCCACCCTGTTCCCATAGTCCCCTTTCCTTCAACCACTTATCTAACCAATTCTTAAATGTTGACATGCTTCAATTACTAACTAGTAAATACATTCCAAGCCTAACAACACTGTGCAAAAAGAGTTTCCACTGGTCTCAGTCCTAAATATAAGAATAAATGTAAGAGATTTATGTAGTCTCGATTTAGACCTCTCAATCTACTCTGTCCCATCCCCTCAATTTTAAACACCTCTATCAAATCATCTTAGTCTCCTCTGTTCTAATGAAAACAGCAATTTTTCCAAGTCTCTCTTCCTGTTTTTATTTCCTCATACCAAGCAGCATCCTAGTGAATCTGCGTTGCACCCTCTTTATTGCCTTAACATCCTTCCCATAGCGTGGAGCCCAAAACTGCACAGTACTCCAACTGTGGTCTTACTAAGGTTTTTTCTACATTCACTATTATATCCTGACTTCATATTCTATATCCACTGCCATAAAACCCAGTATTGCATTAGCTTTTTTTTAAAAAAATGGCCCTATCCACTTGAGTTGCTGCTTTTAATGTCTTGTGGACCTGAACCTCCAAATCCTTCTGCTCTTCTACATCACCCAACCTTCAAGGTATAGTTACTTTTTTTTTAAAAAAAAAGCAAAATATACCACCTCACAATTTAATTCCATGTGTCACTTTTTTTGCCCATTTCACCACCTTATCAATGTCCCCTTGCTGCTCCCTCAATTATTTCCTATTTTAGTGTTGTTTAAAGATTTGGAGACCACTCTCTCTCTGAGCAAGAAAGAACCCACCAAAATGGCAATTTGTAAATTACTTATGTGCTAACCTAACATGTACAGAGGAAGCTCAGAATCTTCCAGATTTAAGAGTTGTAGAAATATTATTCAGTATTCAACATTGTGAATTTTCAGCCAATCAGGAAAGTGCTTATTATTCAAATTTAAAGCACAAGCCTAAGACTCTTTCACTATCAAAGGTAACTTAAAATATATTTGTTCTGTGGTGTAAACAGCTGAGGTAAACCTCCTGTCATTTTAATATATTGCAAGAAGCTACAAAAACTTAATATTTCTAACAAATTCCACCCCTTCCAAATTTTTCTTTTGTTGAGGGAGAGAAAAGGAAGGGGGAAAGTGAGAAAAGAGCAGTTACTTTCATGACTGCAATCTCAATATTTGCCAGATCAGGCTTACACCCACTTACCATGTATTCTGCTTACCTATAGGTTTGATGCAGGTTTTTCGTGCTTTATCACATTTGAAATCTTTTGGACAGCAGTGATCATCGTCACAGCACACAGCCTGTAAACAGAAAGGAGCTTTGTGTTAAACATTGCATGCTTGTGGAAAATTAACTAAAAAATTCTCTTAACCACCCCCAAACCTGTCAAACTGAAAGTTAACATGAACAGAAGATGCCATTATCAAATACTGACATTGTCTGTGTTTTGGGCACCAGGGCAGTTAACATTTTGGGCTGTAGCTAGAGTGCTTTTAAACTCTAACCTAGGCTTTCCACAGTATGTGATGATCAAACTATCTGCTCTGTATTGTGTTTCAGAACCAACCAACTCACTGGATACCTTCTGTGAATGGTGGGCAATACATAGATTTTGTGTTTTGATTTTGGCCGATTTTATTCTTTAGATTTCTTAGTTATTTTAAATATTTTGGTTTATTTTGTTTTTTGTTCAACTCCTTGGAATTTTAGCAGGGCTGTCCCTTTAAGGTGGTCTTGAACTTTGCCTGAACCCACAGTTTCACCAACCTAACTGAAATAGGACAACCAATAACTCTGGATATGTGCCGTGCTTTCAGTAGTAGTTCTTTTAAAATTAGTATTGAAGGATTCAGAATGGCATTAAAAGTCAAGTGAACAGCTGCTTCACACTGGCGATCACAAAATCAATCCGTTTGTCAGGCTTTAAATGCTGTCCTTCAAACAGAAGCAGCTGTAATGCCAATAGTGCTTGATTGTTGAAGTGCTTATCGGGTTTCCTGCTCCCATTTTAAGGCAACAAAGATTGAGGCCTAGGATACTGCTGTAACAGCTGAAGGTGACCCAGAAGCCAAAAGACCATCACAATGCATATAAAAATTGCCCCACTTAGTGGCTAAGTCAAGCCCCTACTCAATCTAGTAGGCTCACACTGATGTAAGTATACGTGTACCAGGTAGAATAGGCATAGGAACCTTATCTTTCTTAAACACATCTGGAGTTTAGTAGACATTACCTCATTAACCGTGCATGAGATAAGAAATCTAGTAAATCAGGAGAAATGAGGAGAGTAGCTGGTATGAATAAGGGGTGTGTTATGGATGGATAAGACGACATTGAAGGCTACATGGAACAGTAATCAGCACTTACATAGGAATGTCCAGAGTGTAGTAAACATCAAGATATTAAGGAGCATGCACAAAGGATAACAGCTAACCTTACCAATAAATGAGCTTACATATCAACGGCATACACACAGAACATAATTATGTATTGTACCCACATTTGTCTGATGTGATTAAACCTATAAAAGATATAACACACTGGAGCTCCTTTGGAGACTTTGCCCTAGTCTTGCTGAGCCTAGCATAAGCAGTCAAGACGACACGCTTGCGACCTCCTGAGGAGTCCTCTGCTAGTGAGTTATAATCGGTACCAATCCCATGGGCACTGCACATAAGGGGTTATGTTTTATTATCTCTGACATGATTTAATAAAAAAGTATTAATCAGACATTTCAATGGTTCCTAATCCTTAAACTTGTATTAGGAGGTAAAAGGTGTACGACACTATCTTATGATACTTCCACAAAAGGTCAAAGAGATATGCCAATAACCCAACAATTGGTAGGTTATCTGTAATTATGTGCAGGCCACACAATCTGTGCTCGAGTTTCCTCTGAAGTCCAGGGGCATCACTGCATTTCTGTTAAGTTGCAGGGAGAGCAGAGTGCCATTGTATGTGGGAGAGTGAAACCAGCCCAATAATTGTGTGCCACTTTTCACACATCTGAACTGCACTCACATGCTGCAGTATAATGAGGAGGCATTTTTTGGAATTTTTTGACCATTTTTCGACAGAAATGATTTGGGGGGGGCGGGGGGAAGTTACTTTTAAGTGTTGCTTTTTTAAAAAAAAAAGCACCAAGTGGTTTTGCACAGGTTGAAAAATGAAGGTCATTGGTTGCAAGCATTTGGAGAAAGTATTAAAGCCTGACCTGTTATCCAGGGCAGCTCATCCCAAACTCTGTTGCCTGTATCCTAACTCGCACTAAGTCCCGTTCACCCATTACCCCTATACTCACTGACCTACATTGGCTCCCAGACAGGCAACGCCTCGATTTTAGAATTCTCATCCTTGTTTTCAAATCTCTGTGGCTTCACCCCTCCCTATCTCTAAACTCCTCCAGCCTTACAAGATCGCTGCGCTCCTCCAATTCTGGCCTTTTGCACATCCTCTATTTTCATTGCTTCACCATTGGCAGCCGTGCCTTCAACTGCCTAAGCACTAAGCTCTGGAATTTCCTCCCTAAACCTCTCTCCTCCTTCAAGACGCATTATTAAAACCGATCTTTTTGACCAAGGTCATCTGTCCTAATATCTCCTTATGTGGCTCAGTATCAAATTTCGATTGATAATGCTCATGAAGTGCCTTGGGATGTTTTACTACGTTAAAGGCGATATATAAATGCAAGTTGTTGTTATTGAACCCATAAAAAGGTATCAATAGTAGACACAAATTTGTAACACTAGGTTAATAAAATAATGAAGGACAAGAAAAAAGATTTGACTCATCACTCTATACCAATATATAGTTTTACCCATTCGATAGTCTTTCACAGCTGTATTAGCACTGACCAGTTTATAAAGACAGTCCATAAAAAGATAACTGCACTCAGGACTTACATCCTTCATGGGACAGCAACCCCAACCAAAGTCCTTAGATGTGCAACAGGTGTATCCCACAGAGCAGGACATGTTCCCACAAAGCTCACTCTCAGCGGCACGCAAGTTTCCTACTCTGGAAACCAACGGCATCTCTTCTTCCTTTACCCCGGTTCTTTTGCATTTGGCTTTGAGCACGTCACACTCATACCCCTTTGGACAGCAATGCTCCCAATCCTTGCAAACAGTTGCCTGTGACCAGGAAAGAATTAAGAACAGAGGCATGTTTTATAATAACATGGACAGTAAAAAAATAATGAACTAAGATGCAAGTTTCATACAAAATTATTGAAAAATAATGAGGATTCTATAGTCCTTGGATAAAATCGTGCTCTCCAGTGTGAACAGTTGAGACGTTTTATCTATTTACATTAAACTGCTGCCTACAAGAGATTATTTAAAGTTTATATCATAGGGTGTAAGCCATTCAATAAAAGGCTTTTGTATTGTGTACAACTAAGGCACTTAATGGAGGTCACAAAGAAACTGCTGCTAAAATAACCATCATACCTCAGTGAGTGGGCAACAACCATAGAAACCTTTAGACGTAGGCATACAAGTGTATTCAGGGGGACATTCAGTATTATCCAGACATATGTTCTCAGTCAGTGCGTTCGGTGTTCCTGCTTTCACCAGGGGGATGGCTTTTGCTTCTTCCCACTAGAATCAGATAAACAAGTGTGAAAAGTTACAACAGAATTCATTTCCCATTCTTGGGTACTATACTGACTAGCTACTGGTTTGTCATGGTCATGGTCTGCTAACAGAACCTCTATGGGCATAATACAAACTATTCTACTCAGGCCTTCTACCTACAGCCTGACTGCATTTCCTAGTACTAGTTATGAATAATGAGATGAAAGTGTTGCTGAAGCTTACAGCTAAGCATCTCCTTGGTCATGAAACCCACTGAATACCTTCAGAAGCTAACCTTTAAGGCTACATCTCTGTCTACACCTCAATGGATACAGAGTACCCAAGCACCAATCTGATTTACAAGAGAGTAATTTTCTAAAGCACATCCACTGTGGCAGAAAAACATTGGTTCTTGTACAAATAGTATTTGGAACAGTAAAACCTGCCACAGTGGCACTGTTGCAGTACTTCCTTTTTTCCCCCTCAACATGAACACTTGAGCAGCCTTTCGTTGCACAATGCCAGCCGATCGCTAACAGAATTGGTTTCTTGGGCAGTTTACGGTAGTCACATGTGCAATTGGCTCACCATTAATCACTCCGGATGGCAAGCAGGACCAGCAGGGATTTGGAAAATTGTTTTTCTCAATACTAAAATAAAAAAAATGAAGAGATCGCCCAATGGAAGGATGCGGTACAGAGCCAAACAGCTCAGGAAGTATCAGCCAATCTTCTTGTTACCAAACACTACACAGGAAACCACATAGAAAATGTACATGCAGATGTCAAGCAATGGCAGAATCAGGCTTGACAGTCATGTTGATCAAATCACAGCCAACATTCATCATCCACTCGTGCACAGGAAGAATGGGCACTTTAGTAAAATGCCATCAGAACCTGCAGAAGTGGTTAAAAACCCCCAAAACACAGTCATCTCAGGAGGAATGAAAATATTAAAATGTAAACCCCCTAAAGCTAGCGCAGAAAGTCTAGAATTAACCCAGTTAAAAACAGAAAAAGATTAAAGGGGATGAAATCATTTTACAGACATCTGTATATTTGTCCAATATTTGAAAAGGCTCAAAAATTACACATAGATTTGTACACTGAAAAATAAAGTTAAAATTGCTAATGTTGAAATTACAGCACAGGGCCCAAAGCTGAGCGTGAATAGTTTTTACCACCACTGATTTACCATGGTAGTCCCGGGATGGATCGCTGGAATTTTCTTCAACCAGGGCACACTACTCGAACCTTGAATACAGGTTGAATGGGCAGTATCACAGGTGGTATTTTCAGGGCAGCAGTGCAACAAATCTGAACAGCAAACCGCCTGTGACAGAATGAAACATGACAGACATGAAATGAGCGAGTGGAAAATACAACAGTTTAGTGTTTTCTATGTAAACTGACTTGTTTGAAAAGTAAACAATTCAATGATAATCTACCAGTCAAATGTTCAAAACAGAATATTCACTTTTGTATACATGAATACTTTAAAATTCAACCTCACACACTACTTAAACAGTAAGCAGCTCAAACCAAACCATAAAGCCTTAGTGCATTTAATTTAGTTAGTGTAGTTGTGGAGGTCCAATTCTGGATATGCTAGAATAATGCAGGAAGGCAATATGAAAACTGTATTTTACCACTGCAAGTATGGCTTTCCATACTTTGAGTGTAGCTTAAATTCCATATACAAATCACTACCACCAATCTGGGTAGCCCTGAGGACAATGTCACTAAAAACATTTACATCATAAGTGGGACCGTTTTGGGTCAGATGAACTTCCCATATGCCAGTTGTGCACAGGGCCTCGTTCTGAGCAGCATTTTAGTTCCTACCACAGGAAAAGACACCAACTGAGGAAATTTAGATACACACAAAAAAAATTCTAAATTGCATCGAAGTACAAAAGCTAAAAACTGCACTTGCTTTCAATGGAGCTAGTATTTGAATGGTGGGTAGAATTTAAGCACCACAGGTCCAGTTAAGCACAACATAAGCTCAATATAAGATTCAAACCTGAAGGACTATTGGTTCCCTGCCAAACAGTTTAATTTTGTAGACACCCTTCAAGAATGCAAATCCAGTAGGTGCTCATCAACTGAAATTCTTGTTGCAGGACAACAAATTGAAACAGGTGCCCTATGAGCACTGTGAGCCAAGCAATACGCCGTGTGCCCATCAAGAAAGTTAGAATGCCACACCCTGATGGGTAACAGTCATGGTCCTGCCATCAGCAAACCAGCCGTTTTAATTTAGCATTATAGTCTCTCGTAGGATGAAGATGTTAAAGTTTCTACTATAGGTCTGCTTGGTTAGGCCAGCCCTCTCCGGTTGTCAAATTAAGGGTCTGGGAAGTGCTGTACTACATCTGACTCAAGGTCTGCAGTGGGGCAGATCCTGCATGTAAAAATGCTCAGATGGAGAAAAGCCAGTGAACCAGCTTTGCTTCTCAGGGCAGGGTTACTAGGATGACTGGTTGCCCCTGCTTGGATCTTATGACTGACCCTTGGTAGAAGAAAACTAAAGGATGTCATACAGAAACTTGCCAATCAAGGAAACAAAGAAAGAAAGTGTTAGACTCTCTTCATTCTTCAAACAGAATTTCAGCAATATTTTGGTCTGAAATTTTTAGCCTGACTTCCTTTAGATAGCCCCAGATATGAGAATTTCACATAGATTGGGAAAGGTAGTGAATTTGAGTGTGTCCAGGATAGTTTTCTACAGCAGTATGTCCTAGAGGCAACAAGGGGGCAAGCCATACTAGATTTAGTAATGAGCATTGAACCAGATTTAGTTAACGGCTTAACTGTACGCGAACATCTATCCAATAGTGATCATAACATGATCGAGTTCAATGTAGTGTTTGAAAGGGAAAAAAAGTGAGTCAGCTGCTACTTGGGTAAGACCGACTTCAATGGGATGAGACAGAGACTGTCCACAGTAAACTGGGCAAATCTGTTAATGGGTAAAACGACTGATGATCAGTGGGAAATGTTTAAAGAAACATTTGACGTGATACAGAATCGGTTTATATCCCTGAGGGGCAAGAACTCTACTTGCCAAAAAAAACAGCCATGGACAACTAAAGAGGTATGGGACAGTATAAAAAATAAGGAATGGGCATACAAAGAGGCAAAAAATGGCACAGATCCTGGCAGATGGGAAAGATACAAAGATCAACAAAGGGTCACAAAACAGAAAGTAAGAGCTACAAAAAAAGTGTATGAAAGGAAACTTGCAAGGGATATCAAAATCAATACGAAGAACTTTTATAGTTACATTAGGAAAAAGAGGGTGGTCAGGAGCAGTGTTGGCCCCTTAAAAACAAAGTGGGGATATTGTCATTGACAATGGGGAAATAGCAGACATGTTGAACGATCACTTTGCGTCAGTATTTACAGGAGAAAAAGGAGGATAACATGCCGGAAATCCCAAGAAAACTAATATTGAATCGGGGACAGGGACTCGATAAAAATATAAGTAAAGCAACTGTAATGAAGAAAATAATAGCACTAAAGAGTGACAAATCCCCAGGACCAGATGGTTTCCATCCCAGGGTTTTAAAGGAAGTAGGTGAGCACATGGCAGATGCCCTAACTATAATCTTCCAAAGTTCTCTAGATTCAGAAACTGTCCCTCTAGATTGGAAAATTGCACATGTTACTCTGCTTTTTAAGAAAGGAGAGAGAGGGAAACCAGGCAATTATAGACCAGTTAGCCTAACATCTGTTGTGGGGGAAATGCTGGAGTCTATAATTAAGGATAGGGTGACTGAACACCGAGAATTTTCAGTTAATCAGAGAGAGCCAGCATGAATGTGTGAAAGGTAGGTCATGCCTGACAAACCTGATTGAATTTTTTGAAGAGGTGACTAAAGTAGTGGTCAGGGGAATGTCAATGGATGTTATTTATATGGACTTCCAGAAGGCATTTGATAAGGTCCCACATAAGAGACTGTTAACTAAGATAGAAGCCCATGGAATCGAGGGAAAATTACGGACTTGGTTAGGAAGTTGGCTGAGTGAAAGGCGACAGAAAGTAGGGATAATGGGTAGGTACACACATTGGCAGGAAGTGACAAGTGGAGTCCCGCAGGGATGTGTCTTGGGGCCTCAATTATTCAATATTTATTAACGACTTAGATGAAGGCATAGAAAGTCTCATAACTAAGTTTGCCGATGACACAAAGATTGATGGTATTGTAAGCAGTGTAGATGAAAACATAAAATTACAAAGGGATATTGATGGATTAGGTGAATGGGCAAAACTGTGGCAAATGGAATTCAATGTAGACAAATGTGAGGTCATCCACTTTGGATCAAAAAAGGATAGAACAGGGTACTTTCTAAATGGTAAAAAGTTAAAAACAGTGGATGTCCAAAGGGACTTAGGGGTTCAGGTACATTGATCATTGAAGTGTCATGAACAGGTGCAGAAAATAATCAATAAGGCTAATGGAATGCTGGCCTTTATATCTAGAGGACTAGAGTACAAGGGGGCAGAAGTTATGCTGCAGCTATACAAAACCCTGGTTAGACCGCACCTGGAGTACTGGTGAGCACTTCTGGGCACCGCACCTTCGGAAGGACATATTGGCCTTGGAGGGAGTGCAGCGTAGGTTTACTAGAATGATACCCAGACTTCAAGGGTTAAGTTACGAGGAGAGATTACACAAATTGGGGTTGTATTCTCTCGAGTTTAAGGTTAAGGGGTGATCTGATCGAAGTTTAAAAGATATTAAAGGGGAACAGATAGGGTGGATAGAGAGAAACTATTTCCGCTGGTTGGTGATTTTAGGAGTAGGGGGCACAGTCTAAAAATTAGAGCCAGACTTTTCAGGAGCGAAATTAGAAAACATTTCTACACACAAAGGGTGGTAGAAGTTTGGAACTCTCTTTCGCAAATGGCAATTGATACTAGCTCGATTGCTAAATTTAAATCTGAGATAGGTAGCTTTTTGGCAAAGGTATTAAGGGATATGGGCCAACGGCAGGTATATGGAGTTAGATCACAGATCAGCCATGATTTTATCGAATGGCGGAGCAGGCACGAGGGGCTGAATGGCCTACTCCTGTTCCTATGTTCCTAATATCCTGCACTGACTATATCTGGGACTTTAATAATGAAACCCAGGCAGCCTAGTAAATTCAGGACTTACACCATATTAGTTGACTCCTCGGAGCTTCCTATCACTTAAGGACATACTATAGACGCTACAGCCGGAGAAGGATATCCACTATGGATGTGGGGTCTTTGTAAACTCATACCTCAAACAAAAAAAATCTGCAGCATATCATTTTTGATATTACTTTATATAAACAGAATGTGAATTCAAAACTGACTTCAGTTAGCAGTGCCCCAGACAAAGTTCTTTTATCTTGATGTTAAGGAGAAGATGGAAAAAAAATAGAACAGTCCAATGATATCCACATTTAATAGACCATCTGATCTATTTCTCTGGTGGGGGAGTCCAGAACACAGGAGGTATAACCTTAAAATTAGAGCTAGGCTGTTCAGGAGTGAAGTCAGGAAGCACTTCTTCATACAAAGGGTAGTGGAAATCTGGAATTCTTTCTCTCTCCCCTCCCCCCACACCCCCAAAAAGCTGTTGGAGGTTGGGGGGGGGGGTCAATTGAAAATTTCAAAGCTGAGATTGATAGATTTTTGTTAGTCAAGGATGTTAAGGGATATGGATCCAAGGCAGGTAAACGGATCATGATCTAACTGAATGGCGGAACAGGCTCGATGAGCTGCATAGCCTGCTCCTGTTCCTTTACTTAACCAATTCCCCAGTGATCGTGTTATTGTTTTCAAGAATTAACAGCATCAGGAATTACCACTTTGCTGAAATGTTCATGTATGCAAGTTTGCAGACTGGGAAGAGGGGACAAATCTCCTTGGGGTAGAGTTTTCACTAGATTGCATTGGTTTTATTAGCGCAATCCGCCTGGACCAGCACGAAAGATCGAGGAAACTCGATTTTTCCACCAAGGAGGGTCATAAATTAAGCTAGTTTTCTTAGGTACACAGGCACTAGTAGGCAACAGTAAGAAACTGACTAGTGTACACCAATGAAACTAATAAATGGTTCAGCATAGTTTTTAAAAGTAATTTTCACTGATTTTAAATGGAGGTTACTCAAAAGGTGGAGATCCATACATTTACTAATAACTTATTTTTTTGTGATAAACCCAATTTCAGCTATATTAATAAAACTGCACCAGGTTACACTCAAATACATCAATGAATACTTTTTGTTGCAAAGAAATGATTACGCTCTATTAAACTACCAGACTGCGCTGCTTCATGAAAGATTTTAAATTTGTGATTATGCAAATGTATTTTAGCGGAAACTCAAACTATAAGCTAACCAGCACAATTTTCAGACACTATTTGCACCCAATTGCCAATTGAGCCCAAAGCAGAAACTCTACCCTTAATAGCTGAAACATCAAGGATGTCTCACTCTACTTAAAATTGTTTCAGGTCTTGGCAGGGGTGGGATCCAGACTCTGTCAGTCTTCTCATTAAGATGTTTTTGACCTTCCATGTTCAAACCTGTTTTTGAAAGTACCAAAAAGTTGTACAAAAGGGTTTTCCCCAGAGAATTTCAGTTCCTGTTTTAACTGTTTTCAGTGGAGGCAGCTAAGAGACTCCGAGGACACAGCACATCAGAGACTAAGCTCAAAAAATTCTTGGAATGAACTTCTAAAGATTCAGCAGATTGAATTTTAAACAATTTATGTAGTAAGTCAAAGATTGTACTGCTAGTTTCTTGCTATGTGTTTTCTGATTCTATGTAATTCTCATTTATAAATACATTTGACTGTTAGCTTTAACTTGAAGACACAGTCTGACCGGGTGATATTTACCACCCTTTTGGAGCAGACAGGAGAATGTGATGGACAACGTACAGCATCTGGCATGTAACACCTTTTATGTCAGAGATAAGGCTGCAAGTTTCAATTCCAGAGTGACATGGTTCTACTTATGGAAACTGCCTTTTGGTTGTGAACATCAGTTATGAGTTGGCGGAGAAAGCCCAAATTGTAATATTAACATGCCGAGATGAGGCTGAGTGGGAAAATCTTGTATTAGTTGGGTTTTTCTATGTTAAATTTCCATTTTTTGTGTATCTCTCAAATGTAGGAATAAAACTCTTGTCCTCTCCTGGCCTAAAGGCACATTGCACATGAGAAAGAGCTCAAATTTTCTTGGATTGAGCGCTGACCTTCCTGAAAAAGCGTGTCGTCCATGGAGTCTCTAACCCTGCAAACTGTAGTTCCTATTGTCTTAAAAGCCATCAGATATGGTTCTTCCACTGGTAGATTTTGTAGTAATGAGTCATTACTGGAGTGTCCGGCAGCGACAGCAGATGCAGCATCCTCGCCCTCGCTTAGAAAGTTTTTCACTTGGAAACAAACCCTCCTCTAGCATTAAAAAAAAGCTATGCCCTAACAGGCAACAGGCTGTGTTTCAGGAGCCAGAATCAAAATAGGTTTTAAGCTTCACTGGTGTTTATTGAAGCATTCCAAAGTGGCTTCTACTCATTTAGCATAATTTGGGGGGGGGGGTTTGGGGGAAAAGAGAGGAGTTTGAGAAACCATGTCTCAGAGGCAACAGGGAAATCGGATATGTTAAGTTAAATATATCCTTAAAACACTAAGCTGCAGATCTGACCCCAGTTGGATCACTAGGGGACGGCTGTTAGTGATGATGCACAAGTTAGTCATCTCCAGGAGAGGCAAAGTTATCTTAACCCACACATTTCCATCTCTTTCCCTGATCACAAATCAAAAAAGTGGCCTCCACACAGACGCAGTGGCACTAATATTTGTAGATTGATGGATTTTTTAAAAATTGAGCAAATGTGCTTGAAATGAAGCCACTCGCATTTGAGGGGTACCTACACATACAAGTATTTTAACATAATTGTCCAATTGTTTAGATTATTTTTCTGGTGGAACAGAAGCATTGCTCTTAAGGCAAACTTCAATGTCTAGTCTGGTTCTGAAAAACTACAGGATAGCACATAACAGGTTGACAAAAAAGGGCCTTCGTTCAGTTTGCTGGATGACCGTAACCTCTGCCAGATTTTCCTAGACTCGGGTACATTTTTCACCTGTCACTATTGAGCAAATAAAAAAAAAGTGGGCTGGAGTTCAAGACTGGAAGATTATGTTTTATACTGGTGCTGACTTTCTCCAATATATTACTCATCTATTCTTGTGGAAGGCCTTTTTCTTTTATTCGAATGGGGATGAAGGAAAGATGTGTGGAACGTAGGCAAATACAGTAAGTTCAAGATAAAATAACTATTGGTGTCAGGACTCTCGGGAAAATATAAACTTAATTGGGAGAACCAGATAAGGAAAGCTAAACAGGCAATCAAGGCGGTATCTCTTTAGAAAATGGGCAATAGGCAAAGAAATTTCCAAGGTCACAGAAAATTTTAGGGGAAACTGAAAAAGGAAAGAGACAAATTCCTAACAGCTAAAGGGATGTGTTTATTAAATGTTATAAATTATAAGAGATCTCACAGGAAGGGAGTTAATTGTTCGAGCTGGACGGTCCAATAATCTTTTCCGGTCAGAAATAGGTTGCTACACTAGGAAATGACATTTGTTAAATTCATACTGTGTGTCCATTTTCACAGTAGAGGAAGGGGACAAAATACCAGTGGTACAAGGGAATCGAAAAATAAGTCAAGGGGAGGAATTTAATGGATTTAAAATAAGTTTAAAAAATGGTAAAGGAGGAAATAACAGGACTTAAGATAGAGAAGTCTCCAGGACCTGGTCATTTCCACCCAAGGGTATTAAAAGAAATAGATGTGGAAATTGCAGATGCATTAGTCATAATTTTCCAAAGCCCTTTAGATTCGGAAATTGTGTCTTTGGATTGGAAAACGTAACTCCACTATTTGAGGAGGGAGGGAGAAACTAGGAAACTACAGACTTGTCAGTTTAACATTAGTTGTGGGGAAGTTACTGGAATCTATCATCAGGGACAGAGTGACTGGGCACTTGGACAAGTAAAAGCTGATCGAAGAGTCAGCATGGATTTGTGAAGGGTAGGACATGTCTAACTAATCTAGTTGAATTTGTTGAGGTCGCTGACCTGGTGGATAGGGGATTGTCTATGTATGTTGTCTATATGGACTTCCAAAAGACATCTGATAAGGTTCCGCACAAGAGATTAGCAACAAAAATAAATGCGCACGGAACTAGAAATAATCTTATGACGTGGGGCGCTAATTGATAATTGTTTGGGAGGTAGGGATAAAGAGAATGTACTCTGATTGGCAGGATGTGACAAGTGGTGTTCCCCGTGGATCTGTACTGGGGCAAAAAAATTAATAGTGGCTCTATGCAAAAACAAAAATATAACAAGCATATCAGACCAATTCGGGGAAGGGCAAAATCCCTAATGGATCACTACCAATGATTTGCTTATAACGTAACTGGGTGCAACCTACCTTAGGCAAAGGACAGCAGGCAAATCCTCCTCCACCCTTCTTACAGCAGGTGTTTTCGTTTGGGCAAGTAGACCCATCTAGACAAGTAATAGCTGCAGCCAGGCCAGTGGCCAGCCACAGGGCCGCTAACATTTGGATCATGACCTGAAACCAAGAACAGAATAGTTCATCACGAATGTATAGAAAGTAAGCCATGGCAATAAGGCACATCATCAAAAGCCACTTCCTCTACCTGCTTCTGTATAAACAGGATGCATGGCATTGCATACAGCTTCCCCAATTACCAGTACAGCACGAGAGTGTGGCCTGCAACAGCATGAGCTAGGCTCATTTAAATGAGCACCTACACTCCAACCAGCACACAAACGATATGATGTTAAATAGATTTAAAAGCCTTCTCGATTAGTCTCGGACTTATTATAAATACGAAATCATGCAACTCCCCCACAGTCCGGTTGGGACTTTAACCAGCATTATGTATCCCTATTCAATCTTAGGTATAGCTTGGTTAACAAGAATCTAGTCATTTGTTTGGGAGTTCAGTGAAGATGTACAATAATCAATTAAATATTAAGAACTGAAAACCAAACCTGACAGGCTATATCTTTAAAATCTAGGAAACAGGAAAGTTAAAGAATTGTCAAATGCAAAATAAACAATGGCTCAGCAAGGTTAGCTACTGAACAGCAAAGCTATACAGAACAGGAAGATCCTAAGTTCAATCTAGTCTGTGTTGAGTTAGATGGTCTCAGCAGTGGCAATGGTTGGTATGCTTTAGTTTGTGTTATCAACCCAGGGTTAGGGTTGGTGGGGGAAGAGAAGGGAAAGAGAGAAGAGAAGCCAGGATTCCTTCCTGCTGGGAAATGCACAAATGTGAGCATTGGGCAAGAACAGGTTCTGGCTCAGCTGCGATGCCATTCAGGTTCCTACATTAAAAACTGTCCATGAGGATCAGAGGAGAGGGAGGAGATGCTGGAGGGCTGCTGACCTTTGTGAAATCAACTGGCAAAAATAAGAAGGATTTCTTTAAATAAAAATTTGAAGACCAACATAATGAAATAAAATTACTTGTATTTAGCCATAACAGTTAACACTTGTGTTAACAATACTACAGCAGACTTGTGAAAACAGTTGCAGGACAGTGCTGTGCTTAGCCGTGCAGGGACATCGGTCACCAGAATATGCCGATGAGCTTGGAGACAATGCAGATACATCACAAGCAAACAGTCAGACATTTTTCTGATACGAGTGTAAGGAAAAGGTTAATTCTTTATATTAACTTTAGCTTTTAGTGAGTTTCTGTTAGCAATGTTCAGTTAGTAAAAGGGATTCCAGTCAGACAGTGTTTTAGCTGATATGGAGGTCGCAAAACTGCCTTGTTCGCTAAGCCTTGAGAACTAGATCTCTCAGCAGTGAGATATCTATGAACATGTTTTGACCATCAAGTCAAGAAGCTATGGCTTCAGATAGTAACTCCTCTGAGGACAGCTGTGTGACGTCCATGTACAGGATTTTTGTTCTTTCTAACTGTCGCCAGCTGAATAACTTGACAGACAGGCTTGGGGAGTGATTTTTTTTTTTTGTTAAAACCAAAGTTTTGCAGCTAATACGATGAGGTAATGTAGTAACATGCAGATTCTCACGTAGCCAGAGTGAAAGGTTTAAAAGTTGGGCAATTAGACTAGATTCTTCCACATTCACCCGAGGAAGGAGGAAGCCTCCGAAAGCTTGTGGATTTTAAAATAAAATTGTTGGACTATAACTTGGTGTTGTAAAATTGTTTACAATAGATTCTTCAGAACTCGACAAGGCTTGGCCAGCCGTTCCCCTCGAGCTCGAAACCTATGATGCGGTGAATTCCACGGTACCTAGTGTAAGATAATACTGTAAAAGAATAAAAGTTAGCTTATACTAAAAAGTGCCCAGTGCACAAAAAAGGTCAAATAGAAGAATGGAATCTTAAAAAAAGCGAGAACTGACAGTTCTGCTGATAAGAGATCTCTATTGATCAGAGAACAGATGTTGTCAAGACAGTCAGTCTGTATAAAGCAATTGTCAGCAATGCATGTCCTGTACTAGGTAACCACCAGATCGAAGAAGTCAAAACACGTCTGTGCCTAGCAATTAACTTTCTGTTGTGTAGATGCAAATGTTGTTATCACTCAAGATCACGTTTGCCAGGGAAAGTATAAGGCAGAATAAGATAAGAAATTTTGGCCAGCTGTGTTGTATCAAATAAGGGAAACAAAGATAATCCCTTTAACTGTTAATTACTTTAGCGCCTTTGACCTTGTAACTTGATAAACAACGAAGATCAATCAAGTACAGGGAAGTGGAGATGCCGGTGATGGACTGGGGTGGACAAATGTAAGGAGTCTTACAACACCAGGTTATAGTCCAACAGTTTTATTTGAAAATCACAAGCTTTCGGAGCTTTCCTCCTTCGTCAGGTGAGTGACGAAGGAGGAAAGCTCCGAAAGCTTGTGATTTCAAATAAAACTGTTGGACTATAACCTGGTGTTGTACGACTCCTTACATAAGTACAGGGAAGTCACACTTCACTCTAAACAAGGACACAATCTTTGTAAGAAACTAGCCAAATCGAGCAGTGACACTCAAGTGTATATTACAAGAGTTTCAGCTAATGTAAAAGTAGGCGTATCCAAGAAAAATACAAGGAAAGATTTTTTTTTTTAAAAAGCATAAAAAGATCTAAACACTGCAGAGAACACACTCTACCATGCTGCACTAGTGTCCGGGAGACTTGGAACCGGGTAATACCAACCTTGTATTCCATTGTTGTCGCTTAAATGTGTGTGTATTGATGATTCTGCTGATATAATAAAGCCTTGTTATACCCAATTGGGACTGCCAAGTGAATTATTGGAATGGTAACCTAGGGCTGAGTGCCCACAAAACGGGAACCCTATCTCAACATTGGTACTGTAAGCGTCTCAAGTATATGTGCAATCATTAGTAATAGTTATCATTGCAAATGTGGGTTATTGGTATTAGTTACCATTGTATGCTTAATTCCTATGAAAGCCAATAAATGCTTTTGAACCCTGTTATTTTGTGGAATAACTTAAGAACATTCATTCCCTAACATGAGGATCTCTACATCTATATACATACTGTTATGTCAAACCGGAATACTTATTATACAATCCTACTACAAACAATAGAACCAAGCTCACCATTGCAAGTCCCATCATCAGCTCCCTGGCAGTGGATTACATTTACATTAGGAGGGAAGTGGTAAATGACGAAGGGAAACAGCAAGCACATAATGCGGCATTTGAGAGAACACGTTTTGTTTTGTTGGGCTTCCTGCCGTTGAAGTTCACTTTGACAGAGTCTCCACTAGGCAAAAGTTGTTAACAGTAAACAATGTTTCGCAAATCGTTGGCTTTTTATTTTAAAAAGTCAACAACCTTTTTTTGGAAATGCGCAACATCTAAAAGGGGAAAAGCTAGGTTAATGTGTCGAGTGGGGCCTTCTACCAGAACTCAGGAGTGAAAGGTGACACTTCAAAACTTGGTGAAATATAACACAGCCAACATTATTAGTCACTAAGGAAGTGATATGAATTTTTTTTACTTTATGTTTAGTTCCTTAATGGAGAAACACTGACATGCAGCACAGTATTATTCTGTGGAGACACATTTAGCTTACATGCATTCATACTCGCCAACAAGCTGGGCTGTAACATTAGCTACCAAGGTGGCATCAAACGTGCCGATCAAAATGCATTTTGGCACATTGTGAAACAGGTTGATCATTTATATTACGATTGTCTTTTTGTACAGTTGAAAGATTTAACGTGTAAGTAATATAGCTTAGAGAGCTTAAACAATGAGCTCATTTCCAGGGCCTCACGTTTAGGTTGAAAGTTTAAATACAACAGGAACAGCTGTGAGGTGTGTCGGGTTTGAAGTGGATGCTGATATTAACTATATTTGCATAGGATGGAAGTGGCAGGCAATGGAGCCGAGGCCGTGACAAGCACACAAAACTGAAGTTGATGTAACATGTCAAAGAATTTGCAAGTGGTCCCCTAATGGTTAGTGAGTAGCTGAGCCAAACAGACCAGGCAGGTTCAGGTTTCAATCATAGAATGATATAGAAGGCCATTTGGCCTATCGTGCCTGGTCTTCGAAAGAGTTATGCAATTAGTCCCACTCCCCTGCAAATTTTTCATTTTCAAGTACGAATCTAATTCCATTTTGAAAGTTACTATTGAATCTGCTTCAGGCAGTGCATTCCAGATCATAACTTTCTGCGTAAAAATTCTTTTTATCTCCTTCCCCCCACCCCCGGTTCTTTTGCCAATTGTGTTAAATTTATGTCCTCTGGTTATCGCCCCTTCTGCCAGTGGAAACAGTTTCTCCCTCGCTTCTTTAAAACCCTCCATAATTGTAAACAATTTTACAACACCAAGTTATAGTCCAACAAATTTATTTTAAATTCCACAAGCTTTCGGAGGCTTCCTCCTTCCTCAGGTGAACGGTGTGGAAATGAGATTTTCGAATCCTTCGCATTTGAAAATCACAGAACAATGCCTGGTGATTACTGCCCGTTGCCAAGGCAATCACAGTGAGCAGACAGAAAGGTGTCAGCTAAAAGGCCACCGAATATACAAACCCCCAACGGGCAGTAATCACCAGGCATTGTTCTGTGATTTTCAAATGCAAAGGATTCGAAAATCTCATTTCCACACCGTTCACCTGAGGAAGGAGGAAGCCTCCGAAAGCTTGTGGAATTTAAAATAAATTTGTTGGACTATAACTTGGTGTTGTAAAATTGTTTACAATTGTCAACCCCAGTCCATCACCGGCATCTCCACTTCATAATTTTAAACACCTCTATTAAATCTCCCCTTAACCTTCTCTGCTCCAAGGAGAACAATCCCAGCTTCTCCACATAACTAAAGTCCCTCAAACCTTGGTACCATTCTAGTAAATCTTCTTTGCACCCTTTCAAAGGCCTTGAAATCCTTCCTAAAGTGTGGTGCCCAGAATTGAACATATTACTTCAGCTGAGGCCTAGCCAGTGATTTATAAAGATTTGGTATAACTGCCTTGCTTTTGTATTCTATGCCTCAATATATAAAGCCAAAAGGTCCCAGATGCTTTTTAAAAAAAAAACAGCATCAACTTGTCCTGCCACCTTCAAAGATTTGTGAACGTAAACCCCCAGGTCTCTCTATTCCTGCACCCCCTTTAAAATTGTACCATTTTGTTTACAGTGTCCCTCCATTTTTTTTCTTCCAAAATGCATTATTTCACATGCATTAAATTTGATTTGCCATCTGTCTGCTAATTTCACCAGTCTGTCTATGCCCTTGGTTTGTGTTAAATTCACTGATCTCAAATCGGAGTGACAGAAGCTCCTTCTCCCCCAGCCCAGTGGTGGAGGAGGAGAAGGAAAGAAAAGTCAAATGGTGTTAAACCAAGAACAGTGTTTCAAGGCTGCATTATAAGCAGGAAGCAACACCAGAAATCAGGATAAGAACTAACTCTGGCTGTTTAATCATTAACCAACTACTTCTTCACTAGTATGGGTTACTGAAAAATCCCCTTTTAATTGAAACGTATGGGTTACAGTTCAGGCCTTTCAAATGTCACTGCTTGACGACTGTTTCCATAAGCAGATCATATCCTTTACAATCTGAAACCTTTCACTCTCTGTGCTATAGATAATACTGCCCATTTTTAGCAATTAACATGACAGTTATGTGGAAATTCCAGTGCATGCTTTACTATCACGCTGTCTTACAATATCGTGACTAGAAAATAATTGCACTAAACCAGGTTCATACAGGCTAGTAACAATCACCTTACATAGAATGTACAGCACAGAAACAGGCCATTCGGCCCAACTGATCCATGCCGGTGTCTATGCTCCACACGAGCCTCCTCTCACCCCTCTTCATCTAACCCCTTTACATACATATCATTTGCCTAATAACTTCGCAACACAATGTATATAAAATATATTGAAAGTCTGCAGGGAGTTAATTTGTTTTTTCTCCAGACCAACCCATGGCCTAACACTGTACTTGAGCTTAGAGCCTTCTTCAATATATTAAATGTCTTCACAGCTGTGCAAGGCCAATGGGTTCAGGCACAACTTACGGATGAAATATTTAACAGAGCTGCTAGAATTCTGTATGATTTTCCGGTAACAACCTGCTGACCCCAGGAGCGCATGGACTTGTTGCTCAGTCTTAGTTTGGGGCCAGTGGTTGTAACACCCACTTCTGCTCACCCCACTTCTGTTAACTCCCACACAAGTGGTATAGAACTTCCGCCATGGCAGAACATTTTGTGTTAGTCTGGACAGTTAATCCTACCTGTAACTGGGTCAACACACCTATGAAGTGTACAAGTGGTTTTTCCATGCCACTACTAATCTCCTGGCCTCATCAGGACAGATTCAATTTCTGGAATGCGGCCAATGTATTTTCATTTCAAAAGCATGACCATAAGCTTTTCAAAAGCTTCATTTCAAAAGCATGACCGAGGGTGTAGTAAACAAGGAGTATTTTTGGACATTAGTGCTCAACAAGACCTGCCAATAAATTTTGATTGGATCATGGTACTAGACACCCGTAGATACTCAAACACTTCATTGCAGGAAGAATAGGATGCAGATCACCATTTACTTTCTATAATCTGTAGTGTGGTTTTGTTCTTAAAAGCACCTCAGGCAATATCAACGGTGTCTTTAAAAGACATTGTCCCCAAATACATAATCTGCTGCACTATTTCCTTGGATGTGTTTCCATGCACTATAAAAAGGTACAGAATAAGGATGTCGATTAAACTGACGTATTGTCTCTGTCTACCTCATGCATGAGCTGCTGTGCAGGCTGAGTTTGCCTGAAAACACAGCTTGGCTATAAAACTGCAGCCTGCTTCTAGTCAATAGCTATTCGGTTTGAGCAATTCCAAATGCCGCCCAGCCAAGAAACTAGCTTCTCTCTCTCTCGACAACAAATGAATGATGTCGCTCTCCTTTCAAACTCCTAAGTCAACAGAACACACAATGCTACCTCCTCACGGACCAGTCCATTTGAAAATAGTTAACATGCTGCTTCAAGAGCCCTATTTAACCAACAATCTGCCCCTGTTCTAGAATAATACTGTTGGCTCAGGTTCTACTTCAGGATCAGTGCTTTTGGCCCAACATCACATGGTCTCTAGTACTGCATTAGTTTGCTAAACCAGTTTTATTTAGCTCACACTTCCTGAACTCCCTTGGACAGTTATATGCTGAATGACCTTGCGCATGGAATTTACTGTCTCTCAATCAGCCTCTTGGTCCTTCTTCCCTGGGCAGTCTTGTACCCCATCAGTTGGGGAAGCCCTTGCCCTAGATAATGCTCACCTCTCATTCACCTTTCCAAAATGGTAAGTTTAGCATTACATAGGCCAAGAACGCATCATTTGTCTCTAACCGAACAAGCTAATTAGTAAAGTTAATCATAGCTACAAACCATCATGAACTCAACCAGCCACACAGCTGGTTATTTTTGTATACTTCAAAAGTAAAAAGTGCGAATTTCACAATGTGCGACAGTATCAAAGACAGTTCCTATAAATGTATGCAGTTCAGAATACATAGACCTAAAACACTGCCGGTGGAAAGCCCTTCATCTCTCAAGACCTCAAGCAAAAATCAAGTGTTTGTTTCTGTGAGATCCCAGTTTGTAATGAAAAAGTCATCCACCATGAAATTACTATATAAAAAAAGCATTATTGAATTGTTTTAATGATAAACAGAAGCTACTGTTTACACAAGCCCCAGTTTTCGTCACTTAGATATTTGATAGAAGGGGGGTCTCCAGTATTAAAGTGGAGCCGCCAGGCCTGATAGATGCAGAAATCAAGCTTTCAAAAAAAGTACCTTACCTACTGTTCCGCAGTAAAGCTTCAACCGTCTTGAGGTCGTTGTTCAGCACGCACTCTAACCAAAATTAGTATCCAAGTTTTCAGAAACCGAAGTGGGAGTGACATTGGGGTTGTCGAATACTCTTCCCTATTTAAACCTCGCTTTCTACCACAGAGTTTTCTAAATGAAGTCCATAGGGAAAACACAGCCCACATCATTTTTTAATCTGGGCCTGACACATTGTGAGAAATCAGCCCACCAAAAGTCCCCAGAGATCAAAGAGATCACATCCATCCCATAGCATGCTCAACACCAACATGTAGTGAGATTGCTAACATGTTACAGGCTCCATTCACAAAGCAGAGAACACCACATTATACTGGTTAATCAGGAAAAGAATCAACAAACTTGCATTTACATAGCGCCATTCACGTCCTCAGAATGTCCCAAAGTATACACAGCTGTACTTTTCAAGTGTTGTAATGTAGTGAAATGCAGCAGCCAATCTGTGCACAGCAAGGTTCCACAAACAGTAATGATATAAATAACTAGATAATTTGCTGGTAGAGGGATAAATGTTGGCCAGGACAATGGGTGATCACAGTGGCTGCATTTTTTTTGCAGCAAGAATTTTACTGGAAAGTTCTTTTTAGATGCTTGCAGTTTAATAATGAATCTTCAGGCTGAAGTTTGGTCTTTAAATATAAAAAAGTTATAGAAAGCAATTTACATTATCAACCATAGATAGGGTTGCCAACTGTGGACATAGCCCTGGGGGTTTCATCACATGATCTCCCACCTCCAACTGCCCTACCCAAACAGCCTTTTCTCCCATCTCCATTATAACAAATAAACAAATGTGTTCAATGAAAAAAACATTTTTTAATGCCACTATGACTTTTCTCCTGGGTTGCTTGCTTCAATGTCCAGGAGATTAAACTTTAATTCTTGGGGCTTCCAGGATAATCCTGGAGGGTTGGTGACCCCAACCATAGGTATAGTCTCTCCATTCTTCAACCCACATAAACAAGTGGTTTAATTTGTCAGGCATTTTTCATGACCTTAGATTTTGCCAGGTGTTTTGCTAAATTTTCTGCTAATGCCAAGAGGTACAAATGAAATAATGGTCACATGAACCTTCTAGATGGGCCTCAAAGCATCAAGTACTGGAGAGGAGTGACAATAATGGGATGTCGCACCCCAAGGAGTTCAATTTCATTATCGTAACACCACAAGACAAATCATTTCTACTCAGTATTGTAAGCTTTGAGTGTGGAATCTTTTCCGGATGTAAGATATCCACAACTGAGCAACAAGACACTGAAGCCAAAACAGGCCCACTGAAGAGCCACAATGCCAAATCACATAACACACTAACATATTTGGCAGTCAGGTACAATTAGTATGTAAATAAAATGGGCAATATTAAATTCCAAAAGGCCAAAGAACCCAACCCTCCTCAGATAAGTTACCAGAAATAGCTCTGCTTAAATTTTGTGTTCTAGAAATGTCTGAAATAAAAAGGTACTTATGAAGGGCATGTAATGCTTAACTCCTAAACACCTTACCCTGTTCAACCCTTATTGCCTCTCCTTTGAAATCCTCATTGACTACCACCTCACCTTCCCCCTCCCGCCCACCTGGAATTTCTCATCGAGATATTCTCCCTCAGTCGCTGCACTGAGCGACTCCTCATCCTTGGTGATGTTGATCTCAATCTCAGTTCTGATTTCCTCCTGTACTTCCTAAATCTCTCCCTCCATTTAAATTCTCCTATCCATATTCACAGTCACCCCCTCGACATCTCAAGTAGCCTCTCTACACTCGTGGTCTTGATCACTGATAAGGCCATCTCTGACCACTTTCTTATATCCTTCACCATCACAACCCTCTACCCCCTTCCAACCCCTCTGGAAAATACTCACTCACAACTGCACTTTCAAACTGCCAACTGTTTAGCCTTTGGCCCTCGATTCGGCAAGATACATTTGCAGCCATCGATATGCTCAACCGTTCCCTCACCTCCACCTTTAGTGTCCTCAGTCAGAAAAACCTTTACTCAATCCGATCCCGGTTGTTCTCCTTGGTATTGCCCCACCCTTGCCCCCTCAAGTCCAAGGGGCACAGGCTGGTTTAGCCATCCATTACCAAACTTGGCTGGATCAAATCAAACACCATCAGGCCTCACCCCCCTCTGCCAAACCCATCTACTACTCCAGGATTCTTCTGGAGAGCAAGGATAATCCCTGGCTTCTTTTCTCCACTACCATTCGTCTCCTTAAAACACCCTTGCATGCCCTTTCTAATCTCGCCACCAACAAACGACGAGCTCATGGACTTCTTTCTCACAAAGATTGAGACCATCCGTTCAGCTGTTTTCCTCCTGGGTAGGTTTGTGAGTTTTGAGGAGGATGCAAAGAGGCTTCGACAGAATACAGACAGGCTAAGTGAGTGGGCAAGAACATGGCAGGCGAAATATAATGTGGAAAAATGTGAAGTTATCCACTTTGGTAGGAAAAACAGAAATGCAGAGTATTTATTAAAATAGTGAGAGATTGGAAAATGTTGATGTTCAAAAGGGACCTGGGTGTCTTTGTACATGAGTCAATGAAAGCTAACATGCAGGTGCAGCAAGCAATTAGAAAGGCAAATGGTATGATGGCCTTTATTACAAGAGAATTTGAGCACAGGAGTAAAGATGTCTTACTGCAATTATATAGGGCCTTGGTGAGTCCGCACCCAGAGTATGGTGTACAATTTTGGTCTCCTTACCCAAGAAAGGATATATTTGCCATAAAGGGAGCGCAACGAAGGTTCACCAGACTGATTCCTGGGATGGCGGGATTGTCTTAGGAGGAGAGATTGAGTAGGCTGGGCCTGTATTCTCTAGAGTTTAGAAGAATGAGAGGGGATCTCATTGAAACATACAAAATTCTTACAGGTTTCGACAGGGTAGATGCAAGGAGGATGTTCCCCCTGGCTGGGGAGTCTAGAACCAGGGGTCAGTGTCTCAGAATAAAGGGTAGGCCATTTAGGACTGAGATGATGAGAAATTTCTTCACTCAGAGGGTAGTGAACCTTTGGAATTCTCTACCCCAGAGGGCTGTGGAGGCTCAGTCACTGAGTACATTCAAAACAGAGATGGATAGATTTCTAGGATATTAAAGGCATCAAGGGATATGGGGATGGTGCAGAAAAATGGCATTGAGGTAGAAGATCAGCCATGATCTTGTTGAATGGCGGAGCAGGCTTGAGCGGCCGGATGGCCTACTCCTGCTCCTATTTGTTATGTTCGCCTTCCCCATCAAGCCAAACTTCTTCTCAGGGTCCCCCCACCTGAACCCAAGCATTCCACTAATTTTGCTTCTATCTCCCCATATGGCCTCAGAGCTCTTGCCCACAACACCCGCTTCCTTGACCCCATTCCCACTAAACTGCTGACTATTCAACTTATTTTCCTGGTCCTTATGCTCACTGTCATTGTGTATCGTTCCCTGTCCTTGGATACCATATCTGTCTCTTTCAAAATGCTATCACTACCCTCTCCAAAGTCCTTGAACGCATTGTCGACCCCCAGATCCATGCCCATCTTTCATACAATTGCATGTTAGAAACTCTACAACTGGGTTTCTGTCCCTGTCAACCCAAACAGCTCTAATGAAAGTCACAAATGACATCCTCTGTGACTGTGGTGCATTATCCTCCCTCACTCTGCAGCCTTTGACATAGTCAACCACACTACTGTCCTTCAACGCTTTGCCTCCATTGTCCAGCTCAATCTTTTTGCCTCGTGTATTGATAAGAATGGCACAAATCTAGAGTACAGATTTTTTTTTCTACACCATAAGGCTTTTGCATTTAAAAAAATTATGCTGAGCATTAGGCTCAATAAAGAAGTTGCGTTCAGAACAAACCGCAAGGTCACACTTCCTTTATTAAACAAGTCAACTGAGCAAAAAGGGGAGACCTTCGAGAAACTAAACTTTCAAAACATCTGGCAATTTTGTAGCTTGTTGTTTGACTTTGAAAATAGTAAGACAAAAGCATACTGAATACTCAAGGGAGACAAAATGGTCTCAAAACTTAACCATATCTTCAATGCTCCGCAGCAACACACTGAAGTATCCTTTTGCTTTCATCATCCCAGCCACTAACTTCGTTCCCTAACCACCGACTCCATCCCTCTCCCTAGCACTGTGAGGCTGAATCAGACTCTAGACTTTTGTTACCTCTAGACTTGGACTATTCCAATACTCTCCTGCCTGGCCTCCCATCTTCCACCCTCCATAAACTTGAGCTCGCCCAAAACTCTGCTGGCCATATCCTAACTTGCACCAAGTCACGTCCACCCTCGCTGACCTACATTGGCAGCCCAGGAACGCCTCGATTTTAAAATTCTTAACCTTGTTTTCAAATCCCTCCATCGCCTCACCCCTCCTTATCTCTGTAACCTCCTCCAGCCCTACAACCTCCCCCCCCACCACCCCGCCGAGATCTCTGCACTCCTCCAAATCTCGCCTCTCGCACATCCCCGATTTCCATCGCTCCACCATTGGCAGCCGTACCTTCAGTTGCCTTGGCCCTAAGCTCTGGAATTCCCTCCCTAAACTGCTCCTCCTTTAAGATGCTCCTTAAAACCTCTCTCTTTGACCAAGCTTTTGATCAACTGCCCTAATACCTCATGTGGCTCGGTGTCAAATTTTGTTTGATAATTGTTCCTGTGAAGCGCTTTGGGACATTTTACTACATTAAAGGGCGCTATATAAATGCAAGTTGTTGTATGTCCTCTGTAGCAAAACAGATAGATGCAGGACTCTCCTATATGAACACTTTTTTCAAAAATAAAAGATGATGTCTAAAGCATTCAGCTGCCAGTTAGGGAATGGTTGTCAGTTGTGGCTCAGTGGTAGCACTCTCGCTTTGGAGGGAAATTAAATTGTGAAACGTGGCTGCGAAGCACTGGGCTGCACCTCTTGTTCAATGAAAACCATGTGACTGAGGAAATGAGTACTGTAAGCACCCAGCACAATAGCAGCACTTTGCAACTCTATTTACCGCTGAGGAGTTTCAGCAGTTCTACTAACCAAAAATCCAACACGTTTATCAAAATGAATTTTAACCCAACAAAAAAAACATTTTCAGTAGTGATAGTTTTTGTTAGACACACATGGATTACAGTAAAATCTGATTTGACTTTTCTTCTAATGCTTTTACATATACAAAAAAATTAGAATTACACAGCAGATAGTTTATTCAACATCTTTTTAAAAAAAAACTGAATACAAAACCTTCATATTAGAAGCTATTTAATCCCAGTTTAAGTCTTTTTTTTGAAGCGACTTGATTCAAAGTTGTTTGAAATTAGCAGGATGTGGGCGAGGCCGGCAAGGCCACATTTATATATGCCCATTCCTAGTTCCCCTAAGAAGGCTTCTCTTTGAACTGCTGCAGTCCTTGCTGTGATAGTCCTCCCACACAACAGTGTTAGGTAGGAATTCCAGGATTTTAACCCAGTGCAGATGAAGGAACAGAACAGTGATACATCCAAGTCAGGACAGTGTGGCTGACTTGGAGAAGATGGTGTTCTCATGGCATTGTTGCTCTGGCCCTTCTAAGTGATAGAAGTCACAGAGTAGGAGGTGCTGTCTACTAATTCAAATTAAAGTCATTCAAAAAACAGCTCCTCTGTTATTTTAAGTTGCCTAATTCAAATTTTCATCAAAATAAGACCAAGTTAACAGTAGACTGACCATCCCAATTCTAAGCATCAAATGGTGTAGCTAAATTCTCCACAATAGCACATCTATGCCATTCTATAACCAAGTGGTGCAATACATAGAACCTTTAGATTAGATAGTTCAGCATATTGATCCCAGTGAAGCCAAACTTTCATGCTGATCTGCAAAGTTAGGAGTTGCAACTGGGCAATCCATCGAAATAAGACCCACTGCCAGGTCAGCAAATCATTTTGTACATAAGCTCGAAGTTGATCACATGATTACAGTACTGCCAGAAGTTTGACCCCTGAACTGCCAGTATCTCTGCATATCTCGTTACTTTTTGGATCTTTTGCTTAGATATTGGTCTCGCAAGGTGCAAAATCCAATTAACCGTACCCTTGTTGCCTACAAACCGCAATGTACCTTTGTATACCCAATATGCGGTAATTTTACAAACCATGGGGTTTTACAGAAACCCTCATTGTATTTTGCTTAATTGGTACATCACATGCTCTTACCATTTTCTGACAGTTTAGGAGATTGCAAGAAAGGTAATACTTAGAAAACTTATACCCAGGTGAAAATTACACAGTCTGACTGATTGTAATGTTACTCTATTAATGTTACACACAATATTTATTTTGGAAAATGCAGTGGAAGGGAGGGAAGAGAAAACCATACACACCACATCAGACGCCATTTGTACAGAGCTAAATCTAAATACTCAAGAATGGGAAGACAACATAAAACCTGGGAGGGGGTACACCTGCTGAATTGGGATGAAAGTAAAAACTGACATGGTAACGACTTTAACATTCAGGAATTTAACCAAAAAAACAATTAGTACCAAAACAGGCTCAGGCCTGGTGCTAACATTTAATACTGTGCAGTAAATTCCTTGTTCATTACCTCAAATTGCTCCCATCTGAAATTAGAAGTACTTCACCGTATCGGCTCATTCAACATGCTCTCAAGTAGTATAATCGTGGATTCTACCTGGAGTGTTTTCAGTTCAAGTTGGATACATTATGAAAACTGTTTGTCCACTATTATACTTAGCTGAAATCCTAGTGACGACACCGCATCAAAAGCTAAAAACAAAGAACTTTACTGGGATTTCCATGACAAGCACCACCTCGCATGCCCAAACTTAATAAAATTCACTTCCCCAAAATAAATCTCGGGTAAAATGTCAGTGACCACTCAGGAATCCCCAATGCTCAGTGGGTTTACACAGCGTTTAGCCGAGATATACAGACCAGGAAGATCCAAGATTTAATCCCTGGTTAGTTGATTTGGCCAAAGCGGCAATAGGGCTACTACAATTGACCTGTGTTCCTGAGTTAGGGAGAGGAAAAATCAGTAAGAGCTCCTGATTGTTATCCAGCTTCTCCCAGTGGAAGTGCATGTTGATGGACATTAGTGGGGACACAATAAGAGCTCCAATATGAAAAGCAAAATAACAGATGCTGGAAAACAGTTCTGATGAAAGGTCTTCGACCTGAAATGTTAACTGTTTCTTTCTCCACAGATGTTGCCTGACTTGCTGAGCTTTTCCAACATTTTCTGTTTTTATTTAAGAGCTCAAATGTGATGCATGCCACAGTTGAACAAACCTCCAACACTCACTACCAAGGTTCACACAGGAATAATGGCCACTTAAATGTAGTGCAAGGGGGTATTGGACACCAGTAGAACCTCAACACAGAGTCAATGCCTTCCAGACAGCATCAACGAAAATTAGCAAAAGGAAAAAAAGAGACCATCCAAAATTAGCTTAAAAACAGGGTTGAACAGAATCCCCTCAGTGTAGTGACTTGAATTTCAGTAAAGGTTAGTCAGTGTGTGAAATTTTCATACCGTCAAACGTTAAAAGTACCTTAACAGATTCTGTGCTTCTAAAAGTGTGCTGTGTCTGAACAGAATGTTTTGATCTGTTGGGTTAAGTACTCATGGTGATAGAAGTCAGAGTAATGTTGGTGAATGAGAAGTAGCACACAAAACATTGACCTTGAGCCAATCTTTCCTGTATTGATAGCAATAAATTATGAATAGTCAAGTGATGCATACAGAAAGCCTATAAAGCTTAGGGTGGAAACTTTAGCCTCTGGTCAGTCTCAGAGAAATCACAGTCCATTATCACTTTTATACCATGTCAAATCCTCAATGGCTTTATGACAGGTTTTGGACCCAAGAAATAAGACAAAGTAAGAGCATAATCTATTGCCATGTTTGTACAGCAGCAGCAAAAGAAGTTCAGATAACTAACAAGATACAGTCGCTGCACTGCATTGGCAACAGAAAGCAAAAGGTAAAGGCAACACTTAAAGAAAAACACAGCTCACCCAAGGTTAGTGACATTGCAAGACTCTTCAGGGGGGAAAAAAAAAGAGAAGCATTTTTTTCTTTTTAGAGTGTTGGCCAATTCCAGCCTCAAACCAGCACTCTCACCACATGAAATCTATCAGCATTGCTGATGCCACAGTTTCCCTATACAAAGATATCAAAATTCTTTACTGAAAGTCATATAATGACTAGTTCCAATCTGAACATCCCCATTTTTAAAGGTTAGTTTCCCCACAAAGGGACGTAGCCATTTTTTGCAAGGCCTACAGGTCATGCTAAATGCCAGTAAACAATAAGCAACCTTTTTCTTGATATTTGTTATCAGTTGATGAAGTTACTCACAGATACATCAGCTTTCTAAACAAAAAGGTGCACAGTGACAACACATTAACCACCTCTAGTAGAATATGGCAAGATTGTATAATAGCCCACAGGTTTCATTCCCCGGCCCACAGGTTTCATTCCCCACACCACTGAGCTCCTAATCTCACCGAGCTGTTGTGTATACATACACCGCACTCTAATAAATGTTGTTCACATACACCATACTTTACTGTACAAAGGCTGAGCAACACCCAGAGGGGAGTGTATGTAGCTGGTGGGAGGGGTACCCTCCAGTCACACTCACCCAGTTTGGGGTAGTGAACACCCTCTCTGCCATAGTTTGCGACACTAGGGAGAAGATTAATACACACACTATATTTAAAACTTACCTCAAGCAAAAATCCTTGCCTAAAATCTTCACAAGATAGCAAGTATCTCTTTGCTCCGTTAGCTACAAACAAGTCACTAATGTGAAGTTGTTGAGAAGTACACAACTCAGACATCATCCCCTCAAAGATGACAAGGGATTGCCGATGGCAATGAATACAATAAATTTTTTTAAAAACGGGCCTCATACAACTGTAGGGTCAGTATGAACATCAAATGGCCATGATGCAAAATGCATGTAAAATATTCACTGTGGCATCACACGAGTGATATCAAGCTAAATGAATACTGTATCTTAGGTGGGAGAAAGCAGGAGACTGCACACAGTACTTATCACAATGTCATAGTATCCGCCCTCAGACCTTCCTGCTGTTCAGCTGTGTAAAAAGGGGGAAATCAGTATGGCATCCAATAAACGTGTGTCTAACGGAGACAGACTACCATAAATATTCTCTCTAAAATGCTACGATCAACTCCATCTCTTAAAATGAAGATAAAACTTCAAACCAAAAATAGTATTTAAATTCCAGTTTTGCCACAGAAGCATCAAGTACTTTTAAATGAAACGTTTCCTCCTTGCTCGCCCACCTGCTTTTTAGGTTCTCTTTATGCCAGCTACATAAATCATACTCCATTAAAACAGTGACTACACTTCAAAAAGGTACGTCGCTGGCTATGAAGCACTTTGGGACGTCTTGAAGTCATGAAAGGTACTATGTAAACGCAAGTCTTTCTTCTCCTTAAGCGAAGTATAGTATTGTGTTCTGTAATCTATTTCTTTCGTAACATCTAGAAGATTTTAACCATGAATGACACCAACTTTACTTCACTTGGGAGTCTTCTGGTCAGTAACATCGAGATCATAGATGCATTTCAGGAAAGATGACTTTCACAGCTGAAGTATTAATGTTTCTGCAGAAAAGTCTCAGCTCACTCAGCTCTCTCAAACTCTGCCAGCCTTTCAATTTCGCAGTTAAGACAACATCAAGAGTCCGACCCAAGTCAGAACAGTACAATCTATCCAAAAATATACAAGACCCACTTGGCCAATAAACATGTCTTATTGGAAGGTATAACAAATAGTGAACTACCTCTGGCCCACTGCCCACAGGGGTTCATCATTTCAAGATACATGATACAAGCATCATTTCAGATTCATCATTTTATTCTCACTGCCAAATGACCACCTATCAAGTTCAGGTGAGTGCTCTTAAGTGCACACACCTTCCCAATTTCTATTGGAAGAGCAGCGATGCCTTCTTCAGCCTATGGCCTTATTCATCTCATGCTGTCACTTTGCCTACATATTAATCATTGTCAGCTGTGGCTCAATGGCAGCATTTTCGCCTCTGAGTCAAAGTCCCACTCCAGAGGCTGGAGCACAAAATCTAGGCTGATACTTCAATGCAGTACTGAGGGAGTGCTGCACTACCTGAGGTCCGTCGTTCAGATGAGACATTAAAACTCTGGTAAATGCAAAAGATCCCATGGCACTATTTCAAAGAGCAGGGGTGTCCTGTCCAATATTTCTCCCTCAACCAACATCACAAACAGATCATCTGGTCAATATCACACTGATGTTTGTGGGACCTTGTGTGCAAATTGGCTGCTGTGTTTCCTACATTACAACAGTGACTACACTTCAAAAAAGTACTTCATTGGCTGTGAAGTGCTTTGGGACATCCTGAGGTCATGAAAGGCGCTTTATAAATGCAAGTCTTTCTTCTTTCTATTTCACTTCAAAGTAGTTCATTGTACAAAGCTCCTCAGTATATTTTGAATTTTATATTATTTAATGTTACATAAATGCAACTTTTTTCCCCCCATTGCCCAGGTCAAGGTAGTGCCCAACAGTTACGGCAGATCAAAAATGACAAGATAATATAACCCAGTGCTCATTTTAACTCCGTTATCCAACAACAATCTCAAATGGAGATGTGGTTTTTTTTTTAAGACCACATTCACTAGTACTCTCACAAGCCAAGATAAGGGGAAGCATGCCCTGCTTTTATACATTGCTTCCAAAGGCTATAAGAATTGTGTACATGTTTTCACTAAATCTTGCCCCAAATGGTTGTCAGAATATCAAACGGGAGAAGCAGTTTCCTGCCACAATAATGTGACAAAAGGTGCAAATCACCTGAATGCAGTGTTTCTAGGCAGTGTCTGTTGTTGGACCAAGCTCCTCCATAAACTGTTGCAACTTAAGTATGCTGGTAGTCCCAGCAAATCTGAACTGTGTTTTAGAAATTGTAAACAATTTTACAACACCAAGTTATAGTCCAGCAATTTTATTTTAAATTCACAAGCTTTCGGAGATTTTCTCCTTCCTCAGGCAAATGTTTGGAGATTTTCTCCTTCCTCAGGCAAATGTTTGGAGATTTTCTCCTTCCTCAGGCAAATGTTTGGAGATTTTCTCCTTCCTCAGGCAAATGTTTGGAGATTTTCTCCTTCCTCAGGCAAATGTTTGGAGATTTTCTCCTTCCTCAGGCAAACATTTGCCTGAGGAAGGAGAAAATCTCCGAAAGCTTGTGAATTTAAAATAAAATTGCTGGACTATAACTTGGTGTTGTAAAATTGTTTACAATTGTCAACCCCAGTCCATCACCGGCATCTCCACATCGTGTTTTAGAAAGTATAAGCTGCTGTAAAGCAGGTTTAAGTGCTTTTAGTTGGCTTACAGTTGATCACTTGTAGTAGTTATCAGCTCAGCGATTACACATCAACAGGAAGACATCACACCCTCATCAATTTATCAAACAGCGTGACACAATTTTGACAACACCATAGCTTTAATGATTAGGCTTAAATCTCAGTCTAGACAAAAGGAGCTATTCACTCATTTCACCCATGGTCACTCAAACTCCTGATATTTTAGCACAGAATAAAAGTTTTGCGAGATCAGGAATTTACACCTGGGGCTGAACTGGATCCCTGAGCAAACATATCTGCAGGTCGGGCGGGGTTGATGGGAAAGAATGCCTTCATGAATTGGGAGGTGAGCCAGAAGCAGAGTGCCTCTATATCACATTGACAAGTGTAGAAAAGAGCAACCAGTTTTTAGCAACCATGGTATCAATTCACATCCACAAATTTTCCACAAGAAATGGAGAATTCTTGCAATTGTCAACACAATCTTCCAGCACTATAAGTAAATGAAATGTTGGGTACCTTCAGCTTAAGACAAGTCCATGTACAAATGCACTCAGTATGACTATTAAGAACAGGAGTAGGCCATTCAACCTGTTCTTCCTTTCAATTAGATCATGGCTCATCTGTACCTCAACTCAGTTTACCCACCTTTGATCCATATTCCTTGGTACCTTAGCTAACATCCATCGATCACAGTCTTGAAGGTTTCAATTGACCCAGCACCACAGCTTTTTGGGGAGATAATTCCAGATTCCGACAATATGCCAGTGGCTGTTTTGAGCTGTCATTTTTTTTAAAGCTTTTGATGAGTTTTTCTAAATTGGTTTGTATACATGGGAATTAAAAATTTAACCAGTTAAAGCAAACTTTTTTCATCCGATCAGAAGAGCCTCATTCCAGTCAGTGTACCTTTATTCTGGAGAAGTACTTCAGGCCTGCATTTCAGACTGTGCAGGCATGCATTACTATATTAGGTGTCCGCCATGGCTCAGTGGTAGCACTCTCACCTCTGTCAGTTCAAGCCCCACTCCAGGGACTTGACCACAAAATCTAGACTGACACTCCAGTGCAGTTTTGAGGGAGTGCTGCACTGTCAGAGATGTCTTCTCAGGTAGACGTAAAAAATCCCATGGCACTATTTCCCGATGTCCTGGCCAATATTTATCCTTCAATCAACATCACCAAATAAAAATTATCTGGTCATTATCACATTGCTGTCTGTGACCTTGCTGTGCACAAATTGGCTGTTGCATTTCCTATAATACAACAGCGACTACACTTCAAGAGCACTTCATTAGCAGTAAAGCACTTTGGGACATCCTGAGCTCGTGAAAGGTGCTATATAAATCCAAGTCTTTCTTTCTTTTACTGCAATACAGATGGTATACCGAGGCTACTCTGCTGTCGGTCACCTATCACGTCACTTGTACCTGGGACACTTAGAATTTAAAGCAGGACTACAAGTACAATTCATCCAGGAAGATCGTAGATCAGCCGTACTAGCTCACAACTTCTGGTGCTGCGGTGAAACTTCTCGATTACACTGCACACACCAGCCAACGTAGCTAAGGAGGTTTGATTGCAACACAGGGAATCAGAGGACAGCACCATGATCTATTTTGAGGGGGTACAAGAGCAGAGGGACCTGGTAGTGCATATTCACAAATATTTGAAGGTGGCAGGGCAAGTTGATAAGCCAGTTAAGAAAGTGTATGAGATACTTGATTTTATAAATAGGGGAATTGAATACAAAAACAAAAAAGTCATGCTAAACATTTACAAAATTGCTGGTTAGGCCTAAGCTGGAGTATCATGTACAATTCTGGGCAGCACATTTTAGGAAGGATGTCAAGGCCTGGATGAGGGTACAGAGGAGATTTACCAGGATGATGGACTTGAGTTATGTGGAGAGATTGGAGAAGCTAGGATTGTTCTCCTTAGAGCAGACCTAATAGAGGTATTCAAAATAATGAGGGGTTTTGATAGAGCAAATAGGGAGAAACCGTTTCCTCTGGCAAGTGAGTCGGTAACCTGAGGTCATAGATTTAAAATAATTGGCAGAAGAACTAGATGGGAAGTGAGGAGGAATTGTTTCAGAGGGTTATTAAGATGTGGAACACTACCAAAAAAGAGCAGTGGAAGCAGGTTCCATGGGAGCTTTCAAAAGGCAACTGAATATGTACTTCAAGGTAACTAATTTCCAGGGTTATGGGGAAAAAGGTGGGGTGTAGTACTAAATTAGACAGCTCTTTCAAACAGTCGGCACAGGCATGACGGGCCGAATGGCCTCCTTCTGGGCTGTAGGATTCTATGATCCTCTCAGTTAGATCAGGGGACACGCAAGGCAATACTGTATTCTACATTTACAAATAACCCTGTCAACCTGCAACCACAGAACTGCTGAGAGCTGAACCAGACACAGCAAGGCACTGACTACAAAGCCAACTTTACTAGCACTTGGTTCAAGTACAGCATTCGCCTAAACCCGGCTGACTGTCCAACGTCCGGAAATAATAGCTGGTCTTCAAGAGAAGTGTGAAGAGAAAAAATAAATCTTTCTGAAGTGGCACTGATCAGAATTCTTTAGAGGAAAACCAACTAAGGGAATAAAGGGATATGGGAGCAAGGTGGGAAGAGGCTTGTTTGGAGCTGACTTTCTTGTACAGCATCTTCACAGAATCAAATGAGCTTTGCCAACAGATTACACAATGCAAGGCCACAGAATGCTCCTCTACTCAGAAAACAACTTTCAACCTCTGACTTGCTCTGTGATTAAAAAGAAAAAGGGCCTTACAGGCCACCATAAGTGGCAACATCAGCTAGGTCACTATGTGCGGTAGTTTTCGAACGGCATTTTTTTTCCCTCTTTTCCCTTCTACAGCCTCCTTCTGTCACATACCCTTCCTGGATGGGGGCTGAAGACCTTAATACTGCACTTACTACTGCTCTATATGTTGCCACAAGGTGATTTTATATTGATACAATATATATGTCATCAGCATTAGGCTGATCATACTCCCATTACTAACCACTCCATCTAGCTAAAAGAAGTGAATTCCACACCTCTACCAGGATCAGGACCCAATCTTTCGTGAGGCCCCTTGAGTGGCTGGAGGAGCAGAAAATCCAGGCCTCCTTTATACTGGCTCTCCAATGAGCCAAAGACAGGACTGGTTTAAAAAGAAATGCTCAGGTCTCAGCATAAACAATGTCAATACAAGAGCACTAAAAGAGGTATGCAAGCGTGTTCGAAAATAATTGGTCCACCCAACCTTCCCAACTCCAAAAGGGGCAGCACCATAGTTGAGGTCACAACATGACAAGGCAGGAGCACAAATCTGTATTTCCTCTTTCATTATTTTCTTTCCTCCTTCCCCTTCCCATGAAATAATTGAAATAAGGCAATTATAGGCCCATTAATACATTGGCAGCTTAGAAATCAAATTACAGCAAAGTATTTGAATTGTTTGGACAACATTCCCCACCCCCGGCACCACAGGTTGAGGCACACCAGTGCACCCCCACCCCCCACCCGGCACCACACCAATGCCCCCCGTCCGCCCGGCGCCACGCGGTGGGGCACGCCAATGCCCGGCGCCACGCGGTGGGGCACGCCAATGCCCGGCGCCACGCGGTGGGGCACGCCAATGCCCGGCGCCACGCGGTGGGGCACGCCAATGCCCGGCGCCACGCGGTGGGGCACGCCAATGCCCGGCGCCACGCGGTGGGGCACGCCAATGCCCGGCGCCACGCGGTGGGGCACGCCAATGCCCGGCGCCACGCGGTGGGGCACGCCAATGCCCGGCGCCACGCGGTGGGGCACGCCAATGCCCGGCGCCACGCGGTGGGGCACGCCAATGCCCGGCGCCACGCGGTGGGGCACGCCAATGCCCGGCGCCACGCGGTGGGGCACGCCAATGCCCGGCGCCACGCGGTGGGGCACGCCAATGCCCGGCGCCACGCGGTGGGGCACGCCAATGCCCGGCGCCACGCGGTGGGGCACGCCAATGCCCGGCGCCACGCGGTGGGGCACGCCAATGCCCGGCGCCACGCGGTGGGGCACGCCAATGCCCGGCGCCACGCGGTGGGGCACGCCAATGCCCGGCGCCACGCGGTGGGGCACGCCAATGCCCGGCGCCACGCGGTGGGGCACGCCAATGCCCGCCCCCCCCGGCGCCACGCGGTGGGGCACGCCAATGCCCGCCCCCCCCCGGCGCCACGCGGTGGGGCACACCAATGCCCGCCCCCCCCGGCGCCACGCGGTGGGGCACACCAATGCCCGCCCCCCCCCGGCGCCACGCGGTGGGGCACACCAATGCCCGCCCCCCCCCGGCGCCACGCGGTGGGGCACACCAATGCCCGTCCCCCCCCGGCGCCACGCGGTGGAGCACACCAATGCCCGTCCCCCCGGTGCCACGCGGTGGGGCACACCAATGCCCATCCCCCCGGTGCCACGCGGTGGGGCACACCAATGCCCGTCCCCCCGGCACCACAGGATGGGGCACAACATTGCCACCCCCCCAGGTCGAGGGATGGTGGGGGGGGGGGGGGGGGGAGACACACACACACACCACTTCCCCTCCCCACCAGGGCCAGAGATGGGGGGAAGGGGGGGGACATCACTCCCCACCCAGGGCCAGAGATGGGGGGAGGGGAGGGGACACCCCCCCCCCAGGGCCAGAGATGGGGGGAGGGGAGGGGACACCACTCCCCCCCCCCAGGGCCAGAGATGGGGGGGAAGGGGGGGGGACACCACTCCCCCCCCCCCCCCCCCCCAGGGCCAGAGATGGAGGGGAAGGGGGGGGACACCACTCCCCCCCCCCAGGGCCAGAGATGGGGGGGAAGGGGGGTGACACCACTCCCCCCCCCCAGGGCCAGAGATGGGGGGGAAGGGGGGGGAACACCACTCCCCCCCCCCCCAGGGCCAGAGATGGGGGGGAAGGGGGGGGGACACCACTCCCCCCCCCCCCAGGGCCAGAGAGGGGGGGACACCACTCCCCCCCCCCAGGGCCAGAGATGGGGGGAAGGGGGGGGACACCACTCCCCCCCCCCCCAGGGCCAGAGATGGGGGGAAGGGGGGGGGGCACCACTCCCCCCCCCAGGGCCAGAGATGGGGGGAAGGGGGGGGGCACCACTCCCCCCCCAGGGCCAGAGATGGGGGGAAGGGACACCACTCCCCCCCCCCCCCAGGGCCAGAGATGGGGGGAAGGGACACCACTCCCCCCCCCCCAGGGCCAGAGATGGGGGGAAGGGGGGGGGACACCACTCCCCCCCCCAGGGCCAGAGATGGGGGGAAGGGGGGGGGACACCACTCCCCCCCCCAGGGCCAGAGATGGAGGGAAGGGGGGGGACACCACTCCCCCCCCCCAGGGCCAGAGATGGGGGGAAGAGGGGGGACACCACTCCCCCCCCAGGGCCAGAGATGGGGGGAAGGGGGGGGGCACCACTCCCCCCCCAGGGCCAGAGATGGGGGGAAGGGACACCACTCCCCCCCCCAGGGCCAGAGATGGGGGGGAAGGGACACCACTCCCCCCCCCAGGGCCAGAGATGGGGGGGAAGGGGGGGGACACCACTCCCCCCCCCAGGGCCAGAGATGGGGGGAAGGGGGGGGACACCACTCCCCCCCCCAGGGCCAGAGATGGGGGGAAGGGGGGGGACACCACTCCCCCCCCCAGGGCCAGAGATGGGGGGAAGGGGGGGGACACCACTCCCCCCCCCAGGGCCAGAGATGGGGGGAAGGGACACCACTCCCCCCCCCAGGGCCAGAGATGGGGGGAAGGGACACCACTCCCCCCCCCAGGGCCAGAGATGGGGGGAAGGGACACCACTCCCCCCCCAGGGCCAGAGATGGGGGGGGGGACACCACTCCCCCCCCCAGGGCCAGAGATGGGGGGAGGGGGGGGGGACACCACTCCCCCCCCAGGGCCAGAGATGGGGGGAAGGGACACCACTCCCCCCCCAGGGCCAGAGATGGGGGGAAGGGACACCACTCCCCCCCCAGGGCCAGAGATGGGGGGAAGGGACACCACTCCCCCCCCAGGGCCAGAGATGGGGGGAGGGGACACCACTCCCCCCCCAGGGCCAGAGATGGGGGGAGGGGACACCACTCCCCCCCCAGGGCCAGAGATGGGGGGAGGGGACACCACTCCCCCCCCAGGGCCAGAGATGGGGGGAGGGGACACCACTCCCCCCCCAGGGCCAGAGATGGGGGGAGGGGACACCACTCCCCCCCCAGGGCCAGAGATGGGGGGAGGGGGGGGGACACCACTCCCCCCCAGGGCCAGAGATGGGGGGAGGGGGGGGACACCACCCTTTCCTGGGCTGGGGGCCTCACCACAGCAGGTGGCAGAGGCCCAGCCGGTGCTGGGCCCGAGCTCCACCCGCCTCCCTTTAAACCGGGTTATTTCCAGTGTCCTCGCCTCTCAGGCCGCCGCTTTAAGGAGCAACCCTGGATCGAACCGGCTGCCCCGCACCCACGGGCTTCACCCAGCCGATCTCCGCCTCCCGGGACCCCCTACCTGCCGATGCCGATCCCGAATCCCGAGCTGTTCACCGGTCCGCAAACTCACCTCTCCAGCACCGCCGCTCCCAGTCCCGCCCTCTCCTCCTATTGGTGAAAAGACCTGTCAATCACCCGTCACATGAGCTGCATGTGAGAGCAACGCCTGGGACGGGTGGGCGGGGCTTCGCGAAGTGGGCGGGGCATCCCGGGGTGGGAGGGGCTTCCATGCCCTTAAACCACCTTTGCCATTTAAGGGATTTCCAGCTTCTTGTTACCTTTGGTACAACGTGTTACCGCAAATAGTGCAATAATGTTTTTGAATGAAATGTAATACATATCAATCTGATCTGGGAGTGTTTGGCAAACAAAAATATGCTGGCTTATCTGGAAGACTACTTTCCAATTGTGCATTTGTGAAGGTTCAATGTGTCTTGTGGCCAAATTTGCTGATGATACAAAGATAGGTGGAAAAGCAAGTTGCGATGAGGACACAAAGGGCTCGATTTTACCAGGCCTGCGGGTTTCCGGCGGGTTGGTTTTCGGGAGCGTGGTCAACACGCTCGGTGAAATTAGTGAGTTTCCCGCGCGATCGTAGCAGGCAATCCACTAATTGGAGCCACTTACCTGCTCTTCCGGGCTCCGCGCTGCTGGTCTGCGCGTCGGGCGGGCTGCGCATGCGCAGTACGATCTGTCAGCTGGAGGCTCTCTAGTTAAAGGGGCAGTCCTCCACTGACAGATGCTGCAACCAATAGAACAAATTACAGCATGGAGCAGCCCAGGGGGAAGGCTGCTCACAGTTTAATGATGCCTCACCCCAGGTATCATCAGATGGGGTGAGGAGGAGGGGGAGGACAGAGATCTTCCCCCCGGCGGGCGGGAGGAAGCGGCCTGCCTCTGCCACCAAGAAGGCCTGGCTCGAGGTGGCAGAGGAGGTCACCTGCACCACCAACATATCGCCCACCTGCATACAGTGCAGGAGGTGCTCCAATGACCTCAGTAGGTCAGCCACAGTGAGAACACGTAGTCTTTCCCCTACACTCCGTCTGACACAACACTGCCCCCACCCCACATCTCCTTCGGCACCGCCAACACTACTCTGTCACATCACCCCTCATACCCACTCAAACCCCATCCTCATCTTACCTGCACCTACTCACCTCGCGAGTACTCACCCCGCCACTACCACTCAACCCAATCCTCATACAATCTCATGGCTCTATCCCATACTCACCCTCTCGTGCATCTCCCTCACGGACAGCCTCACTCAACCTGCCACCACCTGTGCTGCAGCCACAGGGCATGCATCACATATGTGCAGTAGGCAGCGTAAGGCAAACGTGTCGTGAGCATGAAGGGGATGCACAAGGGTGTTTGAGGGTTTGTCATGGGTGTTACCTATATTGAATTTCAGAACAACTCACATCACACATTATATTGGCACCACCACTGTCATGTCTCCGCGAATCCTGTTTTGTGCAATAATGCCCGCTCCTGGGTATCACTATGAGGACCCACCACTGATGCCACCCATTGTGTCACTGCAGAGTAGGTGCAGGTGTATTTGCAGGGCTCTTCCGCGCAGATGACTGAGAGACATCGGCGGTGTACCCGGCTGCATCCTGGAAGGATGCGGTGGAGAAGTTGTGGAGGGCAGTGGTGACTTTGGCAGCGACAGTTAAGCAGATGGTGCTGGGGCCAGCCAGGAGCAGCTCGGCATGAAAGAGGCTGCAGATGTCCACGACTACATGTCGAGTGAATCTGCGCCTCCGTGTGCACTGCTGCTCGGAGAGGTCCGGGAAGCTGCGCCTCGGTCTGTGGACCCTGTGGCGAGGGTAGTGCCCTCTGCGACGCGTCTCTCTCTGCGGTAGCCCTCCCTCCTGCTGTACAGGTGGATGTGTCACAGCACTGTGTTGTGGAGCTCCACGTGTCAGAGGTGGACGGCGTGGATGGCGAGGCTGGCGATGTTGTGCGCCCTCCGAGGAGGTCATGACTGCAGCTACGGCGGCCCCCATCCGCAATATGTACATCTGAGGGGGTCCGCAAGGTAGGCACATGTCTCCGGACCCTGGGGTGAGTGTGTAGGTTGGTGACTTTGACCGTCCGGAGGGAGGTGGTGGAGGCCACACTTTGTCCCAAGTGGCAGTGCGGCCTCCTGCAATGGGTGAGGGTCTTCCCCACCCCCCCCCCACCCCCCCCCACCTGTCAAATGGACCTTTGCAGCTGCCACAGGCTGACGGCTGCAACACGTCCAGTTCAACTAGGACTGTTTCCCCCAGTGTGTGAAACAGTCCCATGTTTCCCCAAAATCACACACAGTCCCTTAATCAGGTCAGTTAATGACCTGAACAAGCAAAATAAATAACCTCAAGTGGCATCCCGCTGGCTTTAATTGCCTGCGGGATTCCCACCAGCGGGGGCCGCGCACGCACCCCCGCACGTCATCGGGGAACCCGGAAGTGGGCGGGATCGCGGTGCGATCCGGTCACGTGACTGGATATCGGGATTTTCGGGGCCCCCCCGCTGGAAACCCACAGGAAACCAGATGGTAAAATCGAGCCCAAAGTGTCTGCAAAGGGATATTGACAGGTTAAGCGAATGGGCAAAAATTTGGCAGATGGAATATAATGTGGGAAAATGTGAAGTCATCCACTTAGGGAGGATTAATAAAAAAGCAAAATATTACTTGAATGGAGAAATACTACAAAATGCTGCAGTACAGAGGGATCTGGGTGTCCTCGTACATGAAACACGAAAAGTCAACATACAGGTGCAGCAGGTAATCCGGAAGGGAAACGGAATATTGGCCTTTATTTCTAGGGGGATGGAGTATAAAAGCAGGGAAGTCATGCTACAACTGTACAGGGTGCTGGTGAGACCACACCTGGAGTACTGTGTACAGTTCTGGTGCCCTTATTTAAGGAAGGACTTACTGGCATTGGAGGCAGTTCAGAGAAGGTTCACTAGGTTGATTCCAGGTATGGAAGGGTTGTCTTATGAGGAAAGATTGAACAGGTTGGGTCTATACTCATTGGAGTTTAGAAGATGTGGAGTTTAGAAGAATGAGAGGAGATATTATTGAAACATACAAGATTCTGAGGAGACACGATAGGGTAGATGCTAATAGGATGTTACCCCTCATGGGGGAATCTAAAACTAGGGGGCATAGTCTGAGAATAAGGGGTCACCCATTTAAGACAGAAATGAGGAGGAATTTCTTCTCCTAGAGGGTCATGAATCTTTGGAATTCTTTACCCCAAAAATCTGTGGAGGCTGAGTCATTGAATACATTCAAGGCTGAGTTAGACAATTTTTTGATCAGCAAGGGAGTCAAAGGATATGGGGAAAGGGTGGGAAAGTGGAGTTGAGGTAAAAATCAGATCAGCCATGATCTCATTAAATGGCGGAGCAGGCTCGAGGGGCCGAATGGCCTACTCCTGCTCCTAATTCTTATGGTCTTATGGTCATTTATTTTTATGGGGAATTTTTGTGCTCATCGACCTTCAGCTTGAAGGGTTTTACCACACCAATGTTTCTCCATTCCAGGCACCCGGTGTCAAGATTAAGCAGTCCCAACTCAGATGTAACGCAAACAGCTGCAAAATAAAGCACCCTCTACCACACAGGTTTTCAAACTAGGGACTGTGAGGCCATTAGATTTCTCTCTGTCTGGTGATGGGAATATCACACATTGTGAACAGTATCTCGAGAATTCAATATTCAATATATTTTTCTGTTCTTGTTTCTCTAACAAATTATTTCTGTTGCTGTGAACTAATAAAATGAATTTTTCTGCAGTGAGGATACTGTTTTTCTTTGGTTAGCTGAAACTGTCTTTGGGAGGTTAGGGGATCACTGGGAGTTAATATTTGCAGGGTGTCTCTGGAAGCGTGCTAGAACTTCCAGGGAGGGCCCACAGTGCAACATTTGGAAATTAACCGATTTACACTGCCCTAGCAAGGTGCTTTAGCATTACACAGACAGCAACAAAAAGTGCAATATCCCCATGCGTACAATAAGTGAGACCCCAGAAGTGAGAGCAGGTACACAAAAAAAATGAGAGCTCCATTCACAAAATCAGTGAGACCCACCCTCCCTCCCAAGGCAGTAAGCTCAGCCAACCCATATTTAAAAAAAAAACCATTGGTGTAAGAAGTGATGGGTAGATTTTCATCTGTGGAAGCCATTACTGCAGATACTGTTTGGTTCATTATAACAACATTTTAATCAAATTAATGCAATGCATTTTTTTTCAGCACAGTGAGAACTGCTGAGCTATCTGTATTACTATTGCAACAGGGGCAAAGTCCAACAAATGAATCACTATGATTTTGCAGTCATAGTATGACTGTACTTCCTTTTATTTGTGTACAGTGCAAATCATAATAAAGATGAAAGTTGTTTCAGATAGTTCCTCTCCCACCTACAAGGAAGTCCCTTTACATTTATTTTCCAGACAGAAAATATTAAATGAGGCGTTTGCTCTTTAATTAAGTTTAAATTTAATTACTGTGAAACTGTCCATAATGTCTAGTTTTGTGTTAACTTCAGACAGTGCTCTTTGGTTTCTGTGCCTGGTTGCCCTGTAGGACTTCTTGGCAACCATAATTCTGTAGGTCTTCTAAATCTTAGGATCCATGACTGAATAGTTACTCTGAACTAACCAATGATGGTCACTTTCCATTTATCTGTTAGGCAGTATTTGTGGTTACATAATGCTTTTTCTTTCTATTCAGTTTTGTTCCCTGGTTCCTTAGAGATATATGGATGTGCTTTTGATGGTTTCTGTTTTTGCTAAAGGATTGTTGTTCTTTTGGAGAGATGACCCATATACAATTCATTCATCACAATGATGCAATACTCAAGCAATGAAATTATATTTTTAAACACAAATGTCATTATTGTGATATAAATGATATCATCATATTGGATCCTTAGAGTGGGGAAACACAGACCAGCACCAGCCTTGGCTCAGTGATACCCCTCTTGCTGTTGGGTCTGAAGGTCGTGGGTTCAAGCCCCACTCCTGAGATTTGAGCATATAATCTAGGATTGACACTTCAGTGCAGCACTGAGGGAATACTGCACTGCAAGAGGTGCCCGCACAGGTGGATGGCACTATTTCAAGAAGAGAGTAGGAACTCTCCCAGTGTCCTGGCCGATATTCATCCCTCAACCTACATCAATGAAAAAAGCCAAATTATCTGGACATTTTATCTAATTTGGGTCAGCCTGAGGTTGTGAAAGGTGCTTTCTGAATACAAGTTCTTTCTTTCTTCTTTCTTATTTTTTTTCTCTCTCTCAGCGTGGAACTGAGGCATACAGATTCAGGTTTGATCCCGGTCTGTGTTGAGTTTGCTGATCTCAGCTAGGACAACTGTAGGGGTGCAATGACTGGTTTCAGTGTCTCTGGGCTATGTAGGGAATGAATCAGCCAGTGTTGTTCCTCATGATAATTATCTGATGATCCCTTGCTGGAAAGGATGTGTGTCTGCATGTTGGGTGAGGACAGGATCGGCCTTGGCCGTGATGTCCCCAAATAGGCTGACTGTGCTTACTGTCCAGGCTCACAAGTGAAAAATAGCCACTTGACCAAGCTACCGAAGGCAGGTGCCTACTGCGGAATGTTGTTTGCTATTCTGAAATGATTGGACACATTGACAGTCAAGTCTACTTAATCCTATAGATCACGTTTATCTTCACCCTTAGCCATTTCAACACAATTCATGCAGTGCTCATGTTGTCCATTTTTTAAAAATCTGCAATTGTCCTGTTCACTTACATATTTTGTACAAATCATCCTGAGCTGTCTTCTCAGCTTAAACTATACCTCTTGATTTGGTATTGTCTGCAAATTTGACCAGTTTGCATTGAGCTTCTGAATCTTTAATATAAACTAGAAACAGTTGAAGTCCCAACACCCTGAAACACTCATAGCAACATAGGAACAGGAGTAAGCCACTCAGCCCCGCGAGCATGTTCCGCCATTCAAGTAGATCATGGCTGATCTGTATTTTAACTCCATCTACCCGCCTAAAAAATATATCAATCTCAGTTTTGAAATTTTTAATTGACCAAGCCGCAACAGCTCCCCGATGCTCTGGCATAACTCCTCCAATAAGTACATGTTCCTTCTTGGTCAATTTCTGATACATTCTCAGGTTTTACTTTGCCTTAAGTTGTAGCCTTTCATGTGATTAAAAAAAATACTTTTGGATGTACGGTAGCATAGTGGTTATGTTACTGGACTAATAATCTGGAATCATGATTTCAAATCCTGCCACGGCAGCTGGGGAATTTAAATTAAATTAATTAACTGAAATCTGGAATAAAAAACTAGTATCAGTAATGGTGGCCATGAAACTACCAGATTGTCGTAAAAACCCATCTGGTTCACTAATGTCCTTTAGGGAAGGAAACCTGCCATCCTTACCCGGTCTGGCCAATATGTGATTCCAGACCCACAGCAATGTGGTTGATTCTTAATTACCCTCTAAAATGGCCTAGCAAGCCATTCAGTTGTACAATCTTGCTACAAAAAGTCATAATAAGAATAAAACCGGATGGACCACCCGGCACCGGACACGACAAAGGCAAACCAAGCTCAGTCGACCCTGCAAAGTCCTCCTCACTAACATCTGGGGACTTGTGCCAAAATTGGGAGCGCTGTCCCACAGACTAGTCAAGCAATAGCCTGACATAGCTGTACTCACAGAATCATACCTTTCAGCCAACGTCCTGGACTCTTTTATCACCATCCCTGGGTATGTCCTGTCCCACCAGCAGGAAAGACCCACCAGAGGTGGCGGTACACTGATATACAGTCAGGAGGGAGTGGCCCTGGGAGTCCTCAACATTGGGCTCGATATTACCAGGGCTGCGGGATCGTGGCGGGGGGGGCGATTGGGCGCGTGGGTAACGCGCCTGGTGAAATCAGTCTGCCCCGCGCGTGATCGCAGCCTAATTGGATTCACTTACCTGGTTTTCCGGGTTCCCCACTGCTGAGATGCGCGTCGGGCGGACTGCGCATGCGCAGTAAGGTCTGTCAGCTGGAGGAGCTCTATTTAAAGGGGCAGTCCTCCACTGACTGATGCTGCAACAAATAGGAAAAATTACAGCATGGACCAGCCTGGGGGAAGGCTGCTCCCAGGTTTAATGATGCCTCACTCCAGGTCCTACTGAATGGGGTGAGGAGGAGGGGGAGGACAGAGATCTTCCCCCCTGCGGGCGGGAGAAAGCGGCCTGCCTCTGCCACCAAGAAGGCTTGGCTCAAGGTGGCAGAGGAGGTCACCTGCACCAGTAACATATCTCCCACCTGCATACAGAGCAGGAGGCGCTGCAATGACCTAAGTAGGTCAGCCAAAGTGAGTACACTTACTCATTCCCCTACACTCTGTTTGTCACATCACTGCCCCCGCCCCACACCTCCTTCTGCACTGCCAACACTACTCTGTCACATCACCCCTCACACCCACTCAAACCTCATCCTCATCTTACCTGCACTTACTCACCTCGCCAGTACTCATCCCGCCACTACCACTCAACCCAATCCTCATACAATCTCATGGCTCTATCACATACTCACTCTCTCATGCATCTCTTTCACGGTCAGCCTCACTCAACCTGCCACTACCTGTGCTGCAGCCACAGGGCATGCATCACATATGTGCAGTAGGCAACGTAAGGCAAACGTGTTGTGAGCATGAAGGGGATGCACAAGGGTGTTTGAGGGTTTGTCATGGTTTTTACTTATATTTAATTTCTGACCAACTCACAACACATATTATATTGGCACCACTACTGCCATGTCTGTGCGAATCTTGTCCGGGTCGTACAATAATGCCCTTTCCTGAGGATCACAATGAAGACCCACAACTGATGCCACCCATTGTGTCACTGCAGAGTGGGTGTAGGTGTATTTGCAGGGCTCTTTTGTGCAGATGACTGAGAGACATCGGCAATGTCCCCGGTTGCACCCTGGAAGGATGCGGAGGAGAAGTTGTTGAGGGCAGTGGTGACTTTGACAGCGACAGGTAAGAAGACGGTGCTCGGTCCAACCGGGAGCAGCTCAGCATGAAGGAGGCTGCAGATGTCCACGACTACATGTCGAATGACTCTGAGCCTCCATGTGCACTGCTGCTCAGAGAGGTCCAGGAAGCTGAGCCTCGGTCTGTAGACCCTTTGGCGAGGGTAGTGCCCTCTGCGACGCATCTCTCTCTGCGGTTGCCCTCCCTCCTGCTGTACAGGTGGATGTGTCACAGCACTGTGTTGTGGAGCTCCACGTGTCAGAGGTGGACGGCGTGGCTGGCGAGGCCGGCGAGGCTGGTGATGCTGTTCGCCCTCCGAGGAGGTCATGACTGCAGCTACGGAGGCCTCCATCTGGAAGATGTTCATCTGAGGGGGTCCGCAAGGTAGGTACATGTGTCTGGACGCCGGGGTAAGTTTGCAAGTTGGTGAATTTTATTGTTAGGAGGAGGGTGGTGGAGGCCAAACTTTGTCCCAAGTGACAGAGTGGCCTCCTGCAATGAGTGAGGGTCTCCCCCCCACAACTGTCAAATGGACCTTTGCAGCTGCCACAGGCTGACAGCTGCAACACGTCCATTTCAACTGGGAGTGTTTCCCCCAGTACGGGAAACAGTCCCAGTTGTTTGTAAAATCCCACCCCTCCTAATATAACAGGACAATCAGGTCTGTAAACGACCTGAAATAGCAAGATAAATACTGTTAAGTGGCACCCCGCCAGCTTTAATTGCCTGCGGGAGTCCCACATGCGGGGGCTGCGGGGCCTGCGCGCACGTCAGCGCGTCTGTGGGGAACCCGGAAGTGGGCGGGTTGGAGCTGGCTCCCGACCCGCTCCAGGATTCCCCGATTTTCTGAGCCCCCCCCGCCAGGAACGCACCCGATAGCGGGTGCTAATATCAGGCCCATTGACTCTGGACCCCATGAAATCTCATGACATCAGGTCAAACATGGGCAAGGAAATCTCCTGCTGATTACCACCTACTGCCCTCCCTCAGCTGATGAATCACTCCTCCTCCATTTTGAACACCACTTGGAGGAAGCATTGAGGGTAGCAAGGGCACAGAATATATTCTGGGTGGGGAACTTCAATGTCCATCACCAAGAGTGGCTTGGTAGCACCACTACTAACCGAGCTGGCCGAGCTCTAAAGGACATAACTGCCAAACTGGGCCTGCGGCAGGTGGTGAGCGAACCAACACGAGGGAAAAACCTACTTGCCCTCGTCCTCACCAATCTACCTGTCGTAGATTCATCTGTCCATGACAGTATTGGTAGGAGTGACCATAGCACAGTCCTTGTGGAGACCAAGTCCCACCTTCACACTGAGGACACCGTCCAACATGTTGTTTGGCACTACCACCGTGCTAAATGGGATAGATTCAGAACAGATCTAGCAGCTCAAAACTGGGCATCCATGAGGCGCTGTGGACCATCAGCAGCAGAATTGTATTCCAGCACAATCTGTAACCTCATGGCCCAGCATATTCCTCACTCTACCATTACCAACAAGCCAGGAGATCAACCCTGGTTCAATGAGGAGTGTAGAAGAGCATGCCAGGAGCAGCACCAGGCGTATATAAAAATGAGGTGCCAACCCGGTGAAGCTATAACACAGGACTATATGCATGCTAAACAGCGGAAGCAACATGCTATTGACAGAGCTAAGCGATTCCACAACCAACGGATCAGATCAAAGCTCTGCAGTCCTGCCACATCTCGTCGTGAATGGTGGTGGACAATTAAAGAACTAATGGGAGGAGGAGGCTCTGTAAACATCCCCATCCTCAATGATGGCCAAATCCAGCATGTGAATGCAAAAGACAAGGCTAAAGCGTTGGTAACCATCTTCAGCCAGAAGTGCCAAGTGGATGATCCATCTTGGCCTCCTGCCGATATCCCCACCATCACAGAAGCCAGTCTTCAGCCAATTCCATTCACTCCACGTAATATCAAGAAACAGCTGAGTGCACTGGATACAACAAAGGCTATGGGCCCCAGCATCATCCTGGCTGTAGTGCTGAAGACTTGTGCTCCAGAACTAGCCGCGCCTCTTGCCGAACTATTCCAGTACAGCTACAACACTGGCATCTACCCGACAATGTGGAAAATTGCCCAGGTATGTCCTGTCCACAAAAAGCAGGACAAATCCAATCCGGCCAATTACCGCCCCATCAGCCTACTCTCAATCATCAGCAAAGTGATGGAAGGTGTCGTCGACAGTGCTATCAAGCTCACCAATACTCACCAATAACCTGCTCACTGATGCTCAGTTCGGGTCCAGACCTCATTACAGCCTTGGTCCAAACATGGAAAAAAGAGCTGAATTCCAGAGGTGAGGTGAGAGTGACTGCACTTGACACCAAGGCAGCATTTGACCAAGTGTGGCACCAAGGAGCCCTAGTAAAATTGAAGTCAATGGGAATCAGATGGCAACTCTCCAATGGCTGGAGTCATACCTAGCACAAAGGAAGATGGTAGTGGTTGTTGGAGGCCAATCATCTCAGCCCCAGGACATTACTGCAGGAGTTCCTCAGGGCAATGTCCTAGGCCAAACAATCTTCAGCTGCTTCATCAATGACCTTCGCTCCATCATAAGGTCAGAAATGGGGATGTTCGCTCATGATTGCACAGTGTTCAATTCCATTCGCAACCCCTTACATAATGAAGCAGTCCATGCCCACATGCAGCAAGACCTGGACAACATCCAGGCTTGGGCTGATAAGTGGCAAGTAACATTCGCGCCAGACAAGTGCCAGGCAATGACCATCTCCAACAAGAGAGAGTCTAACCACCTCCCCTTGACATTCAACGGCATTACCACCGCCAAAACCCCCACCATAAACATCCTGGGGGTCATCATTGACCAGAAACTTAACTGGACCAGCCACATAAATACTGTGGCAACAAGAGCAGGTCAGAGGCTGGGTATTCTGCGGCGAGTGACTCACCTCCTGACTTCCCAAAGCCTTTCCACCATCTACAAGGCACAAGCCAGGAGTGTGATGGAATACTCTCCACTTGCCTGGATGAGTGCAGCTCCAACAACACTCAAGAAGCTCGACACCATCCAGGACAAAGCAGCCCGCTTGATTGGCGCCCCATCCACCACCCTAAACATTCACTCCCTTCACCACTGGCGCACAGTGGCTGCAATGTGTACCGTCCACAGGATGCACTGCAGCAACTCGCCAAGGCTTTTTCGACAGCACCTGCCAAACCCATGACCTCTACCACCTAGAAGGACAAAGGCAGCAGGCACATGGGAACAAGACCACCTGCATGTTCCCCTCCAAGTCACACACCATCCCGACTTGGAAATATATCGCCGTTCCTTCATCGTCACTGGGTCAAAATCCTGGAACTCCCTACCTAACAGCACTGTGGGAGGACCTTCACCACACGGACTGCAGCGGTTCAAGAATGCGGCTCACTATCACCTTCTCAAGGGCAATTAGAGGTGGGCAATAAATGCTGGCCTCGCCGCTGACGCCCACATCCCATGAACGAATAAAAAAAAAATTTATTTAGTACCTTAGCCATGCCTTCTGCCTCCACAAGATAATCTTTTTTGTCACTAATCAGTCATACCCTACCCTTTTGCTATTTGTATGTTTATGAAAAACTTTTACAAAGAAAAAGAAAGACTTGCATTTATATAGTGCCTTTCACGACATCCCAAAGCACTTTACAGCCAATGAAATACTTTTTTGCACTGTAGTCACTGTTGTAATGTAGGAAACATGGCAGCCAATTTGCACATAGCAAGCTCCCACAAATAGTAATGTGATGATGACCAGATAATCTATTTTTCAGTGATGTTGGTTGAGGGATATGTGTTGGGCAGGACACCGGGGAAAATTCTCCTGCTCTTCTTCAAAATAGTGCCATGGGATCTTTTACATCCACCTGAAAGGCCAGACGGGGCCTCAGTTTTAACATCTCATCTGAAAGACAGCACCTCCGACACTGCAGTGCTCCCTCAGTACTGCACTGAAGTATCAGCTTGGATTTTGTGCTCAAGTCCCTGGAGTGGTACTTAAACCCACAACCTTCTGTCTCAGAGGTGAGTGTGCTACCCACTGAACCACTTCTGACATTTTTGGGTTCCTGTTTATGTTACTCACTAATCTATTCTCATATACTCTCTTTGCAACTCTTAGTCCTTTTTCAGTACTCCTCTGTACTTCCTATATTCAGCCTGGTTCTCTACTGAATTATGAACCTGACATTCATCATTAGCCTCCCTTTTCTGTTTAATTTTAATCTCTATATCTTTAGTCATCCAGGGAGCTCTAGCTTTGGATGCCCTTCCTTTCCCCCTTGTGGAAATGTGTCTCGCCTGTCCTTGAACTATCTATTCTTGAAGGCATCCCATTGCTCATTTATTGTTTTACCTGCCAGTCTTTGATTCTAATCCACCTGGGCCAGATCCCTTTTCAACTCACTGAAATTAGCCCTCCTCCAGTTAAATATTTTCTCATTTGATTTTTCCTTGTCCTTTTCCATAACTATTCTAAACCTAATGATAGCGTGATCACTGTTTCCCAAAAGCTCCCCCACTGAAACATGCTCCACTTGCCCCACTTCATTCCCCAGATCTAGATCCAGTATGGCTTCCTTCCTCATTGGGCTGGAAACAGCAGAAGAGCATCTCAGCTTGGATACCTCAACATCTGTCTGCCGTTCTTTGGCTGCCACCTTCAGGTGCAAATTGGGCACGATGAAAGAGTATGAGCAAAAAGGGCAATGATTGTGGGCAATGATTAAAATGGTACCTCCCATAAGGTATGTCAGTTCCCAATTTAGGTTTGAGTTATGCTCAATGGGCCTCATAAGAAATGTGTCTGAAAGTGAGCAGCACACTCACCTCCACCTTGCTCCTGATACTAGCAAGCTACTTCCTCATTTGCAGCCAGGCACAAGGGACCTGGATGATTACACTGACTCAATGAGTGACCTCCCTCCATGGAGGGTGGCCTTGAACCCAGAAAAAGGTCACTCTCCTTTGGTGCACTTCATGCAGCCAGACCTCTAACGTTTCAGCATCAAATAGAGCAATGTTGGCATCATGTCTCTACTCTTTCATTGCACACAATTAATCTATTTTTCTGCCACCACCACAACATCCCCTTTTATGGTATATTGCAGCACTGCTTCCTCACTGGACATTGTACTCCCAGCAATGCGTCTCTTGCCTCTATCTTACAACCATTATCTCTGCATCATAACGTTTCTTGTCTTTCTCTATTTTATCAATACTATTACAGTCATTGCGCCTTTGAATTTTCCTCACGAATAAACTTGAATACCGCCATCCTGCACACTCTTATTCCTCCTGACCGCTCCATTGTTTTGAAATCACAACCCATCACAATCTCCTATTTTAACTCATTCTTTTTGTAGGACCTCAAAATTCCTCAATTCTTTACCTCATTCAGTTTTTCTATCCTCTTATAATCTTCAGGCTTTTAAAACCCAAATTGACTATCACCTGACCATTACTTCTTAATTTACCTCATTTTCTCTTTTAATCCTTGCAAATCACAGGTGGCTTCCTATGAATGGGAAGGTAGGAATTTAAAAGTTTGTTCAAGTGAAGTCATTATCCGGAAATAATAGCCAGTCGTTTTAAAACCATTGCTTTTCTGTGTTTTAGAGTAAATTATCTATGCAACAAAATACTTCAGAATCATTTCTCCTATTTCTCAAAGACGAGTAAAAATATTCAAGCATAGTTCAGAAAAAAAAAAACAGAACTTGTGCGCATTGATTTTGCTGTCTTATAACGGCTTTGGACTATAGAGGAAGTTCACTGATCCAGCTCTCCCAGTGGGGAGCTGTGCTCGAAGGGAACACAGGTCGGAGAATGAGCTACAACACAGTAGGCCCCATTCTCCAGCCCACACTGCCTTCAAGTTTGGATCCCCACTGGGAGCATGGAATTGGTCATTCGCTTGCAACATGAACAATAGCAGAAATAATTGTATAACTTTGAATTCTATATTTTATGACCAGCAGTATATATATTAAAAATGAAATGATTTAGAATCAGTTACTAGAAACTATTCATTAAAACATTGAAGATAATTTTCAGATTAATTGCTTAATTAATATCTCCTAAATATCTATAAGGCAGGCACAGATGACCCAGTCTCTGCAGGAGCTGTCAGGTTTTATTCAGTGTGGCAATGAGAACAATCTGGGACCTTTCCCAATGGTGATCACTTGGCCAGTAGTAGGTCTGATCAGCTGGTATGTTCTAGGACTGCCTTGGATGCCAGGCAGTCTACAGGATTCCTAGTGGAGCTGTCACTGATTGTCCTTACAGCCAATGTCAGCAAAGCTTTTCTCAAACATGTGCAGTTACTTGAAATACGGCATCTGCAGACAGAAGGAAGTGAATAATAAACTGGCAATGACGCACCAAAGAACAGATATTTTTATCATTCTTTCTCGAAAATACTGAAATAGGGGAACAGCATGTTTATATCAGAAGTCCTTCTGTTTTAAGGTCTCAGATGCTGCTAATACATTGATAAGTAGTTAGGATGTTTTCTATGTTAAAGGTAATGCAAGTTGCTGTTTTTATTGTTAGAGCTGATTTCCTCCAGTCTCCCTTTTCATATAAACCCTCAGAAAGTGGGACAACTAAACATCTTTTAACAAAGCCTGAGAAGGCCATTAGAAATCAAACGTATCTGCCATCACCCTTTGGAAAATCAAAAGCTGCTGAAGAGAAATAATTCTGAATCTGTCTACCAAATTCATTTTCTGCAGAAACGTTAGGTTGTAGAAGCATAGAATTTTACAACACAGAAGGAGGCCATTCAGGCCATTGGGCCTGTGCTTGCTCTCCAAGACATCAATACACTTACATCCCAATCTTTTGCCCTTTCCCCATGTCCTTTTGAATTTTTCTTTTACAAATATTTATCCATTTCCCTTTTAAAGTTATTGTGGGTTTTGCTTCTACCATTATTTCTGGCACGGTGTTCCATGTTCTAACAACCCGCTGTTTAAAAAAAAATCTTGTAACTTGTCCATTCGTTCTTTTGGTAATGATCTTTATGAACTCTAGTTACTGGTTCACCAACTAGTGGAAATTGTTTCTCTCTACTTACCTTATCAAAAATCTTCATGATTTCAAACACCTCCACCAGGTCTCATTTTACCTTTCTTTGTTCTAGTGAAAAGAGCCCCTGTTCCTCTATAATCAAAGCCTCTCATCCATGGTACCATTCTAGTAAATCATTTCCATACCCTCTCCACAGCCTTAACACCCTCCCAAAAGTAAGGCGCCCGAAACTGGACACAGTGTAGCCAATTTTCAACTGCCAGCAGTCTGTTCCTCACCTGAAAAACAGGCGGCTGGCAGTTTAAAGTCAGGGGGCACCATGGCCATCCCATTCATGCCCAAGGCCTGTCCGATGCAATTTTCAGGGGGGGGTCTGTAAATGGGTGAGCAGCCCACCTGGCCACCTGCCTGTATGCAGCGGGAAGCTTCTTAAATATGGAAACTGGGATTCTATGATAGTTGTAGGACACAGGTACAAATGGGTAGAATGTGGCATGGTCCGCCCATTTGTACCATACGATGAGAGATGGTCAGCGTGGGAGATGGTCGGTTTCCCACCTTCCCACAACCCAGTGAACTGCAGTAGAGCGCTCGCTGGGTGCCCACAGCTTGCTGGCGGCAGTAAAGTGAGACCTGAACCGAAAATGTTGGCATTGGGCAATGCAGCTGCTCTGCCGATTTCGTGCCTGTTTCGGGCAGAAGTCAAAGATTGTCCTCAGTATTCTAACTGCTGCCTAATCAATGATTAGTACAGGCTGAGCATTACCTCTACTTCTGTATCCTGTACCCTCAATAATAGAACTTAGGAACCCAATTGCTTTTGTTTTACAATTTTATCAACTTGTTCTCCCATTTTTAAAGATTTGTGTATCTGGACTCCTAAGTCTCTCTACTGCTTTTATAGTTTTACCGTTTAGTGTACAAGTTTCTCCTTATTCACTTTTCTTCACATTAAGTTTCACCTGGCATCTATCTAACCAACCTACAAACCCGTTTATGTCCTCCTGGAGTCACTTACAGTCATCTTCCTGGTTAACCATGCTTTCTACTTTTGTGTCATCTGCAAATCTTGATACTATGCCCCTATCCTCAAGTCCAGATTATTTATATATATTGAGAAGAGCAACGCCAACCCCAGGGGTTACCACTGTTTGCACCTCTCCAGTCCGATGGACATCCACCGACCACTACCCTGCTTCCTATTTGTGCTGCCACACTCTCTTTAATGCCATGTGCTTTAATTTTATCAGCACGCCTCCTAAGTGGGACCTTATCAAATACCTTGTGAAAATCCACATACACAACATCCAGAACATTTCCTTTATCAATACACTTCCTCAGTGATGACATAAAGAGTTCACAAAGTCATTGTCAGCCAAATGCCGGTGCAAACATTTAGGGGGTGATTTTAAACCCCAAGAACGGATGGGTTGGAGGCGGGTGGGAGTTGAAAATTGTTTTTTTTTGGGTCGCGACCGCAACCCAGCTTTATTTCCGGGTTTGACATCAGTGTGGAAAAGTACAGGCTTCCCACTGGGAATGCAAAGTCCGAAAATTTTGCGGTTGAGACCCAAAAAAACCAACTATTTTCAACTCCCACCCGCCCCCAACCCGTCCGTTCTTGGGGTTTAAAATCACCCCCTTAATTAGCTTCTGAATACTATAAAGGCGAGGAACTGAGACCAATAATATCACCATCTATACTCGAGCAGCTGTACAAAAAATCCGATAGCAGTTTCAAAATGATTTGCATTACCCCCAAATAAAGATGTCATCAAATGATGTAGAATATAATGTATTCACTGCTCCCGGCACTTGGCTGGTGCTAACCATAAAACTCAAAAAGGAATGAAATTCTACAGATCGCACAGACTGTAGCCACTCTACACCAGTGGTAGAGGGGGTCGATGTTTAATGCGAAACGCTACAGGAGATGGCTAGTTTTTTGTTAAATGGAGTGTTCCAGTTCACTTGTTGAATCTTTGAGTGTAGGCTTCAGATTCTGGATCAGCAACTCTGAAAATATGATAAATGTCAAAACTTTAATATGGGAATCATTTTTAAATTTGTAATTTAAATGGTAGGCTTATCATCAAGATTGCGGCCCATGGAATAAAGGGGGCAGTAGCAACATGGATACAGAAATGGCTAAGTTAGAGGAAACAGAGAGTAGCGGTTGTTTTTCAGACTGGAGGGAGGTGTACAGTGGTGTTCCCCAGGGGTCGGTGCTGGGACCACTGCTTTTCGTGACTTGGACTTGGGTGTACAGGGCACAATTTCAAAATTTGCAGATGACACAAAACTTGGAAGGGTAGTAAACAGTGAGGAGGTTAGTGATAGACTTCAAGAGGATATAGACAGGCTGGTGGCATGGGCGGACAGGTGGCAGATGAAATTTAACACAGAAAAATGCAAAGTGATATATTTCGGTAGGAAGAACGAGGAGAGGCAATATAAACTAGAGGGCACAACTCTAAAAGGGGTACAGGAACGGAGAGACCTGGGGGTATATGTACACAAATCATTGAAGGTGGCAGGGCAGGTTGAGAAAGCGATTAAAAAAACGTACGGGATCCTGGGCTCTACAAATAGAGGCATAGAGTACATAAGTATGGAAGTCATGATGTACCTTTATAAAACACTGGTTCGGCCACAACTGGAGTATTGTGTCCAGTTCTGGGCACTACACTTCAGGAAAAATGTGAAGGTCTTGGAGAAAATGCAGAAGAGATTTACTAGAATGATTCCAGGGATGAGGGACTTTAGTTACGTGGATAGACTGGAGAAGCTGGGGTTGTTCTCCTTGGAATAGGTTGTGAGGAGATTTGATAGAGGTATTCAAAATCACAAATGGTCCAGAAAGAGGAGATAGAGAGAATCTGTTCCCATTGACGGAAGGGTCAAGAACCAGAGGACATAGTTTTAAGGTGATTGGCAAAAGAAACAAAGGTGACATGAGGAAAAGCTTTTTACACAGTGAGTGATTAGGATCTGGAATGCACTGCCCGAGGGGGTGGTGGAGGCAGATTCAATCATGGCTTTCAAAAGGGAACTGGATAAGTACCTGAAAGGAAGAAATTTGCAGGGCTACGGGGATAGGGCAGGGGAGTGGGACTAGCTGGATTGCTCTTACATAGAGCTGCGCGGACTTGATGGGCCGAATGGCCTCCTTCCGTGCTGTAACCTTTCTATGGTTCTATGATCTTTTAAATATATCATTGGCGGCATGCAATTCCACAAATCACCACTAGATAGCACCAATATTCCATTGAAGCGTACTGTCGAGCTAATCCTCTGCGTTTCAGGGTTCATTGTATTTATTTTCATTAAAATAGTGGATAAAGGAAATTTCACACAAACACACTGGGGTTGAAATTCTGCCACGTTATAAATGTGTTCAAGGAAAGTTCCTCTGAGCTGTATTTCAGGTGAAACTAAGTGCGTTATTTAGACTAGGATCTGGGCATGTCCTAGATCACACTCAAAATTGGACCCTTACTGCTTTGCATGTCATGAAACACATGTGAATAGGTTTTATGTACCTCAGTTTGTCCTCCTGACTGTCACCTGGAACTCTATCGTTTATACACAGAAGTTAAAATGCAAGAGTAAATTCAATGCTCCCGCGCTCCCAGCGGGGAGTCACACGCCAATGAGTGGAGAGTAGACACTACAGTGCTGTAGCCTCATCTTTGACCTTTGCTCCCATTGAGGGAGCTTCCTGCTGGCAGTGTGGGGTCAGTGAATTCATCCTAGAGACTTAGGCCTCACTTTCCGAACCAGGTTTTGTGGCAGGCAGTAGGATGGGAAATTTGTGACTTGTCCAATTGCAAGTACGATTTCTACAGGTCACGCTGGGCTACCAGCAACCGCCAGGGAACCTACTCTTGAGTAGGTCTGGCCCCATTGCTGTTATCTCCCCCCACACCCTGTTCTCGTACTTCCAAATCGCCTTCTCTTCCTGCAAAAAAAGAAAGAAATTGGAATGATTGCTTTAATCACAATATATTTAACCCCGGGGGAAGCTGCACAATGACACTGCTTATTCACTCTTTGCTGAGGGCCACAATCTCAGACAGTGTCGTGCCCTCAGCAATGCTCCTATTCACAGCATGGTGGAGTGAGACCACTGCATCTGCCACTCCCCATATGCCAAGCTCTTGATTTCAGATGTGCTGCTGTCAGCCTAGGTCAGTTGTTATAATCTAAACTGATACTTTAGTGCAGTACTGAGGAAATGCTGCATTGATGGTGGATGGTATTATTCAGATCGGATGTTAAACCAAGGCCACATCTTCACTTTCAGGTGGACGTTGAAGATCCCAACGTCCTATTTAAAGTTCTCCTGGTGTTACTGCTTCAACCAACACCACCAAAACAGATTTTTCATTTAATTTGCTGTGCTTAAAATGGCTGCCGTATTTTCTCACAGTGACTGGCATTCAAAGATAATTCATTCATCCATGCCTTTGTCACCCCCGACTCGACTATTTCAATGTTTTTCTGGCTGGTCTCCCATCCTTCACCTTCTGCAAACGTCAACTCATCCAAAACTCGTATCCTATCCCGCACCAGGTCCCGCTCACCACACCCCCTCATCCTTGCTGACCGACATTGGCTCCTGGTCCCTCAACACCTTCAACTTAAAATCCTTATCTTTGTGTTTAGATCCTTTCATGACCTCACCCCTCCCTGCCTCTGTAACCTGCTCCACCTCCTCCCCCCAAACTCTCTGTTCCTCCCTTTGCCCCAACGTTGGTGGCCATGCCATCAGATGCTTAGGCCCTACCCTCTGGTATTCCCTCCCTAAACCCCTCTGCCTCTCCAAACCCTCTCCTCCTTTAAGGAGTTCCTTAAAACCCACCTCTTTGACCAAGCTTTTGATCACCCCTCCTAATATCTCCCTCTTTGGCTCGGTGTCAATTTTTATATGATTACGAAAATTGATGGGCAGGAAAAGACCAGCTAGTCCACCAAGCCTGCCCCACACCATGATGGGCGGAGCATCATGACTAAAACACTTCTTTCCACCCCGCCCCCCCCCCTATCCCCTCGCAGCCATGTAATCTCCTGGGAGAGGCAAAAAAACAGAGAAAAAACCCAGGGCCAAAAAGGGGAAAAATACTTGGGAAAATTAATCTCCGACTCCCTCAGGCGATCGAAACCAGTCCAGGAGATCACATGGACCAAGTGTTATCTATAAAGACACTTACTTTTTGTATGATGCGATCTCTGCCCCAGTCAAGAATCAGTCCAGCTCCCTCTTGAAGGCAAAGAGTCAGCACCCACCACACCAGCCGGCAATGTATTCCAGAGGCTGACTACTCTCTGGGAAAAGAAGAATCGCCGAACATCCAGTCTATTCCTACTCTTCCATAGTTTAAACTCATGTCCCCTGATCCTTCCCAATCTGTTAAACTGGATTAATCTATCAATACAGACGCTATCCAGCCCTTTAATTATTTTATAGACCTCTATCAGGTCACCTCTAAGTCTACGCTGCTCTAAAGTAATAAACCAAGGCCTATTTGAGTAGCTGACGTTCTTTAAGCTAGGAATCATTCATGTAGCTCTCCTCTGGACCTTTTACAAGGCCATTGTATCACCCACCATGTGGGGGGGACCAAAACTGGGCACAGTACTCCAGATGCGGTCTGACCAGCAACAAGTATAGTGATAAAATGGTGTCCTTTGATTTATACTGAATGGTTCTATTAATACAACTCAGTACCTTATTAGCTTTAACTACAGTTTCTCCACATTAGTCATGGACCTTCAGTGATCTGTGCCCAAAACACCTAGGTCTTGTTCTCTCTCAACCTCTTTCAGTATTATTCCCTGCAAATGATATGTGTATTCTGTGTTGGCCCTACCAACGTGCATGATGCTACATTTATCTAAATTAAATGCCATTTACCATTGTGTGGCTCATTCCCCTAGCACATCTAAATTTTTTTGGATTTGATTGGACTCTTCTCCTGTCTTAACCCATGTACAGATTTTGGTGTCATCTGCAATCTTACTTCCAATACTCCCAACCACTGTCCAGGTCATTAATAAAGACTGTGAAGAATAATGGGCCTGGGGGACACGACTAGTAACATGTCTCCAAGCTGAACCACCTCTGTTAACTACAATATTTTGGCTGAGGGATTCGAGCCAATTCCTAATCCAGCACTTCAAATTCCTACTGCTACCACAAGATTCTATCTTGTGATGTAAGCTAGTGTGAGGTACCTTATCAAAGGCTTTCTGAAAGTCCAGGTAGATAATGTCTACTGGATTTCCCTCACCTACTACCCTAGTGACTTCCTCAAAGAACTCAATCAAATTTGTAAGGCACGACCTATTTTTTCAGAAGCTGTGTTGTGAATTTCTAATTACACCTCTGTGAAGCACCTTGGGCCGTATTTCTACCTTAAAGGGCGCTATATAAATGCAAGTTGTTGTTGTTTTTGTGAAGTGGTATGGGACATCCTGAGGACATGATAATATGCGATATAAAGGCAAGTTCTTTCTTTACACTCTGGCATTTCCACACGCGAAGAGGGACAAAAATAACCTCCAAACTGATAATTCTATTATAACTTTCAGCTTTACAGAAAGAGATAGGGAACAGCATCTTTGGCAACATCCAACAGTCAGGTAATCATGTGTCGAAGCCCAGAGACACGTGTTTAGTGGCAGTGTTAAGGGGCACAATAGAAGGGCAGATAAGTTGTAAGTGAAGATCATTGGTATAATCTCTCTAATTCTCTGGGCGAGCTGTACAGTTAATCCGAAACCCAAGTCATCTATGTACTCAAAACTCAAAATCTCCAACATCTGCTAGGCTTTGGGAATCTACGCAACCAACAAACAGTCACGGCACAGCTCAAACTATTTGACAGCCTTTCAGTAATATGCCTTTCAATGTAGGCCTTCTGGAAACATGGTTTTCTTTGGATTGCAGCACCAAAAGGGAGCTTGTTCCCCCCTTTGTTTCATTCAATCCTTTCTTGTTATCAAATGTCCTGTAATTTTTGCAATGTTACGGGTGAAACTGTACACAATGCGCTTCTGATTTATCGCAAAGATATTAAACTCTTCTGTACGTGTTTTAAAAGAAAAAATGACGCACAGCTCACTAGGAAAAGATGGAAGGATCTGTGATTAAATTAACAGATGCCTCCGGGTGTCAGGTTTAGTCTCCATGTGAGGAACAAGACTGGTACATCAGTGACTTGGCAGAGAAAGGACCACAGACCAATATCAGACTCTACAAATAGAAATGATGACTGCTGCTACACCACAAGATGACAGCTTAGCACTTGGAGAAAAATGTCACATACAAGTTTTTAGACATTTAGACTGTTGACATAATGTATCATTTTCTACAATTCCGAAACCATTTATTCGACACCTGATGCTGCAGTTTGAGTTTTGCTGGACTATTTGTAAAATAGTGACTGTACTGAACCATATGTGAAATATAATGAACTCAATTAGCAGCCCTGTATAAATTAAAGCCCGGAAAGGACAGTTTGAGATATTAAGGGGTAATGCTTAATGGCCTAGAAATTGGTCCATGCACTGCCCATTTTTTGGGTGTTAATGGGACTACTAAGACCCCAATATGGCGGGCCTTGTGCATAATTCCTATTGGAAGTGCGCCCCCGCCATATTGGGTAAGAACAAAAAATATGTGTCCTTTACCCACGCCTGAAGCAGGCATTAGGCCCTTTGCATATGCAAATAAGGGGCGTTACACCTGTTTGAGGCCCCCTCTCCAAGACTGGTTTGCCTTGAGCAGCTGCACTCAAGGAAAACAGGCTTAAGGTTCGTCTGCTAGGCCCAATCAAGAATGTAAGTTACCTGAGTGCCTCTCCCGCCTCACATTAAAGGAGCCGATCGCCACCGCTCACCACCGACCCCTCAATGCAGTCGATCCCCTCCCATCTCTGTTTCTTCCAGTCCCGACCCCTGACCCTCCTCCCCAGACACCGTACCCGTCCCCATGCGCATGATTCCTGGACCCGAACCAAATCCCGATCCCAACCCCGATCCTGGGCCCGAACCCCGGAATGGACCCCTGGCCCCAATCCTCGGCCCCGATCCGGATCCCCGATCTGCCCCCCAGCCCCAACCCCAATCGCGGACCTGACCCTGATCCCAGACCTGACCCACTTACCTGTGACACAAGCAGCAGCCGGATCTTGCAGCCCTCTTTGCCAGCAGGCTTTCATCGCCTCACTGGCTCCATTATAATGAGGCCCAAGGCCCAATATTGGGGGTGCCTCAGGCCTCACCATTCAGGCATAGGGAACGCACCTGAATTTTGGGTCAGTGAGTCCATATGATATTCCTCTGTCCACTATAGGTCAACACCTCCGTAAAAATAGCAGACAGAGGAATGTCGTATGACCGTGTTAAGTATATTTATTCTAATATCGCATACAGTAATTTCTAAGTTTAAGGCTCATTAGTAGAGCTGTATCAGGACTTAAATACAAGAAGCCAGGCAACAGTTACCACGGATACTTTTGCGGCTAGAATCTGTTTCTGTATTCAAGGGCATAACTCATTGCGATATATAAAATATGAAATGTTTACTTCCTTTCCAGATTTGGAATTTGCACAGGATCTCTTGGATTACCGACTTCTAAATTTGTGTTCAAAATTGAACAAACCGGAAGGCCATTTGTACCGAAATAATCCTGTAATGCGAGTATCCTGTACATCGGGTTTCATTTACTGAGCAGATCAGTAAACAGAATACATGAATAAGTCCATCTGACTGCTTATAACATTCAAACAAAACATTTGATCCCTCTGTCATCCCGTGCCCGATACAAGCAAGGGAGTGCTCCACATGCTCCATTTAATGGACAGCTGCAGCTAGTATTTCCATCTTATACGGCTGAATTATCCAATGAGTCTTTCCAAGTGTTACAAGAATGGTACACCCGCTGACAAAAAAGCAAATTGCCCTGTTGGACAAAAGTCTTCCTTTACGTGCGTGAATAGAATGGAAAAGGTTTGGCTGCTCTTCTGATGGCTCGGGTGTTTAAGGCAGAGAACAGAATCCAAGGTTCAAAAAAGATTCTGGACTCTGGATTCTAAAACCCGCAAAAATGTCCGCTTGTTAGCTGCTCCCGGTGCCTCAGTTAGTAAGTTCACTGCTCGCTGTGGAACGGAGTCATGCAAAGCTCACCTCAGCTGCGGTGCCAATAGGGGTGCTGGAACTGGGCTAGGGAGCAGAAGGAAATCAGCCAGGGTTGCCATTTCTGCTCACTGTCCTATGACTCCCGCTGGAAGCTGCTCATGTGGGGATGTTGGGTGAGGACTGGATTGGGCTCATCTGTGATTTGCTTCCTGGTTAAACAGCTTGCCAGTATTCAAAAGGTTAGCATCACGCATAGAAAGAAAAGAGAGAAAGAACTTGCATTTATATAGCACCTTTCATGACCTCGGGAAGTCCCAAGTGCTTTACAGCCAATAGAGTACTTTTGACGTGTAGTCACTGTTGTAATGTAGGAATGGAGAATGGAGAATGGACTGGTGGGTAGAGGTACTGGAGGCCCACTGATACCTGTATATGAGTGAGTGCCTTCAGGATGGGAGAGGAGAATATTGGAGACCAAGGGGTAAATTTTAACCCTATGAATGGGTGGGCTGGGGGCAGGTGGGGAGGTAAAAATTGTAAAAAAGTAGAAACCGCCTCCAACCCGCCCACTTCCAGTTTTAACTGAGGCGGGTCGAGGGGTGGGCGACCATCCCATTCTCAGGAGGCAGGACAGTCTGTAAAATCTTATAAGGAGGCTGCTGGCCTCCATTTTATTAGGTTTTTAAATTTTTAACTCTTGGGGGCTGGGATTCTCGAGCCTTCTAATTCACGCCATGTAAGTGGAGGTGATAAGGCCTGGATCCACAGGTAAGTGCCTTTATTGCACAGCTTGTGGGCCAGGAGGGGCAGGAGTGTTTCCTCCAGGCCCAACAAGCCTACCTGCAGTGATCCCATGCATGCGATCGGCCACCCCCTCTCCCCACCCATGCCCAACCCTCCCCCCACGATCTCCGACCACCCCCACGATCTTCGATCATCCCTCCACGATCTTCGACCTCCATTGACCCCCCATGACTGACCCCCGATGACCACCCAATGACCGACCCCCGATGACCCCCCCATGACCGACACCCCATGACTGACCACCCCCCCCATGATGACCAACACCCTCCCCCGATCTAAGATTTACCCGCTGGCATCCGCTCCCTGGATGCTCTCCCGTTTGACTAACAACTGGCTGGATGTTGGGCAGGAAACCTACTGAAAAAAATTGAAAGACGTCCTTATGTTAAAATCGTAAGGGATTTCAGGAACTTCTGGGTTTCCCGTCAGGAAATTCCTCCCCACCCCCACTCCCTTCCCGGCTCCCCGTTAAAATTTACCCCAACATTTTTTTTTCAATTGAAGTACAAAGCATGTCACCCTGTTGATGAAGCTATAACCTTAATGACAATATGCATTCTTGTATTGGTTTATATGAATAAACATAGATTAATGGTTTTGTCATGTAAGATTTTAACATAAAATCAATAGAATTCAATGTTACTAAAACATTTTAAAAGTTATATGTCAAAGTAGAACATGAGGTACTGTGTCAAGGCACTAAATAGATCTCTTCAGGCAGTGTGGAGGGTCACGGTCTATGTCAAATGACCTGCTCACATCTACATCATCCTGGCCTCTCCAGCATGAATGGATCTGGATCATGCTCACCTCAATCTACCTTTCTACAATGAAAACAATTTCAGTTATCATTCTCTCCTCAGAAGTTAGAGTCCGTAGCCACGATTGTACCTCTTTCTTGAACACTTTCCAATGCATTAATACCTTTAGAAACTCCAAATGTGGCTTCACCAGTGATGTACATTGATGTACAGTATAACTTCTTTTTGCTTATAGCTAAAAGCACTTGAGTAGGTTCCTAGTGCCACATAGAAAGAAGAGCTTGCATTTATATTGCGCCTTTCATGTCCCCAGGATGCCCCAAAGCATTTCACAGCCAATTAAGTACTTTGAAGTATAGTCATTTGCAATGTAGGGTAATGTGGTCCAAATGAGTCATAGGATGTGTGCAGTTCACTAAATGGTAAATTGTTAAACTTGGCTGATTTATGCAGGCAGTTCCCCAAAGGAAGGAAAGGAGGGAAATCAGCAGATGAGTCACTACTGGTTGCTGTTATGCAGCTGGCCTGAGAGTATGTTAACAACCCCCTTGCTTTGTGAGCAATGGCACAATGGTCAAATTATTTAATTCTCCAAGAATTGCGCCAGGGGGTTATTGCAGGGTAACTTGAGGCCCCCTTACTTATGTCACAATAAAGTCACATTGGTGTTGCTATCCATTGATTCTAAGGAGAGATTTTTCACTTGGTGTTCCTGGCATTTGCTGGGAGTGCCAATGAGGCAAATCTCCCCTTTTGTGATCGGTTGACATTTTCTCCCCTCATCCAGCCAATCAAATTTTAAAATTTATCTTAATGGAATTGGTGGGGGTGGAGGGGGTGGGAATAGAAGGAGGCCCAGAGGATTTGAGCAGTAAGATGGAATTTGGCAGGGCCCAACAGTCAAGTCCTAGGATAAAAAGAAAAGAATGCCAATCCAATTAATTAAAATATTCTAATAATCATAAGTCATGATAAATGCCAACCTCAATCACTGGTGAACGAGAGCGTGTGAATTTGAAAAATTTTGAGGAGCTAACGTTGCTGAAAGGCAAATGGACATATGTTGTATTGTAATATACCGTTGGCACAGTGCTTTTAGTGGCAGTGTGTGAGGCTCTTTGTGGTGTATGGCATATGTTACTAATGGTCGTCTAGCAACAAACATGAAAAACAAGTTTAATTTAGTTATTAATGTAAAGTTTATTACAATTTTACAGGGAAAATGTTCATGTTTTTTCCAAAAGAATTATTTTCCTTCAATATTGATACATTTTACATCTCCAAATTTAGCAATGTATATTACAGACTTAGTACAGGCTTGTGTAGATCTTGGGGTTTAATCTTAAGAACTGGGCTAGTGCAGGTGCAGTGTTCACAAAATCCAGCCCCGTGTACAAAACGTTGCAATCAGGTATCCAAGGGTTAAAATCAGGGCAGAAAAAAATTGTGGAAGGCCAGAGAAACAAACCTAATATTCATTTATCAATCGAATTTTGGTGGAAATATAATACTTGTAACCCATATCAGTAAAACAATTATTTTCATCAAGAGTTTTAAGATGATTTTACAAGTAGGAGGCTTAATGCATTTGTATATAATTCCATCGTTCCCTATTCTAACTGTGGAATTAATCTGTTTAAAATAAAACAAAATTAAAATAAAAACAGGTGCGGTAATAGAAAGTAAGAACGAAATTCTTGCATTCACATAATGCCTTATCATGTAGATAAAATGTCTCAAAGCACTTCATGCAGTAAATTATTTATTGGAGAGCAGTGATTGTAACTGTAAAGGCAAACAAAGAACTGTGTACAAACATATTCAATGCAATTTTCCCTCCTGTATCTCAATAAATAATCCTGAGTCAAAAGGTTATTGGTTCAAGCCCCACTCCAGAGACTGGAGCACATAATCTAGGCTGACACTGCAGTGCAGTACCGAGGGAGCACTGCACTGAGGGAGCGCTGCACTGTCGGAAGTGCCGTCTATCAGATGAGATGTTAAACCGACACCTCATCTGCCCTCTCAGGTAGATGTAAAAGATCCCATGGCACTATTCAAAGAAGTGTAGGAAAGTTCTCCAGGTGTTTTGGCTAATATTTATCCCTCAACTAACATCATTAAACCAAATTATCTGATAATTTATTTCATTGCTGTTCATGGGACCTTGCTCCGTGCAATTAGACCTTCATGGAATCATATAGCACAGAACGAGGTAATTTGGCCCATCGTCCCAGTGCCGGCTATCCAATTAGTCCCACTCCCTTGCTCTTTCCCCATAGCCATAGCTTGTTTCCTGACACTACAACAGTAACTACACTTCAAAAGTATTGGGCTGTACTTCACAGCGAAGTGTAATCAAAAAAGGACGCTGAGCCAAACAAAGCAGGATGCTCAAACAGCTGGGTTTTAAGGAGGGTCTTAAAGGAGGAGAGAGTAGAAAGGGAATTACAGGGCATGGGGCCTAGGTAGCTAAAGGCACAGCTACCTATGGTGGGGACAAGGGATGGGGGTTCACTTTGTGACCCTGAGCTGGTCACTGCACCTTTGGAAAGAGCAACAATGCTATGGAGGGGGAAGGGTTAATTTATCATATCCTGCAATCTCTACAGCAGGTCAGTGAGGCGATCGGTGCATAATGATACTAAGCAACATTTTATAAACCACCACGGGGGCCGATTTTAACTTTTGGCGGATTCAGGGCAGGCGGTGGGCAGTAAACGGAGCGATCGCAGTGCTCGCCCAACATCCTTGATGAGAGGCTCAAGCCATTTTAACGGTCGGACCTCATTTACCTGGAATTGGTGAGCTGCGAGTGTTGAACCAGTGTTCACAGGATATCACCAATCGGCGGGGTGGGGGGGGGAGGGAGAAATTGAGCAGCACCTCCGCAGGGCCGAGCTGGAAGTTAGAGGTTGGTGGGATGGAGCCTTAATGAGGCACAGCCTGAAACAAGCTACCAATTTCCAGGACCAGCTGGAAATGGCAGCAGGCATATCGGGAGCAGGAATGGGGGGGTATGTTCAGCACTGCCATGTTGGGAGCGCTACCACCTAGTTCTCGCCTGGTGGGGACAGAGAAAATCGGCCCCCATAAATCCAGGCAAAGCTTAGACCACAATTTATCCTGAGATGCTTGGTACAAATTTCTAAACGTGATTGAACATTGAAGAAACCCTTCCCCGCGACAAAAGGTGATTGCTGTTTTTTGAAAAATTGGGCTCCAGGTTTCCTCCATTTGACTGATGATCAAATTTGAATTAACCTTTTAATACCACAGTCTTTTAAGTAGTCTTACGGATGGGATGGCCTGAATTAGTTCTTCATGGAATCATATAGCACAGAAGGAGGACATTTGGCCCATCGTTCCTGTGCCGGCTATCCAATTAGTCCCGCTCCCTTGCTCTTTCCCCATAGCCCTGCAACTTTTTCCTTTTCAAGTATTTATCTAATTCTCTTTCGTAAGTTACTACTGAATTTGCTTCCACCGCCCTTGAAGGCAGTGCATTCCAGATCATAACAACTCGCTGCATATAAAAAAAATACTCCTCATCTCCCCTCTGGCTCTTTTGCCAACTATCTTAAATCTGTGTCCTCTGGTTACCAACCCTCCCACCAGTGAAAACAGTTTCTCCTTCATCTTCTTGATTATTTTATAAGCCCCTGCTGAATTTCTTTATTCAGAAGAACTAGCTCACCAGCACTCCTCAATAACTATAAAACATTAACTGGTGAATTATATGAGATAGAAGGATTTCATTCATTCTTTAATTTTAAACCACACATTGGGTTGGTGGGTTAGTTGTGTGACTTGGTGGGACAGTGCATGGCATCTTAATAAAGGCTTAATAAAGGTTAATGGCTGTTTCTGATTAAAAAAAAACAGCAACCGTGGAATTAGGAAAGGCCATTGAGTTCATTCAGCCTAATGTCTTCCACAGACAATGTACAGTCCATGAACTCCACCCTATCTAAGTAATCTCCTGAGAGAAAGTTCTACATAAGTACTCCCTGATCCCCAAGGTTTTCAAGTAAAGCTCCAGAATATTTAATCTTTCTCACATCGCCACTATTTGATTGGCCGCTGTCCTCCAAACAACATCTCACCCCTGTACTAGCAGCACAGTAATCATGAGAGTCCCTACTGATGTTAATTCAGTTCCCTTCCATTATTGGGCTCAGAAACTCCTCCCCACACCCTCCGGTGAACAGTCATCACTATTTTAAAAATTTGACAAAATATTATTTTGCAGTTTGAGGTCAGAAAAATCAAACTAAAGATCTCCCACAAGAAAGGGAACCACATTCTTTGAGAGGTTAGTCAATTGGGGGGTCAATCGATACCTTAAAAAGGGAGCTGGACTGATATCTGTTGAGAAGGGTTGTTGAGATAATAATAGCACTGCATGTGTTTCAGGAAAGGGAGGGAATCAATAGGTAGTGGCACATGGGGGGGAGGTCAGTTAAATAATAATCATTCCTGAACTCTGAATTGAGTGGGCTTGATGGGCCGAATGGAGTGGCCTTGAGGGTCCGAATGGCCTTGCCTCGTTCCAGGCTTTATGCTTTTTTTGGTAAAGGGGCCTCACTGCATTCATTCTCATCCTCCTCACCTTTGACTGCCTAGCAGGCCCCACATTGTACATTGATTGTAGATTTTGTCTGACCATTGGTGAATGGTCAGGGGCTTTGACCTTTCACACCAAGAAATTGTATTTTATTTTCTCCTGAGGTTGGTTCGTGACGCACGACTTTCAGAAAAAAAAACAAGAATGAGGAATGGTCAGAATACAGATCAATGCATTGTACTTCGGCGGTTTTATTAAATCCATCAGATCCACTACCCTGCCATAGTATGTCCATGTACTGCTGTGCGTCACTATTGGTGAGCTGTTGCACTACCTGTCAACAAACTTACATCAGGTTTTTGGGCTCAGTTATGAATGAAAAATACAACTATGCCACATGCTGTCAATGAACGAGAATTCAACAATATTTACAAACCAAAGCTTGCCTGATACAATTATATTTAAAAAAAGACATTCAGCTGTGTGCACAGGCATCATTTCTCACCTTTGAGAACATTGTAAGCAATATAATTTTACCAGTAACTGGAATTTTCATGACGCAGGCTAACCTGCAAAAATAAGACTATGAGCTTTAGATACAATTCCTATTTTATATTGAGAAATTTGAGTAACAGTCGAGCAATTAAGAACAAAATAAATAGAAACATGCTGAAAACCAAATGATTTCACATTTACCTAATTGAACGGACCACCTGAGCAATTACCCTTCCTTTTAATCATTTGGTACTTCTTTCCATATAAGCTTAATCACTAGAACACATATATGTGTATGTGTTTTTTTTCATATTATTGTATTTATCCATATATTCTTCACAACATAATCAAGGAAAGTAACAGTAATAAGACCATGATAAACAGGATTACTGCTATTAATTCAGTCAGATTATTTTGTCTCAATCTGAAAAGGCATTGTGCCAGCAGTACCAGGGACAAGGGGCCTGGTCCCTGTCTGGAAACAATGGATTAGTTAGGGTTACCATCTTTTGCCAGGTTCAAAACTAAATGGGACACGCCAAGGGGGGAGGATCATGGTTTGCAGTTCTGATGTTTCCTTTGCTGCAGAAGAAAATTCATGAATAATTTCAATAACTCAATGGGGGTAATTTTGACTTTGTGTGATAGTGTAAAATGGGTGAAAGTGAGTCGGCAGCTCATTTTACATCGCTCCCCATTTTTATTTCCATTGAAGTCAGACAGAGGTGTAAAGCGGGCTGCCGACTCACTATATCACCCGTTTTACACCATCACACAAAGTTAAAGCTATTCGCAATGATTGCTGCCTCCATAATCACACAGCACTGTTGTAAAAATAGAAACAAATAGACTTTTGTTGACTATTACTGAAATTTCTGGAGAGCCTGCTTGAAAGCAGACTTTAGCTAGCAACCCAAGGGGTTAGTCTTAAAGTGGGGTTCATACCGGATGAGAGGGCCCAATGGTTTAGCCTGATCTGAAAATTCTGTATTAAGTCCAGCAAGTTTGGATTCCTGGGCAAGTTCACGTGACACAGGACGTTATAATCAGGTGTGGTGTAAACCTTTGCTACACTTCCTCCCTTGCATTTTGTTCAAATTTAAAGTTTAAAAATGTGTTGGTGCAGATGTGACCAGTGAGGCGATGAAGTCATTGCATCACAATCATTTGGCTATGCTGATATATTTATGCTGATAAAAGGGCCCAAGCAATACTCTAGTAAAAAGACTGAGGTTCTCAGGAGTAACACTTCTTACACACTGCAAGTAGTAGATGGGTTTGTTGACAGTAAACCTCTAGATGTTCCAAATTTTCATGATGGACAATTGCATTGCTGACTCAGTGGATCCTCACAGTTACCTATGGAGTACTGCCATACTCCATATTGTATGGAGTACTGCGTTCAGTTTTGGACACCGCACCTCAGGAAAAATATATATTAACCTTGGAGGGGGTGCAGCGCAGATTCACCAGAATAATACTGGGGCTTAGAGGGTTAAGTTATGAGGACAGGTTGCATAAACTTGGTTTGTATTCCCTTGAGTATAGAAGGTTGAGGAGTGATCTGATTGAGGTGTTTAAAATGTTAAAAGGATTCCATAAGAAAGATACAGAGGAACTATTTCCTCTGGTGGGGGAAATCAAGAACATGGGGACATAATCTCAAAATTATAAGTAGGCCATTTAGGTGTGAAATCAGGGAGCACTTTTTCACACAAAGGAGTGGAAATCGGGAACTCTCTCCTCAAAAGGCTGTGAATGTTAGGACAATTGGAGCTTTCGAGACTGAGATAGATAATTTTTGTTAGGTAAGGGTATCAAGGGATATGGAGCAAAGGTGGGAAATGGAGCTGAGGTGCAGATTAGCCATAATCTAGTTGAATGGCAGAGCAGGCTCAAAGGGGCTGAATGGCCTACTCCTGTTCATATATGTAAATCCAGGCATTTAAGATTATTAAAATTATGGACATCATGCAAGTAGGCAGTATGTTTGAGATGATGGAGTTGGCTAGAACTAAGTGCCACCGATACAAACTGAGGAAGTAGGGGGTGAGGTTGGATGATTATTTTTCCCAGGAGGGTGACTGACCTGTGGAACGAGATTCTGGTGGAGGTTGTGTAGACTGATTCCTTAGTCCTTCAAGACAATGTTAGATGGATTTCTGAAGAATGAGGTGATCACAGCATATGGAAGGCAAATGTAAATTATTCTGGAAAACTGTGCGTAGATCTGGGAGTGCCTGGGGCTTGCTTGATTGCCCATGTGAGGTCAGAGAGGAATTTTTAACTTAAGAGGACTTTGTTTTTTTTGCCTCTCCCAGGAGGTGGGGAAAGAGATGGTTGGTGCACAGGCCTGAAGTCAGCCAAAAGATGGGAGGCGAGTAAATATGAGCCTGAGGGCCTTTTCTTATCCTTAGCAACATAAACACAAACATTTTGTCCCAGGCTGGGAGGCTTGCATGCCTCTCAACTGTCTCATTTTTTTCCTGGGGTATCCTACATAAGAACATAAGAAATAGGAGCAGGAGTAGGCCAATCGGCCCCTCGAGCCCTGACATTAAACAGCACTGCTGAGAAAAGCAGCAAGACTCCCAAACCTATCCGATTTACCAAAATCTGCGTTAGAACATTCTCCAGCTTCAACCTTCAAGCCAGATTCTCAACACACTGCAGGTCAAGAGGTGCAAAGTCTGCGATGCTGTCCAGGATCCACATCAAACACAATTGTGCGAATCTTTTTATTATGCGCACAGAGTATCCAAGGTTGTTCCGAACAATCCAGTGATTGAAAACAAAGTGTTAATGTATCAACACATACGAAGCCATAAATCAGAATAATCAATGAGCTGACCTCTCAATGTTTTATGATAGTAGAAGAAAATGATTGTATTGTCCTTGCAATAGGATTTGTTACTTCACCTTGAGCGATGGATCCCACTGATGGGGAGGGAGGAGGACTCAAGATTTCGCAAGTATGCACAGTGACGTGGGAAATCTCTACAGCAGTAACTATACCTACCCTGAAACACTAACTCACAATATCAGGCTGTACAGGCTATAGGGAGGAATTGAAAGTCGCACTGTCCAGTGCATTTACATCAGAGAAATAGCAGTAATTGTGAGACACTTTGGGGTAAATTTTAACCCCAAAAATGGGTGGGTTGCAGGCGGGTGGGGAGTAAAAATACTCCATTTTCACAGGGGGATGGCATCCCGACTCCAACATACCCTCTCCTGGGTCTAACCCAGGCAAGTTTGTCTGCGTGTGGAGAACAGACACCAGGAAGTCCCACCTCCACTTAAATCCGGCAGGCCGATACTTAAAAGGGCAATGTAGCTCATTGAGATACTTGAGGTACTTAATATTGTGTGTATTGAAATAATAAAATGAATTTAACCTTACCTGTTCGGGTTTCCCATTGCTTCCCATTCATATCAGGTGAAAGCAGATGGGAAGGGCTGGATCCATGAGGTGAGAACCTTTATTGCACTACTTGTGGGCCCAGAGGAGCAGGAGTGCTTCATCCAGGCCCAACAAGCTCACCTGGCCGACAGGACCCCGCGATTGGCCAACCCCACCCCCCCCCACCCCTCCGATGGTGGAACCCCCCCACATGGTGGGCCCCACCTACCTCCGGCTCTTCACCCGACCTCCAGTGACCTCTGATCTCTTCATCAGCCCCCCGATCTCATCAGCACCACCGCACCCCGATCTTTTCTCGGCCCCCACTCCAATCTTCTCTCTGTCACCGCCTCCCCCCCAATCTTCTCCCCGGCTTATGATCCCTGCCTCCCTCCTTCTGATCCCTGACTGACTGCCGGGGCGCGAAACCCGGAAGTGAAATTGATGGGCCTCATTACCACTTAGCTTCTGGATTTTGCAGCTGGAAATCCTCCCCCCTTGTTCACTTCCCGGCTCTCAGTTAAAATTTACCCCTTTGAATGCCATTTTACTTTGGTGCCTTGCAGCATATCAAAACGATTATATTTAAAATAGTATCTGAACAGTTGAATTTTAAAAAGATTACGACACAATAATTAAGCAGGTGGCGTTTCTTTTTAAAATTGTATTGTACAAAAAAATAACGATGTACTGTAATGAAAGTTCATCTCCAGCTACAATTTGAATGCTACATACATTTTAGACAAGTGGCATTTATTAGACTAGTAAAAGCACAGTATTGAGAGAGCTAAAAGCATTTTTAAGTTGAGCAGCTTTGAAATGAAACTGGAGAAATGACCATTGGACTAACCCATGTGATAGTGGTTTTGTTTCTGTAACTATCAAAAGACAACCCTGAATGGCGTTTAGTATTAATTAAACGCAGCATATCTGATATAAACACCATCACTGAACAAAGATCAACCACATTTCCCTGAAGGGAAGCACGTGGCTCAAAAACTTCTCTTTAACAGACAGCAACACTCAATGTTACTCTCTTTTATACAAAACAAGTCGTGACACTGGAGAGATGCACATTCGAGTTGCAGCTAAGCACTTTGTCGTAGTATCGCTTACAGTCAAGAATGTTGGAGAGATTCTTTTTTTAAAAGATGGCATTTTCCTCTGGCACAAGAATTGTAACCGTACTGTGGGTCCTCTCAGATTATACTGCAAAGACCAGTTGTTCAATGCACTTCCCACTTGTTGACTGGAAACTTTCGGTGCTAGAAAACTAGAGACAAAGTAACATTCTTGAAGGTACTAGTGCTATACACCTTGGCACCTTGTGCTCTGCTTCAGAAGCTTGGCTCTTTGCAAGCACTTTCAACCCCAATTATACAGTTGACTCTCTAACACCCTTTGCTTCAGAAATCCAGTCTATTGGTTCGGCAGCAGTTACTGCCGCTTCTAGAGGACTTGCTGCTGCTTCTAGAGGTCTTGCTGCCATTTCTAGAGGAGTTGCTGCCATTTCTAAAGGTGTTGCTGCCACTTTTAAAGGACTTGCTGCCATTTCTAGAGGTGTCGCTGCCATTTCTAGAGGAGTTGCTGCCATTTCTAGAGGAGTTTCTGCCATTTCTAGAGGAGTTGCTGCCATTTCTAGAGGAGTTGCTGCCATTTCTAGAGGTGGCGCTGCCGCTTCTAGAGGAGTTGCTGCCGCTTCTAGAGGACTTGCTGCCATTTCTAGAGGACTTGCTGCCATTTCTAGAGGACTTGCTGCCATTTCTAGAGGAGTTGCTGCCATTTCTAGAGGTGATGCTGCCGCTTCTAGAGGTAAGCTCGGTTTACTTTCTTTATCAGATTGGTATTTACCGTAGTTTTGACTCATTCGAGTAGCGAGTAACCCTACTTTCTCTGGAGCGTCTTCGTCAGGTAGAATTGCGTCTGTTGCGCTGCGGCGGTACATGTACGAAGCGTGTTTGACAGAGCGTTTCAGCAGATGACGCCGGAAAGCTCGTTGAATTTTGACTGCACAAACCTCCTCTTGCTTTCGGCGAAGAGTGGTGGTTATGGGTTCATACGAGACCTTGGAAGGATTGGCGGCCATGAACTTCTCCTCCATTGACTCCTTCAGTGCATCCATCTCTCCAGATTCACCCAGTACCTCCTTAGTCAAAGCAAAGAGTATATCCAGACAGTGGATTTTGTCACCAGACACCATCGGTAAGTCCATGGTAATTAGCTTGATTTTATTCGGTTTGGCAATCCGCAATGGCTCTTGCAGCGTATCAACGAAGTCAGACATTCTGGCATACTCAACAAATTGTGTGGCTTCCGGATCGAACTTCTCCCAGACTTCATAGAACATTTCAAAGTCATCCTCGCAAAGTGGTTCAGCACTTTCCTCAGTGGCCACATTGAAATTCTCCAATATGATGGCGATGTACATGTTCACCACAATCAGAAAGGAAATGATGATGTAGCTGACAAAAAAGATAACCCCCACCATTGGATTCCCACAATTCCCCTTTACTGTGGTGCCTGGATTAGCTGCTTTGGGATCACAATCGGGAGGGCCGCTGTTCATAATGGGCATGAGCAGACCATCCCAGCCGGCTGAGGTGGTAATCTGGAACAGGCAAATCATGCTGTTGCCAAACGTTTCAAAGTTGAATATGTCATCGATACCCGCTTCTTTTTTCGCATACGCAAAATTGGACATTCCAAATATGGAATAGATGAACATAACTAGAAAGAGCAAGAGGCCAATGTTGAACAAGGCAGGAAGTGACATCATCAAGGCAAACAAGAGAGTTCGAATTCCTTTAGCTCCTCTGATAAGTCGAAGGACACGACCAATTCTGGCTAACCTAATAACTCTGAACAGGGTGGGTGATACAAAGTACTTCTCTATTATATCTGCCAACATAATACCTGAAACAAATAAAAATGGGTGATACAATAATTATTTGAGATACAACTAATAATTGCAAATGGTAGACATCTGAAATAAAAATGCAAAGTGCAGTGAGTTGGTCAACATAAAAGAGAAAGAGACATTAACTCTTCAGCTCCCACTGAAACATTAAATGATCCTTCTCTTTCAGGTGCCAACTGACTCGCTGTGCATTTCCAGCATTTTCTATTTACCTTTTTCAAAAATCTATTCCCTGAAAATAAACATATTAGGCTAGATCTTGATTTTGTGTGACAGTGTAAAATGGGCAATAGCGAGTCGGTAGCCCGTTTTACAGCTCAACCATTTTGCTCCATCGCACAAAGTCAAGATCTACTCCATTGTTTCTAGATACACTGCGCAATATAAAATGCAGAAAACACTCGTACTGGGTTCTGACAACGGGTCTACACCTGAAACATGAACCTATCTTATCATTTTTCAGGTACTGACAGATCTGCTGTATATTCCCAGCATTTTGTATCTCTATTTTGTAATGCTTCAAACTGATCCTCTCCCATATGATGGCTGGTGAACTGTAGGTGGCACAGAATGAGGTGGTAGCAAGGACGGTGGCCCTGCTTTCCAATCCAGGGCACCTCCCTATTGGACATCACTGCAGCATACCTGGAAGGAGGCGGAGGAAGAGGACTTGAGACTGATTATTACAGTCATTGGAATTGCCATATCTATGGTGCATGCTGGCTACAAGTGCCCTTGCAGCAGATGGCACATGTCTGCTGATCTGGAGCCCAGGCAATCAGTTCTGCATGGTCATTACTGAGGAGGTACACCTCTGCCTGCAAATGTGCATGAGAGGGTACCAGCAGGTGGACAAAGACTCTTTTCCTCTTAAGTGAAGGGAATTCCTATTGGGCTTCCCGTTGCCTCAGTATCGTGGATATACCAAGAAAATGGCCGTGCCAGAACATTTGGTACATCCTGATTAACTAAATGGAAACAAAAAAAAAGGATAAAGGCTCAGAAATAGCTTGAAAGTAAATGGTACAAATCTTACTTTGGGGCAAACCCTAGCAGCCCTGAATGTCCATTTTATATGGGCGAGTAGATGGATGAAAGCTATTCTGGTATAAATGCTGGGACACTGCATGAACGTCTAATGTCATTGATTGGGTGGGTTAATTTTAATATAATTAGCTGCAAATTGGCAGGTATTTCTAGAGCTAGGTCAAACCTCAAAAATTGGAGAGACACTAAATGGATGTAAGTTTGCATAAGAGGTCTCCATTCACCTTTCATTTTCGGTTACACCACTTCACATCCATTAATATAATAAAAGCTGTTACTCAGGTGGAACCAATTGGAAAATCTATCTTATGATGTTGGGTTATAAGTAGAAAAATCTTTTGGCTATTAGTTGCTGACATAGGTCAGTGCTGTGGGAATTATGCTCGTACAGCCATATACCACCAACCCCCTGCCCAACGGAACTCCAATGTGACACTGCATTACCACATTATGGAAAACACTGATGATATGACAAACATTCAGAACTAAGTACGGTTTTGGAATTGTGTATTCTCATAAGTATCTAGAAAGTTGAGTTTTAGGGGGATTTGGAGAGTGCAGTGAGTTAGATTCAGACTTTTCATGTCTGGAGTCTAACCCAGGTTGAAATGAAAGTCTTCTGACTGTTGACTATAATCCTACATGAAATGAGATTGGACAGTCCCAATTTAGTTCTTGATGTCATGGATCCAAAATATAAAACTGTTTGTAATTGGGCACTAAGTTGGCAATCTCACTTAAAGAGGCCAAATGATAGCTGATGTGAGAAATGGAAACATGTCACACTGATGTAGTTGGAGTTGCTATTCTGAGGTTGGGGCTAAGGTACGTTACTGGGGCAGAGTAGGGGGGAGCGTCACTATATCCGATCTAGAAGTGACTGATGCAATCACTGGGTGACTGAAATGAAACTCGTTCTATTTCCCTCACCTAAACGATGGCAACATTCACAAAAACACATTTTTAAAAAAAGAGCATGTCAGTTTCTTACTTACCCACGACCGAAAGAATCACCACAACAAAATCAAAAATGTTCCAGCCAATGGTGAAGTAATAGTATCGTAGAGCGATGATCTTGAGCACACATTCACCAGTAAACACTACAATAAACACCAAGTTGATCCAGTAAAGAATTTCATCTTTTTCTATACTTTGGTCGTCTGTTTCTATCATCATAGTCACCATGTTGAGGCAGATGAGAATCATGATAAAGATGTCAAAGGCTTGCTTGCTGACAAAATCAAAGAACACTCCTTGAATTTTGTTCTTGGGGGGAAAAACAGAAAAAGAAATGAGTTGCCATGATCTAGATACTTGAACAATGATTATAATTGATCCTATTATTTCAGACCAACATTTTATGTGTGGGAGGAGTCAGTGTAGAATGTCAGATAGATTGAAGAACTCTACAAAATTAATTGGAGAGGCTCTTCAACATGTATTAAACCAATTAGAGTTTGATATCTAAATCATCAGAATTGAACATTTGTCCCATTAAACCTGCTCCAAATTATTACAAGTATTGTCATTTGTCCTCTGAACTATCGTCTCTTGGTCCCTCCAAAGCTGCAAATATGCTGTCTGCCACATCCTTTTCTTCCTCTTCAATATGTTAAAATCATGCTCATTGCACTGACTCCCACTCTAACTCATTCTTTCTCAGAACCTCTAAACTGTCCAACTCTTTATCTCTCTCAGTCTTCTTTTCAACAGCAACAACTTGCATTTACGTAGCACCTGTAACGTAATAAAACGTCCCAACTACAACTTAAAGGCATGTAACACCCAAGCTTGGCACCATTTAATCACTACTTATCTTGTCTTTTCTCAAACCCCTTTTAACATCAGGGGTGTGTTATACTATGGACTTTGCCCTTAACTTAGCTTTCTCTATTTAAAAGATTGCAAGGCATTTAGGATTTCTAATTAGTCAATTACATTTACAAAGGAATATAAATATAATCTGCTTGTAAATCGACTGGCAGATTTTCGGTAGTGATGCAGGGCACTGATTAATGTTTAGAATTTTCTCAAAAGAAATCAAAGGTCATTAAATTAATGCCAAAGTTTCAGACAATTGGCACAGATATTTGTGTTAATAGAAAATGATTAATTTTAATAACAAAGATTCAGAGGTGCTTTCAGTGGGCTGGCTGCCAGGATCCATACAACGGTGGCCAGGTGAAGACTGCATGTCTCTCCCCCAGCGCATCCCTGGCAATGTAGCTCAAGTTGGGAACAGAACAGTGTGAGGCATTAAGTCCGTGTCGCAAGTCTGCAATGTTGAATGTTGCTGTTCCAGTGCTTAGTGACATGAGACTGAATAGGCTGCATACTTAAATGTCAGCTTGGCTCAATAGTCACACTCTCACTTCTACATAGGAACATAGGAATTGCTAGACAAGAAAAGACCCAAGGTCCATCTAGTTTGCCTTCTTCCATCCTGGTAGTCACATGATACAATGATAATGGAATTGTTGACTAATCATAGGAATTAATTTCTATCAATTAGTCTGCAACAGACCCAGAAATGATACAAGAAAAACCCCAGTGGTGGAGAACTTTGGGAACCAAAGGTCCAAAGTTCCCTTTATCCTTCCAAGCATGCTACACTTACCACATGTCATGCCTCAAATTTGGGTAGGCCTGAGTGAGAAGGTCACTGGTTCAAGCCCCACTCCAGGATGGGAGCACATAATCTAAGCGACCGCTTGGAGCTTGAACCAGTGACAGTGTGCTGCACTGTTATAGATTCCATCTACAGGTAAGACTTTAAACTGATGTCCCATCTGCTAGCTCAGGTGGATGTAAAAGATTCCATGATATATGAAGAAGAGCAGAGGAGTTCTCCTGGTGTCCTGGTCAACATTTATCTCTGAATCAACACCACTAAAACAGATAATATGATAATTTATCTCATTACTTCTTGTGGGACCTTGTGTGCAAATTGACTGTCATGTTTGCTGACATGACAATAGTGATTACACTTCAAACGTAATTCATTGGCTGTAAGGCACTTTGGGATGCCCCGAGATCATGATAGGTGCTGATATTTGACTTTACACTTACATTTGGTCTTGGGATGGGTTTTTGTGGTTTCTTTGAGCCAAGCTTCTTCATAGCGTTGTAATATTTCTTCTGTTCTTCTGTCATAAATATATCTTTTCCTCCAAAGTGAAGATGAGAACACTTACAATTATTTCATGAAACTTCAGCAATACTCAGTAAATTCAATGAAAGACAAAGAAGTGTTCATAGAATCATACAGCAAAGGAGGCCATTCAGCCTATCGTGTCTGTGCCGGCACTTTGAAAGAGCTGTCCAATTAGTCCCACTCCCCTGCTCTTTCCTCATAGCCCTGCACATTTCTCCTTTTCAAATTATTACATATCCAATTCCCTTTTGAAAGTTACTTCTGAATCTGCTTCCACCACCTTTTCTGGTACTGCTTTCCAGTGCTCTGTCGAAATCATCAACATTTTTAGGGGTTTGTTTCCAGGCTATTCTAGATTATTTATTCTAGATTATTAATTACTCTCTATTGTCTATTTATTTATTTATATTTTCAATATATTTGCTCTTGGGACGTGGGTGCCACTGACAAGGCCGCATTTATTGCCCATCCCTAGTCTCCCTGAGGGCATTAAGAGTCAACCGTGTAGTGCGGGACTGGAGTCACATGTAAGCCAGACTAGGTGGAGGCGGCAGGTTCCCTTCCCAGAAGGACATCAGTGAACCAGTTGGGTTTTTATGACAATCGGCAGCACTCATTTTATCTGGTGCCAGCCCACATATTACCAGATTTACTGAATTCAAATTCCCAACTTGCTGTGGTGGGATTTATACCCCAACATTCAAACTTTTCTTTTTTGAAAATGTTGTGCTCATTTTGGTGATGGACACTAGTTTCCTATTTCAGGTAACCAATGTAGGCATCAGGCAATCCCAGGTCACAATTGGAAAGTAAATGGAAAGTAAAGCTCCCTCCGCTGTGCTCCAACAACGTGCATCAACACCAATTCAGAGGAGCACGTCTACGTTTTTTTCCTTTTCCCGCACCAGCAATTTTGTGGCCTTTCTTAATGGCATTGCTAATTTGGTGCCAAATTCGGGGCAGTTTTCTGCTGCAATCTCATGCCCACCATGGACTTGATTGAGACACATTTCACATAGGACTAACAGTCAAACAGAGGACACTTTCATCCCATCAGTCTTTGCCAGATTTGAATACAGGATCCAGGGGTGAAAGTCCAGTATCTCACTGACTGTACAATTTACCCAAAAATGTAACCACCCCATCCATTCATAAGTGAAGACAGAATGGTAAACCAACAACCTATGAAATTTGTTTAAATGTTATCCATACCTATGTGTTCACCCTAGTCACTGGGAAACGTGCATAATGCAAAGAAGAGATACTTATCTTTTTCTTCTGTTGGTTAAAATTGTCAATAATTACACCAATAAAGAGATTGAGGGTGAAGAACGCCCCGAAGATGATGAAGATGACAAAGTAGATGTACATGTAGAGATTTATTTCATAGGATGGCTGCTGTTCCAGCTATAGAGGAAAATAGCTATTTGTTAATACGTCACAGTACCAAGGTCATTTCTGAGTGTGTGGAATTAAAGGCTTATTATCACAGAATTTCATTCGAAAAGGCCACCTTTGACTTTGAACATGGGAAGGGTGGGACGGTGGGAGGGTAGGAAAGGGTCCTAAGAAGCATAACCACTCCTGGTACCTGATATCTAATCCTACCCAGGTGGAGGGGAAATAACGCCCTCCCTCTCCAAGTGGTCAACATTCCTGCCCCCAACACCACCAACAAAAGGATTAATTGGGCATTCATTTCATAGCTGTTAGCAGGACTTTGCTGCATGCAAAATGGTTGCCGTGTTTGCTTACATAACAACAGTGACTGTACTTCACAGCAATTCATTGTATGGAAAGAGCTTTGGGATGTTCCTGAGAGAGATATACGTGCCAATTAGGCAATCCTATTTAAAGAGCACAGGAATACGCAGGACATCACTTCTCTGTGGCTACAACTTGGATTTAGAGAATGGTTGTTACTCAAATCAACAAGTGCGTGTCAAGAATATCCTGATATTTCAGTCAGATATGAAGCAGTGTATCTCATATCAGGTAGAATCTGCCCTTCTGTCTGTCTGATCACCCCACAAGTGCACTTCCTGTCACCTGAGCTATAATAGGAGCTGTGAAGTCCCAAAGACTGTTCGATGAGCTACCCTGATATTGATGGAGGCGGTAGGGGAGGGGGGGGGGGGTGGAGGTTGGGGGGAAGGGAGACTGTATAGTCATGATGCTCCAGCCATCATGAGGTGTGGGACTGGCTTGATTGACGAGCTGGTATTTTCCTGCCCATCAATTTTGTACGTTCGTATGTCCACACTTCACTGTGAAACAACTTTGCTGCTTGCTGCGTGCTTCCTTCACTGGCCTGGAGCAACGAGCTGTACGTCTCAAGTCACCTGCTCTCTGCTTCAGCGAGTTTGTGCACTGAGTGCCTGTATATCCTCATTTAACAATCGCTTTGTAGAATTTTGGAGACTTTAACAAGGATTTGCACCAGAATATGAAGCAGAATAATAATGAAGATTAAACCAAACATATAAAGGCAAACAATTTGGGGGTAAAATTCAATTTTGGTGGGGGCACAAAATGGGCGTTATTGGATCTACCACCCGCTATACACCCCGCCCGCTATACATCCAGCCCGCTATACATCCCGCCCGTTATACATCCCGCCCGTTATGCATCCCGCCCGTTATGCACCCCGCCCGCTATACATTCCGCCCGCTATACATCCCGCCCGCTATACACCCCGCCCGTTATGCATCCCGCCCGTTATGCACCCCGCCCGTTATGCACCCCGCCCGTTATACATCCCGCCCGTTATACACCCAGCCCGCTATGCATCCCGCCCGTTATACACCCCGCCCGCTATGCACCCCGCCCGCTATGCACCCCGCCCGCTATGCACCCCGCCCGTTATACACCCAGCCCGCTATGCACCCCGCCCGTTATACACCCAGCCCACTATGCACCCCGCCCGCTATGCACCCCGCCCGTTATACACCCAGCCCGTTATACACCCCGCCCGTTATACACCCCGCCCACTATACACCCCGCCCGTTATACACCCAGCCCGTTATACACCCCGCCCGTTATACACCCAGCCTGTTATACACCCAGCCCGTTATACACCCCGCCCACTATACACCCCGCCCACTATACACCCCGCCCGTTATACACCCAGCCCGTTATACACCCCGCCCACTATACACCCCGCCTTTATTCCTTTCCATGAACTTCAATAGAAAGGTAAATCGGGCAGGGTGTATAACAGATGGCCAATTTGCTACCGCTAGTTTTAGCTCTGCCAAAGTTGAATTTTACCCCTTTGTGTATTGAAGTTCAACAATATTTTCAGTTCGAAAGTGAGCAAGGAATAAGTGAAGGAATATGAAGGAAACAAAAGTAGAGAGAGAAAGATAGGATGGGAAAGAAAGAGAAAAGGGAAAGAGAACAGAGAGAGAAAGAAAGATAAAAAGGAAAGAAAGAATTGCATAAAACTTACAGTGAACATATTGAATTTTGCTGGGAATGAATTTAAATACATTTTACTGCCCAATAGAAATGTCCTGCACCTGTATAAATCGGGTCCAATTGTATGAACGTTTGTTACTGGCAGAGCCCAGTTCGCCGGTGAGCATGTTTGGATATTTTGGGCCTGATTTGTTTTTATTATCTGCCCCTTATCAAGGAGGCTGAGGAGAGCAGAAAATTATCTTTCCAGCCAGCAGTGCTACAGTATGCGGCTTCCTCAGCTGGCAGGTAGGTACCACACCTGCACGCCTGGCATCACGGGTGCCCACCATTCGATGCAAATAGAGGGACCTCCCTCTGATCCCGCGCACTTTGGCAGGGACTGTGCCAAAGAACCTAGGCGGGTTCATCCTGGCACTTATGCTGGGATACTGCCAGTATGGATTTTCAGGACAAGTATATTTTACTAGGATAATATTATTACTGTAGTACGGGTCTTCCATCCATTGAGTTAATGGATCCAAAATCCTGAGCAATGCAGCTGCAGTTTCCTGGTGTGTGTGACTGGTAGAAGAGGCATCTCGCTGGGAGTGCGCAATCAGACAATCAGCCCCTTCAGATCATTGATAACTGGCAGCCAGATCCAAGGCAGAAACTGAATCAATGGATTCTAACACCATCCCAGACCATGTGCGTGAAGCTTGGGTGATTTTCGATGATTCACAAACCTAGAGTCTCAACACAGTGAGAACAACGCTTCAGCCATTTCTGTTAGAACCGTTCAGTGCTTGGAACAGGCTGTGGCCTGCTTTCTGTTGGCCTTTAATTCAACTGAGGAACAAACTCCAGAAAGTTGCCAGCGAGTGCAAATGCTTACTTCCCCAGCTTTTAACATAAAATGGCCACAGCGGCATTAAGCTCTCTGAGCGTTAACTGGCCAGAAAGGCTGGATGCCACCGGAGACTAATGGGTCAACATACTCATTGTCGACATGAAAGCAGGCCCTGTATCATTTGTAAACTGGCTTATTGATCAAAGTGATGGGCCCGGGATGGCAATTCTCTCAAATTTTGATTGTGTGGCAAACCCTCAAGGTACCCTCAATGGCATCTGAAGAAACCATTTAATGGGCACTCCATAATGTAAAAGGCTTTTATGTTTTACTACTAACAGAGATATTTAAATATTTTATATGATGCAGAAAATCTATTAGACAAGATGGAGGGTTTAAGTGGCAGGATAAAACACCAGAGACTTTTACAGCTATATCATTGCATTCATGTTACTGCCTGACAGATTCAAATTACTACCAGCAGTGTTATTAATAGGCCACAAAGTACTGGTGGTGCTGGGCCAACATGAGATGGTAGCAATCCTTTCATGTGGAGATGTCTATGGAAGTAACCTGTTGGTGGAGCAACCACTTTCCATCCTGTGGGTTGAAAGCACCAGGAAGTTAAAGCCAATCTCTGGCAATACCTGTCTGCACCTAGGTCATGTGATATTAATGTTGTCACACTGTTTTTATTAGTAATCATTTAAAACATTATCTTCTTCCAGCTAAGTTTGTACCAGTATGGAAAGAGATCCTCTCATAATTGAACTAAGCGAATTAACCCTCAGTGTGGGACCCTGAAATGAGGGGACAACTCATTTCAGCTGAATCCTGTTCCTTACGATGCCAGCCGATTATTTCAATGGGCCCTTGGGTCAGTTTAAGTCTTTGAATGTCAGTCTGATTTCCACCTTATAATTTGATCCAATTGTTCCACTGTGCAGACAGGCCAAACTACATGGTTCAGTCTCAATGAAGGCCTAAGGAAGGCCTTGGGAGCTGGTTTTTAGTTCATCAGCAGCTAATTGGAATTAATGTGGATCCCAGCTGAATGTAAAATGGAGGCTGGAGAAGGCAGGTAAATGGATGGTAATTTTATTTAATCTTAGAACAAGCAAAAACAAATTGAAATATTGTATTCAAGTAATTTATAGTGTAAAATCAAAGTTAAAATAAATATAAAAGAAAGGAGATTATTGGGGAAGATAGGTTGAATAAAATCATTTTACATATTTTTATTTTAAATTGTTGAAAATAGATGTGTCGAGAATTTGATGCCATTCTGGCGCATTCCTGTTGTAATTCTAGTAGGAGTGCATCGGAAGATTTATAAATTAGCTCGATCTGGGTTACACCAGGTTCCGACCTTATATCGGGGATTGTATGTGGCTTTGAAATGGATGAAGCCTCTGCCCACCACTTATTAGGCCTGCGGCACATGAGGGAGTGTGGCTGGGGTGGGGACTCCCAATACCGGGAGTCCCCATATCCCCTCGCAAAAGCCCTGGGTATCCTTGGTCGGCGGTATGCCCAGTGAAAGCAGGCACATTGGCCACTTCCCTGGTGGCAGTGTGGCCCACCCGCAGGTCCGGGCCGCTGGGCCTAGATCATGGCCTGGACCCCCAAAGAATTATAACTTTCATTTCTTTTCTATTTTTATTATCTGTCCCCTTACAAAGGGGCCAAGGGAGTCAGAAAATTGTCTTCCTGGGTTGGGTGTGGAGGAGAGGGGACACACCACTTATCCCCCAGACCCCCAGGAAGCAGTTCCACAGTATGCAGTTTCCTCAATGGGTGCCCTAGATGTGCCCCTAGTAGCGAGATTGCCCACCATTCATATGTAAGAAGACCTCCCCGTGACCCTATGACCTCCAGGGGTCAGCGCTGGAAATACCAGGCAGGTGCATCACAGATTTTCAGGGCAGGTAAATGTTAGTGGTGATAAGATTATTACTGCCGTACAGTTCCTCCTGATTACAGAGTAGCATTTATTCGTGTAATATTAAAATTATCAATCCGTAAATTGAAAACTTAATAAAGTCTGGCCCAGGGAGTACAGAATTCCCTTGGGTCATAGGATTAATCCATAAACTTCACCAGTGAGTGTATCTGATGTAAACAGGGAGTCTCACCATTAGTATCTCCTTTAAAAATCAAACTTTTATCAAGAATTTTCTTTTTCCTGCTTAATATTTAAAAGTACTTTTACGATGACATCATCAGATGCCCTAGCAAGGAGGAGCTGAACTAAGACACTTAGTTAAAGTTCCATTAACACTAAATGATCTTGGTGAGTGTTTTGGTATATTAGGTGACATAACAAGAGCCAAAAGAAACTGTAACAAGGTAAGATCACTTGCAACTTTAATCCCAATAGTACAGTAAGAATTGGAGACTTTCTATTGCGGAAGTCATAGATTTCTCATTGTTTAATGTAGCTCTACCCATAACCCTTCCATCTGCTTACAAAAGAGAAACTGATGACAAGGCTGTATGATTTTCGCTAACAAATCAATTGATAAGTCCCATTACCATCCCCTTTTGCCTTGCACCATCATTCCTTTTGTCATTTAGTACAGAGCGAAAGAAAGAAAATAAGATAGGATAGAAAAAAAGCAAAGAAATTTTTAAAAATACAAAAGTGAAGAGAAAAATGAGAAAGCACATGACAGGCTGACAGAATGCCAGTCATAGAATCATCGAATCATACAGCACAGAAGGAGGCCATTCAGCCCATCATGACTGTGCCAGCTCTTTGAAAGAGCTATCCAATTAGTCCTGCTCCCCTGCTCTTTCCCCATAGCCCTGCAATTTTTTCCTTTTCAAGTATATATCCAATTCCCTATAGAAAGAGAGAGACAGACCAAAAAATATAGGTAAATACATACACAGGACAAGATAGACATCATAACAGACATAGACAGAAAGTGGCAGACATACAAGAGAGGAGGCAGAAGGAAGCACAGAATTAGAGAGAGAGAGAGAGAGACAGATTGAAATCTATTCATTCAAAAACCTAATCAGAGAGGACAGTTCTCAGCTTCCTCAAGGTGGCATCGACCATAAATTTTAAAACAATAGTGATCGTGAGCAATGATAACACCCTGCTAATCCAAACCCCCTACACACTGTTTCTCAGATAAAGCAAAATAATCCAACATTGGTCAATCGCTGCTTTTATCTGGATAGGTTCTTCTCCTGAACCACCTTCTCCGCTGTGCTAGGGCCTATTGCTTCTCCTCCTATTCCCAAGAGAAAGAAAGCCAGGGTCTCACCTTTCCCATTTGAATGAAATGACGAAAGAATAGGCTATAATTGTGTGCAATTCTTAAATAGGATCTGATATCAATTCCACCTCTAGCAAAAGCCTACAGTCTTAACCCTCCGCCCCCCGCAAATATCTTATTGTTTCTGCATTAGATTGGATTTACTCACTAATAAGTGGTTCCATTTTGGACCTTGTGTGGGAAACATTTAAGGAGAAATATACTGACTGGTGGGAGTTTGGCCAACAAAATATTCCTCCAAAATTCTATTCTTTGCAAGAATTGGAAACAGAATTTGATGACACCTGGAAATTACAAATGTAGAGTCGTTGATCACAATTGTCCTGAGGACATCATTGTGAAAATACGGCAGAATGTTTACATTGGTGAGGCGATGTTCCAGTGTTTACATGTGCAGGAATGAGATATATGGATCACTCTCGGCATACCCATTTTTCAAAAGGAAGCCAAAAAAAGGAAGTCATATGGTTAATAACACAGAGGCATGTAGGGAGGGCGAGCAAGAAAGAGGAGAAAAAACCATCACGTTTCCTCTCACTGCTTTTAATGGTGTGAGGTTTAAAACCATTAATACCGTTCAATCACAATCAAAAGTTTAATTTGTATAGGTTTATGAATGTTTTAAATGAATGCTTTTAACTCAGAGCAACTACTTACTTCACGGGAATCAACAGCCGCGTACATTATTTCCATCCAGCCTTTAAAGGTTGCCTATTGGGAATAAAATTAAGAAGGCAGTGTACTATATCCTCAATCAGAAGCTAGTTCTTTTCATATAGTTAATCAATATTAATTCTAAATAGTCACTTTAAAATATAATAGACCTCATGCTTCAATATATCTGAATGTTCAATATCATCCAGTTCTGTGGCATAATTGATCTTATATGTTGTTAAGCTTCACATAATATTTTTAATTATTTGCAACATGGATCAAAATAAATGGTAGGCATACTGTATTAGAAAACTAATAACATAAATAGAAATTTGTAACAAGATGGAAGATCACAGATAAAAAGGGCTGATTGCTGCATCATACAATCTTAGAACCTACAGTCATTGTTCCGGTGCTGGTCTTAGGTTTTCTGCTGGAGTTGTCTACTCTAATGCCATTTCCCTGACCTTTTGCATTCTTCCTTTTCAAATACTTATCCAATTCCCTTTCACATAGTATTATAGTCTCTGTCTCAGTAGCCACTTGTGGTAAAGCATTCCATGTTCTAATAGCTCTCTGAGTGAGGACATTTCTTCTTACCTCTCCCTTTGTTCCCCTGCTGCTAGTCCTGAGTCCATGCCCCTTTGTTAGCAGGCATTGGTAGTGGCTTTATAACATTTTATTATTTTACTATCTGTTGGCTCAGTTTGGATTTGTTTGTATCATTTCTCAAGTGGCCACTGGCAAGAATAGAGAAACACTAAGTGTTACCAATAAAAATTAGTGTTTTTTATTCTTTTTGCTCCTTTTTATTACTCTGAACTGGTAATATATAACTTGTTTTGATGCCTTTCTTGAACAATACTCTTTGATGCTATAGGAAAGATAGAGCAGGAGGTAAGAGAGGAGGGGGAGTTGCGTTCTTGATTAGGGAGAACATCACGGCAGTAGTGAGAGGGGATATATCCGAGGGTTCGCCCACTGAGTCTATATGGGTAGAACTGAAAAATAAGAAGGGAGAGATCACTTTGATAGGATTGTACTCCAGACCCCCAAATAGTCAACGGGAAATTGAGGAGCAAATATGTAAGGAGATTACAGACAGCTGCAAGAAAAATAGGGTGGTAATAGTAGGGGACTTTAACTTTCCCAACATTGACTGGGACAGCCATGGCATTAGGGGCTTGGATGGAGAGAAATTTGTTGAGTGTATTCAGGAGGAATTTCTCATTCAGTATGTGGATGGCCCGACTAGAGAGGGGGCAAAACTTGACCTCCTCTTGGGAAATAAGGAAGGGCAGGTGACAGAAGTGTTAGTGAGGGATCACTTTGGGACCAGTGATCATAATTCCATTAGTTTTAAGATAGCTATGGAGAAGGATAGGTCTGGCCCAAAAGTTAAAATTCTAAATTGGGGAAAGGCCAATTTTGATGGTATTAGACAGGAACTTTCAGAAGTTGATTGGGAGAGTCTGTTGGCAGGCAAAGGGACGTCTGGTAAGTGGGAGGCTTTCAAAAGTGTGTTAACCAGGGTTCAGGGTAAGCATATTCCTTATAAAGTGAAGGGCAAGGCTGGTGGAAGTAGGGAACCTTGGATGACTCGGGAGATTGAGGCACTAGTCAAAAAGAAGAAGGAGGCATATGACATGCATAGGCAGCTGGGATCAAGTGGATCCCTTGAAGAGTATAGAGATTGCCGGAGTAGAGTTAAGAGAGAAATCAGGAGGGCAAAAAGGGGATATGAGATTGCTTTGGCAGATCAGGCAAAGGTGAATCCAAAGAGCTTCTACAAATACATAAAGGGCAAAAGGGTAACTAGGGAGAGAGTAGGGCCTCTTAAGGATCAACAAGGTCATCTATGTGCGGAACCACAAGAGATGGGTGAGATCCTGAATGAATATTTCACATCGGTATTTACGGTTGAGAAAGGCATGGATGTTAGGGAACTTGGGGAAATAAATAGTGATGTCTTGAGGAGTGTACATATTACAGAGAGGGAGGTGCTGGAAGTCTTAACGCGCATCAAGGTAGATAAATCTCCGGGACCTGATTAAATGTATCCCAGGACGTTATGGGAGGTTAGGGAGGAAATTGCGGGTCCCCTAGCAGAGATATTTGAATCATCCACCGCTACAGGTGAGGTGCCTGAAGATTGGAGGGTAGCAAATGTTGTGCCTTTGTTTAAGAAGGGCGGCAGGGAAAAGCCTGGGAACTACAGACCAGTGAGCCTGACATCTGTAGTGGGTAAGTTGTTAGAGGGTATTCTGAGGGACAGGATCTACAGGCATTTGGAGAGGCAGGGACTAATTAGGAACAGTCAGCATGGTTTTGTGAGAGGAAAATCATGTCTCACGAATTTGATTGAGTTTTTTGAAGGGGTAACCAAGAAGATAGATGAGGGCTGTGCAGTAGACGTGGTCTACATGGACTTCAGCAAAGCATTTGACAAGGTACCGCATGGTAGGTTGTTACATAAGGTTAAATCTCATGGGATCCAAGGTGAGGTAGCCAATTGGATACAAAATTGGCTTGACGACAGAAGACAGAGGGTGGTTGTAGAGGGTTGTTTTTCAAACTGGATGCCTGTGTCCAGCGGTGTGCCTCAGGGATCGGTGCTGGGTCCGCTGTTATTTGTTATTTATATTAATGATTTGGATGAGAATTTAGGAGGCATGGTTAGTAAGTTTGCAGATGACACCAAGATTGGTGGCATTGTGGACAGTGAAGAAGGTTATCTAGGATTGCAACGGGATCTTGATAAATTGGGCCAGTGGGCCGATGAATGGCAGATGGAGTTTAATTTAGATAAATGTGAGGTGATGCATTTTGGTAGATCGAATCGGGCCAGGACCTACTCCGTTAATGGTAGGGCGTTGGGGAGAGTTATAGAACAAAGAGATCTGGGAGTACAGATTCATAGCTCCTTGAAAGTGGAGTCACAGGTGGATAGGGTGGTGAAGAAGGCATTCAGTATGCTTGGTTTCATTGGTCAGAACATTGAATGCAGGAGTTGGGATGTCTTGTTGAAGTTGTACAGGGCATTGGTGAGGCCACACTTGGAGTACTGTGTACAGTTCTGGTCACCCTATTACAGAAAGGATATTATTAAACTAGAAAGAGTGCAGAAAAGATTTACTAGGATGCTACCGGGACTTGATGGTTTGACTTACAGGGAGAGGTTAGACAGACTGGGACTTTTTTCCCTGGAGAGTAGGAGGTTAAGGGGTGATCTTATAGAAGTCTATAAAATAATGAGGGGCATAGATAAGGTAGATAGTCAAAATCTTTTCCCAAAGGTAGGGGAGTCTATAACGAGGGGGCATAGATTTAAGGTGAGAGGGGAGAGATACAAAAGGGTCCAGAGGGGCAATTTTTTCACTCAAAGGGTGGTGAGTGTCTGGAACGAGCTGCCAGAGGCAGTAGTAGAGGCGGGTACAATTTGGTCTTTTAAAAAGCATTTGGACAGTTACATGGGTAAGATGGGTATAGAGGGATATGGGCCAAGTGCAGGCAATTGGGACTAGTTTAGTGGTATAAACTGGGCGACATGGACATGTTGGGCCGAAGGGCCTGTTTCCATGTTGTAACTTCTATGATTCTATGATTCTATGACTCCTTGTTGGGTGATTAGAAGAGACCAGTTCTGGAGATCAGCTCCCCTTGAGACCATTAACTTGCTATATATTTCCAGCAATTTCTGTTTCTATAATTGTAACATCCTGGCAGTTAATATCAGCCATCATACCTGCTGGTGAAAAAAATGCTTTCTGTAGAGCAACAGATCAGAATCAATTTTGTTTAGAATATATTAAAAGTTTTGTATATGAATGCACTTCCTGCAAGTCTCACAATTCTTTTAATACTTTCTTGCCATGTCATTTTCTACCAGGCCTGTCTGTCACACTTCTTTGTCATGGTGTCGAGCTTCTTGAGTGTTGTTGGAGCTGCACTCATCCAGACAAGTAGAGAGTATTCCATCACACTCCTGACTTGTGCCTTGTAGATGGTGGAAAGGCTTTGGAGAGTCAGGAGGTGAATCACTCACCACAGAATACACAGCCTCTGACCTGCTCTTGTAGCTACAGTATTTGTGTGGCTGGTCCAGTTAAGTTTCTGGTCAATGGTGACCCGCAGTATGTTGATGGTGGGGGATTCAGCGATGGTAATGCCGTTGAATATCAAGGGGAGGTGGTTAGACTCTCTCTTGTTGGAGATGGTCATTGCCTGGCACTTGTCTGGCATGAATGTTACCTGCCACTTATCAGCCCAAGCCTGGATGTTGTCCAGGTCTTGCTGCATGTGGGCACGGACTGCTTCATTATCTGAGGTGTTGCGAATGGAACTGAACACTGTGCAATCATCAGTGAACATCCCCACTTCTGACCTTCCGCTGTTTAGTATTCATGTAGTCCTGTGCTGTAGCTTCACCAGGTTGGCACCTCATTTTTAGGTACACCTGGTGCTGCTCCTGGCGTGCTCTTCTACACTCCTCATTGAACCAGAGTTGATCCCCTGGCTTGATGGTAATGGTAGTGAGGAATATGCCAGGCCATGAGGTTACAGATTGTGGGAGAATACAATTCTGCTGCTGCTGATGGCCCACAGCATCTCATGGATATCCAGGTTTTGAGCTGCTAGATCTGTTCTGAATCCATCCCATTTAGCACGGTGGTAGTGCCACATAACACAATGGATGGTGTCCTCAGTGTGAAAACCAATGGTAACTCACTGAAATTGCACTGATAACTAATAGTAAAGTGGTAACATTCAGATTCCCCTCATAACCAATAATACAATAATTCACTGATAGTCTATAGGTAATTGGTAGTTATAGGTGAAATGCCCCGCTATCCTTCCTGTAACTAGTAGTAATCCTATAACCCACTGATATTCACCCTGAAACTATAGCCAGAATTCCCCTGTACTGCATAAGGTGCGGTCAGGCTCCCCATTCAATGCCACTTTTAACAGGCCTGCTCTCCCTCCCTATCTCCTTAGACTCTGGTTTGGACTCTGGTTCCGTGTGAAGGTGACAGCTCTGAAAACAGAGCCTCAGTCAGAGCTGATCTGTACTTGGACTTCACATGTCAAAACCGGGCGGCACAGACCAACCTGAACCGAACCAAGAGATCGCACAAAGGGCAGTGGGCCCAGTGTTTGGGGAACTTCTCACAGGTCACGTCATCCTATATTGAGCTCAGCACCAACATTTCTAAACCACTCCCTGAGCTCAAACTCAATAAAGGAAAGTTTTCATAGAATTACAGAATTTACAGCACAGGAGGAGGCCATTCAGCCCCCCAGTGCTGGCCCTCTCTCATTCCTCCCAATGATCTTTTTATATTCCTCCTTTTCAAATATTTATCCCATTCCCTTTGAAATGAAGTTTCAGTCCACCTCAATAGCCACATGTGGTGAAGTATCCCAAGGTCTAATAGCCCTCAGTTCAAGAATTTTCCTCCTCCCTTCCACCTTGTTTCTTCCAGTTAGAATCCTTGGTTTCTGTTTCCTAGTTTCCCATTCGCCCACCAGTGGAAATAATCTTTCTGTATTTATCCACAGTAAGGTCTCAGTGCTGCCATACCCTGACACTCGTCTTCCAGTCCTACCACACCTTGTTACCCCTCCCAATTCTTCCAAGCACCACAACTGCCCCCCATGCTCCCACATTCTGCAATCTCCCTTCTGCTTCTCCCAGTTTTTTGCGTAAAGCTCAATGCTCCCAACTCCATAGGCCCCACTCCCAAAACCCAGGACCACCCCCCTTCCAATGCTATCAATCTACAGAGGTCCCCCAACTCCCAACTACTGCTACACACAGTTGCTACAATCTGCCTCCTAGCTACCTGTAATATATTTCCTACCATCTTCCACTACATCCTGGGCTTTTAAGGGATAAAGATCAGGCCTTCAAAAAAAAAAAATCAGCAATGAACGGATGTTCCAAAAAATACCCAGCAGGGAACAGGAATTCCAAAATTAAACACACTGGATTGCCCATGCATTAGAGCATAAAGTGGGGAAGGAGCAAGGCAGGGGCAGGAACCATACCTGGTGAGAGCTGCTGGTGGACGTAGGCCTGCTGACCCCCTACAGAGTTGGAAGTCACAGCTGGGAGGACTAAGGCTTGAGTTGACTATATGATCCAGTTAGCCAATCATGAGAAAATATAATCAATAAAACATTGCCATTAACCACAGAGATTCAGGAGGCCTGAATCACAGCTCAGCATAAGAAAAAGGAACGCTGAAGCAGAAACAGAGGCACAGGATGAGTGTTATAATTGCTGCAGGTGCACAAAACATAGAATATATGACTGGTCCCTCTCCCCTGGTGCTGCACACGGGGAGTCAAGACCAAGTGCTGTCTTCTGGTAAAGTGGGTTAGCAAGCAGGTGATAATTCGAGCATGGCACGGAGATATAATTCAATCCTTATTGTAAAGTCATAAATTCTGTTCTTAATCCTATATAGTTGATTTTATGGTATTTTTTACAGTTAAATATCAAAACTCGATGCAATTTGGGAAGCAGAGAAGTAGAGTTGGTTGGAACATAGGAATGCCTCTGCAGTACAGGTTGAGGAGCTGGAAGACACTACAGTGCCATCTCTGGCGGAGGGTGTAATTACAGTGTGACAAGTTTACATAGTCAGTTACCATTATAAATGTGGACATAGGAATTTATAATCGAACAGTTGACAGGAAGTGCACATAGATACAAGATTTTTAATCTATTACAGACAGTTAGATGTTTATTCTGCTCAAGACCAGCGATGCAATTTTAGATTCACAATATCAATGATATTTGTATTCATAGCAGAAACCAAAATTCAAGGTCATTTTCCAAGTAAATGAATAATGCCATTGTTGCTTTAATTTAGAGTCATACTGATGGTTAATCTAACTCTATTTCACAGCATATGCTGGACGGTGTTATAACAGGATAGATAAGATACTGTATAGTACTACCTATGAAGGGTATGAGCCTAGAGAGTGAGTGTCGGCAGGTTATCTGACAATGAAGGATTATCACAGCTGAACTAAATCCTGTCCTCACCCAATTTTCATACAAGCACACTATCCAGCAGGAGTCACTGGCCGGTGATGAGAACCAGGAACCGTGACTGATTTTGCACCTTCCCCCCCGCCCCCCCACCTTTCAGTCAGAGGCACTGAGGCCAATTGGACTGTCCCAACTGGTTGAGAATTATTGCCGGTGCAAAAATTAAAATAAGTAAATCATCTATTGCCACAAACATATGCTATCACTTACCACCTGAAGCAAGGATAGATATCCTTGACCGACATTGTCAAAGTTGACCTTCAAGTTGACCCATCGCACTTCGTCGGGCATTGCGAAGATGTATTCTTCGCATTGAGAACGGTTATTTATGAGATCAATGGGAAATATTTCAGAGGTTGTGGTGTTTATGCATTTGAAAAACTTTCCAGCAAACAAGTTCACTCCCATTATACTGAAAATCAGCCAGAAGATGAGACAAACTAATAGCACATTCATGATGGATGGGATGGCACCAAGCAATGCATTGACAACCACCTATAAAGACACAATACAAACTATTAGTGCCACAGGATGCAAAGTGCACCTGACCAAGTCCCCCAAAATGTACAGCTATGAAAATGCTTGCTTGCTGTTTCATTATTACATAGAATTACATAGAATTTACAGCACAGAAACAGGCCATTTTGCCCAACGGGTCTATGCTGGTATTTATGCTCCACACGCGTCTCCTCCCACCCGACTTCATCTCACTCTATTGACAAATCTTTCTATTCCTTTCTCCCTCATGTACTTATCTAGCTTCCCCTTAAATGCATCTATGCTATTCTTGTCAACTACTCCTTGTGGTAGTGAGTTCCACATTCTAACCACTCTCTGCGTAAAGAAGTTTCTCCTGAATTCCTTATTGGATTTATTAGTGATTATCTTATATTTATGGTCCCTAGTTTTGGTTCCCCCACAAATGAAAACATCTTCTCTACCTCTACCCTGTCGAACCCTTTAAAACCTCTATCAGGTCACCTCTCAGCCTTCTCTTTTCTGGAGAAAAGAGCCCCAGCCTGCTCATTTTTTTTCCTGATGTTATAACCTTTTAGTTCTGGTATCATCCTTGTAAATCTTTTTTGCACTTTCTCCAATGCCTCTATATCTTTTTTGTAATATGGAGACCAGAACTAAGCACAGTACTTTAAGTGTGATCTAACCAAGGTTCTGTGTAAGTTCAACATAACTTCTCTGCTGTTGAATTCTATTCCTCTAGGAATGAACCCCAATGCTTTGTTTGCATTTTTATGACTATCTAAGAAAGATTATAGATACACAACATTTCAATTCACTTCAAATTCCACTGCAACATGCTGGAGTTGATTTTCAACTTGCCGCTGAGTGTTCCAGATTGGCTGCCTGTTGTAAAAACCGTCCCATTTTCATTTTCCATTTAAATGAAAAAACATGAGAATCGGGCGGTTTCTATGATGGGCGGCTGATCCGTAATGTCAAATTTACACCCAGGCAAGTTGAAAATCTATTCCATTGTGCCCTCAAAAACTGCAGCAATCTTTGGACATTGAGTTTAACAACTTTAGATCTTAACCACTGCTCCCGTTCTCTCTCGGACAGCAGGCGCTGGTAACAGAGGATGGCTGCACCAGGACCACTGGGAGTGGAGGAGGTGCATGCTGGTGCTCGGAGTGGGGATCCCCTATCAGTACACGGCTGGCGGGGTGGTCCGCAGCCCTGTGGTCTATCTGCCTTCCTTCTGCCACATTCCCAGGCCACGGCAACTCTCCACTTTGCCAGATATGTCCCTGTTTCCCTTCCCCTCTGCTATTCTGCTGTAACCATATACACCTTCTCTGGACCCATCTTTTGTTTCTATACTTGTCCCTTTTGTCATTGAATCACTCCTGCCCTCCACCCTATCACATCTTTGCCTTTTGTTCTTTCCCTGCCCCCTTTCCCCTGGCCCTGTGCTTGCTTAAAAACTGTTCATCTCTAACATCTTCCAGTTCTGATGAAAGGTCATCGACCTGAAACATTAACTGTTTCTCTCTCCACAGATGCTGCCTGACCTGCTGAGTGTTTCCAGCATTTTCTGTTTTTATTTTTGATTTAAACACAGGCGCTTCAACTGTAATTTATATCATTGCTGTCACCGAACCTACATTGCATTGAGAAATGTAGGAAGACCAGCATACAAGAAAGAGGCAGGATGACACATGTTGAAACGAGTCCTTCATTTAGTAGTTTTTAGGGCTCAAATACCGCAAAAGAAACCACAGCCTGGCTCATCGAAGATCAACTGCTCCTTTCTAAATAACTTGAAGCTACGCAGAGCACACTTTGCAGAAACTCTGATTGAAAAATGTCATTTGATTAAAAATAAGAGTAATTTACCCTCATGCCCTCAAATCGTGACAAAGCTCGTAATGGTCTCAGGGCTCTCAGTGTCCGGAGAGATTTAATGGGTCCTAAGTCATCGTATCCAAGGATGCTTGCTGTCAGGCTGATCAGAGACACCTTAAATGTATTAAAGTGATGAATTAGAAAAGCAGAAGCTTTCAGTCCATTCTTACAGCCCGTTACCTCTTCCAGGTACATACAGTAACAAGTAATTTCCAGCTTCAACACACTATAATAATGACAAAATAGTTATTCGGATATCAATTGAACAGATTCTCATGCACCTCTGATGTGTTATTTCCCCAACATATTAATAACATATCACTAACTGTGCAAAGTATAATCCTTTCTACTGAACAACTTTATGTAGGAACAAATACAACAAAGCATGATTTTTGTTTACATAAAGACTGAGAATCATATATAGAATAAAATTCTGTTATGTGGGTATGGTACTGTATTGGATATTGTACTGGATTAGCAACCTGGAGTTCATGTGTTCAAATTTCAGCATGCTAAACTGTGAAATTGAACTCAACAAATTTGGTAATTTATGGGATAGCATGAGGGAAAAAATGACCATGAAAGCTACTGTGTTGTGTTAAAAACCCAACAGGTTCGCCAATGTTCTTCGGGGAAGGGAACCTGTCACTCCTATTTGGTGCAGCTTATGTGTGGCTGTTGTCCCACACTACATGATTGACCCTTCCTGCCATCCCCACCTGGTCTGACCTACATGTGGCTCCAGTCCCACACTATGTGGCTGACTGTTAACACTCAGTTATGAGAAATAATCGGTTGAAGAAGGAGGCCCATCATACTTTCTCAGGGCAACTAGGGTGGGAATGAATTTCCTACATTATAACAGTGCGCACACTGCAAAAAAGTACTTTGTTGGCTGTAAAACACTTTGGGAGGTCCTGAAAGGCGCTATATAAATCCAAGTTCTTTCTTTCTTTAACACAGCCTTGCCAGCATCACCCACAGACCAAGAACAAATTTTTAAAAAAATGTTCATCAGGAAGTATTTTATTACAGACAGAGTGGTCAACTGGAACAGGTAGTCAGGTAGGGTAAATGAGGCAAGGGCAATGGATTTAGTTAAGAAACAGCTAGATACTGTAATGTGTAGACCATGTGGTTGGTATTCTGGATGGCAGAGATCAAATGGGCTGAAGGAGATTCTTTATCTGAATCTATCAAAATATCAAAATGGTGTGAGTCATATTGCTGTCAGTACCACACTTGGGGAGAGACTTACGACTGGGATATTTCATTGGCTATGAATAGCTTTGTGATATCCTGAAAGGTACTGTATAAATGTAAATCTTGTTTTGCCTTCTCTTTTGAAAAAGTTGCCAATCGGACACATATATTGAACAAATCACCACAACATGCTTATTTGAACTGAGGACCTTGGCTCCTCCTTCAAGCAAACTGCCCTATGTGAAACTGAACAATCATCAAACCAATGTATTGAGTTAATCTGGGGCATGATTTCTCTGAATGGAACTAGTTTTAAACCCCTGGACAACGGCTTTTTTTGATATATATTAATGACCTGGACTTGGGCATACGGGGTATAATTTCAAAGTTTGCAGAAGACACAAAACTCGGAAATATAGTAAACAATGTGGAGGATAGTAACAGACTTCAGGGGCCAATGGCAGACTGGTGAAATGGGCAGACACATGGCAAATGAAATTTAACAGAGAAGTGTGAAGTGATACATTTTGGTACAAAGAATGAGGAGAGGCAATATAAACTAAATGGTACAATTTTAAAGGAGGTGCAGGCACAAAGAGACCTGAAGAAAGGGTGAAGAAAGGGAGATCGGGGGGACATCGGGGGGTGAAGAGGGGGAGAGTGTGGGAACATCGGGGGGGGTGAAGAGGATGAGATCGTGGGGACATCGGTGGTGTGTAAGACGGGGAGATCGGGGAGACATCGGGGAGGTGAAGAGGGGAAGATCGAGGGGACAACGAGGGGGGGTGGAGAGGGGGAGATTGGAGAGGGAGACATTGGACATCGGAGCAGGGTGGAAAGGTAGGTTGATTTTGTGTTCTAACTTCCTGCAATGGCTTTTGATGTACTTATTTTGTTTCTTTTTCCCTGATCCGGCCCTTCACACCAGGCGTGAATCAGAAGCGCTGGGCAAGCCACCCAGGTAAGTTAAAAATCGTTCTAACCACGTAATCTGTCACAAGTAAAGTGCCTTAAGTACCTCAATGAGGTACATTTGGCTCTTTAACTGTCATTTTGCCGGACTTCCAGTTTCGGGACGCCCGTGCGCACACAAGTGCATCCGTGGGGAACTCAGAAGTCAGTGGATTGGAGCCTGAATTTCAGCAATTTTTGGAGCCCCCCTGCCCCCAACACACCCGCAATTTCCCTGTAAAATCGAGCCCACAGAGTCCAAAAGCAAGGAAGTTATACTAAACCTTTATAAAACACTCGTTAGGCCTCAGCTGGAGTATTGTGTTCAATTCTGGGCACCACACTTTAGGAAGGATGTCAAGGCCTTAGAGAGGGTGCAGGAGAGATTTACTAGAATGTAACCAGGGATGAGGGACTTCAGTTATTTGGATAGACTGAAGTTGGGGTTGTTCTCCTTAGAGCAGAAAAGGTTAAGAGCAGATTTGATAGAGGTGTTCAAAATCATGAACGGTTTTGATAGAGTAAATAAGAAGAAACTGTTTCCAGTGGCAGAAGGGTCGGTAACCAGAGGACACAGATTTAAGGTAATTGGCAAAAGAACCAGAGGTGACATGAGGGAATTTTTTTCGCAGCGAGTTGTTATGATCTGGAATGCGCTGCCTGAAAGGATGGTAGAAGCAGATTCAATAATAACTTTCAAAAGGGAATTGGATAAATACTTGAAGGGAAAAACTTTACTGGGCTACGGGTAAAGAGCAGGGGAGTGGGACTAATTGGTTAGCTCTTTCAAAGAGCCGGCACAGGCACGATGGGCCAAATGGCCTCCTTCTGTGCTGCATCATACTATGATACCATGATAAAGTACTGTGACAGATGAAAGAATTTAATGCAAATCTAAATTGTACACAAAAGTGCTTCCTTTTTATCACTCGAAGAGAGTGAAGGACAGAGTTAGGGCTACAACACCGTAGCCCTGTTTCTCTGGCATGCCCTTTGAGTGTGTCTCCACCCTGGGAGCATAGGATCGGTGAATTTACCGTCCTACAATTAAATGGGTTTATAAACTGTGTCACTTTTAAAAATAAATATAACTCCATGGTGCAAATCGGATGTGTATTCCCAACATGCACAACTGGCCCAGTGCTTTGTGTGTACCCAGAATTCAGGCACATGCCCAATTTGTAGGCCCACAACTGGCAATCTATCAATTTTGTTGATCATAAATGTCACTATTAAATTCCTCCCACATTGACAGTTCTGACCTGACTAAACTAGGCCAGCTTGGCTAAACTAGGCTGATATAATTTTGTCATGCTTGTTGGCGGTTTTTGAGAGGGATGGGACATGGGATGTTCCTGGTTTGTACAGATCAGTACCAGTAGATGGTACTTTACCCATTGAACCAAATTAAAATAAAGTGATTTTATTATCAATTATCGAGGACTGAATCAAGATTTAATTTAAATTAAACCGGGGTTTAATTTTATCCCTAGTGGGTATTGTTTCTTGGGTTCTAGGAATACTTACGTCAACTATTAAAAAGTCTAGCCAGCACCATGCATTGGTGAAGTACACCTTGAATCCATAAGCAGTCCATTTGAGCAGCATTTCCACAACGAAGACGTATGTAAACACCTGGTCAGCATATTCGAGGATTATCTTAATCACCTTCCTGTTTTCAATGTATATGTCTTCAAATGCCTGGAAGCAAATAGAGAGTTTAGACCTTTGTGGCGATGGAGCTAAATTAAAGTTTTGCAACACATAAACCGTGGGGAGTGTTAGAGTAGCGCACTGCCTGAACCATGGGGAGCGTTAGCACTGTGTATTGTCTGATCTGTGGGGAGTGTTAGCGCTGTGCATTGTCTGATCTGTGGGGAGTGTTAGCGCTGTGTATTGCCTGAACTGTGGGGAGTATTAGCGCTGTGCATTGTCTGATCTGTGGGGAGTATTAGCGCTGTGCATTGTCTGATCTGTGGGGAGTGTTAGCGCTGTGTATTGTCTGAACTGTGGGGAGTGTTAGCGCTGTGTATTGTCTGAACTGTGGGGAGTGTTAGCGCTGTGTATTGTCTGAACTGTGGGGAGTGTTAGCGCTGTGTATTGCCTGAACTGTGGGAGTGTTAGCGCTGTGTATTGTCTGAACTGTGGGGAGTGTTAGCGCTGTGTTTTGTCTGAACTGTGGGAGTGTTAGCGCTGTGTATTGTCTGAACTGTGGGAGTGTTAGCACTGTGTATTGCCTGAACTTGGGAGTGTTAGCGCTGTGTATTGTCTGAACTGTGGGGAGTGTTAGCGCTGTGTTTTGTCTGAACTGTGGGAGTGTTAGCGCTGTGTATTGCCTGAACTTGGGAGTGTTAGCGCTATGTATTGCCTGAACTTGGGAGTGTTAGCGCTGTGTATTGTCTGAACTGTGGGAGTGTTAGCGCTATGTATTGCCTGAACTTGGGAGTGTTAGCACTGTGTATTGTCTGAACTGTGGGGAGTGTTAGCGCTGTGTTTTGTCTGAACTTGGGAGTGTTAGCGCTGTGTTTTGTCTGAACTGTGGGAGTGTTAGCGCTGTGTATTGCCTGAACTTGGGAGTGTTAGCGCTGTGTATTGTCTGAACTGTGGGAGTGTTAGCGCTGTGTATTGCCTGAACTTGGGAGTGTTAGCGCTGTGTATTGTCTGAACTGTGGGGAGTGTTAGCGCTGTGTATTGTCTGATCTGTGGGGAGGATTGGCACTGTGTATTGTCTGAACTTGGGAGTGTTAGCGCTGTGTATTGTCTGAACTGTGGGGAGTGTTAGCGTTGTGTATTGTCTGATCTGTGGGGAGGATTGGCACTGTGTATTGTCTGAACTTGGGAGTGTTAGCACTGTGTATTGTCTGAACTGTGGGGAGTGTTAGCATTTTGTATTGTCTGAACTGTGGGGAATGTTAACACCATAAACTGTCTGAACTCAGGAGTGCCAGTGCTATGCATTGTCTGAACTGTGAGGAATATTAGTACTCTGCGTTGTCCGAACTTTGAAAGGTTATGTCTGCATTGCCACTATATGTTGGCAACTATCTCTGTGTTTGAAGGCGGCACTGTCTGCCTCCAGTTTGACTGCCACTGACTGGATCAAATTATACATTCCCAGCAGAATGCTGGGTTTCTGGTGTCCAGTTACACCTCTCACTTCCCTACGTTGTCTGTAGACCTGTGCCCTAGAGCACACGATGTTTCCCACAAATGCATGCTACTTGTAAATACATTCCAGCCACCATCACAAGTTAACCTTCAAGACAGTAAAATAGACAGTTTGCCACACTATTCAAAGTGCACTTTGTTAATTTCTGTAGACTGTTTTCCCAGACTGTGATATCACTGCACTGCACACCAAAAAATCTGAATAAACTGAATACACTTCTACACTTCTGTGATCTCTCATGGAATGTGATTGTGAATGTGAGGTAACTCCACCCTTCGAGGAAATAAAGTGCCATTGTAGCCCACCTCATTGTACACCAGCACAATGAGCCTCACAGTGGTTGAATATGGGTCTAAGTCTACCATTCTTCATCTATTGAGTTCCCCAATTTTAACCTTGACATTAGGCTAAGCGGACAAGCAGAGGGAGGGCATATTCTCAGAAGGAAAGAGGAAACCTTGAAGAGTGAATCAGGCCACTCTCTTACAATCTTAGTGACCAAATCAAGAGCGACATTGGCAGAGACCTGGGAGTAGGCTGCTTGGTTACTGACCAGACTGGGAAATGTTGCGCAGTAGTGCAGAAAACGAAAGACCATAAACAATGAGAGAGAAACAAAGGCCATGTAGGCATCTTTAAAAGATGGCCAGAAAAGATGCCCAGAATAGTAAGGCCTGGGTCATGGCTGTGGTTATCTACACACTGAGTTAATACTCTCAAC